>NW_006159897.1:998597-1075726 GCF_000334495.1 Tupaia belangeri chinensis | reverse complement strand
AGTAATATAGCCACATACTTTTTAAAAAATAGACAAGCTTATAATGAAAAGCTGCTACCGCTCCCCCATCCCGCCTCCAGTCTTGAACTACAGGGTCAACCATTTTGAAATGTTCTGTTTTTAGTTTCTCTGGTGGTTAATGCCATAGTTATACTATAGCTTAAAGTATGTAATGCTGAATCGTTGCTTATACTGAATCATCGTTACCAAGTACATTATGAAAATTATTGAAAAAAATCTAGATGTTATTGAATCAAAATATTCTTCTCACTTTTCTCTCTCTCTCTTTTTTTTTTTTTTTTTTGAGGCTTTTGCTATAGGGGTGTGTGCGCTCTCTGGAAAGAGAGACAGAGAGACAGAAAGCGAGAAATCACCCCCCAGCGGGGATGGCCAAGCCACAATCTCTTCTCCTCCATTCTCCTCTCGGGATCTTGGGCATGCATGCACACATGCCTGGCATGAGTTTAAGCCACCGGGTCCAGGACTTAAACCGCGGTCGACTACATGGGAGTCCAGCGACACAACCATTACGCTAACTGCTGGTCCCACTTTTCTCTTTACCTTTTAGTGCGAAGAAAGAAATGTTTTTGCAATGCATGTATATTTTAATAGAACGCAAATGGTATTTTCTCTTCCTCCCCCCTTCCTTTCTCATGTTCTTTGCCTCTTGTGGGGATACTGTATGGAAAGTTTATAGCACCTGACATGAGAAGCACTTTCTGTAGCTCTTTAAGACTATAACTTTCCTTTGTCATTGAGTCCTGTCTCTGAAGAAGGGCTAAGACAGCAGCTGTGTCTCTACCAAAGCCAGTATTACGGGAGAGGCATTTATGGAGGAGAGGCGTGCTTTGTGGAAAAGGGCACAATCTAGATGCCTCAATTCTGAGTGCAAAATGGCTGCCTGTGGTTGAAAATAAGTTGGTAGGTAGAGGCTTTAGCACATTTAATTAAAAGTACTGTGCTAAAAGAAATTATAGCAATTATATATTATTAACGTAAGTGGTGCTGAGGCTTTGAAGTTGTTGCTGTGTCCCATTATTTTCCTTGATTGCATGCCATCTGAGGCTGAGCTGGCCTGTTCAGTTATGCAGGTATTTAGAAGAGCAATACAGCAAATCCAGGTACAAAACTAGGATCTTTGGAGTTCGGTGCGCCATGCCTAGGCTATTGCTAAGGGAATCCAATCTTTTTGCTGCCATAGTTATTTTGACTGTTGATTGTGCTGTTTTTCTTGCCCACTTCCGAATCAGACATCGTTTAGTTTATTGGAAAATGCATGTTGTATATGTCAACTAAAAATAGGGTGTCCTTTTTGAGTTTAAATGGATGAAGCTTTTATTTCGAACTGAAGTAAATGACTAAGGAAATGGAAGATCTGCAGAAAACAGTGCTGGGTCCATTGTCATAAGAAAAACCAGGCTTTGCAAATGTAGGGTGTAGTAGTTACTATATGCGTGGCAGGAGGCAGTGGGGCCTCTCAGGCTAAGAAGAGACTAAAATGTACTTTTCTGTATTCATAACTCTGCAAGGTGGCAGGAGTGTTTCAGTGCGAAGAATAACATTAGGTACTGGATCAGATTTTATATTCTTAAGCTGTTCTCAGCTACAGCTTTCAAATAAGGTTTCCTGAATGTCCATGACATGCCTGACAGCTAGAATTTGACAGCTGAAAATGGCTCAGAATCAGTGGTTCAATCCTCTCATTCTACAAAAAGGAAAACTGAGAAGCCAAAGGAGTTGCCCAGATTCGCTCACTGAGTGACCTTGGACAAGTCCCTGTACCACTTAGTTTGCTACATTTTACTTGTTATTAGATCTGAATGTTTCAAGGCATTTAAATGCTCACTATTCATTAGAAGTTTGTTCTTGTAGCTACATCTGATATTATTGTAGAAGTGTTCTTTTGTTTTGTTTTGCTTTTAAATCAGGAAAAAGCTCTCATTTGTTTCCTGAAGTAAACATTTGGTGGGCGCTTGTGTTCAAGGCACTCTCCTTTATTTCAAGTTATGAGTTGGAGCTTAATATAAAAGTTAGTGTATAAACTAAGGCTAGAGACTTTTTGATTCCTTCTCATCCATAGCTTATCCTATATGGAAGTTACCAAGATTTTGTAGAAAATACACTTCATGGTACGCACTGCAGAAAGTATGGTCAAAAAGTTTTATGGAAACTCTAGTCCTGTGCTGTGGCAATTGGCCACATCGATTTAAATTATACTTAAAATGATTCAAAACTAAAAGTGATGAAAAGTTTCTGGGTTACAACCAATTTGCACATGTATTGGACAGAGCAGATGTAGAACCTTCCCATCATCATAGACAGGTCTATTAGACAGCAGTGTTTAACCCCTGTCCAGCCAATGTCATGATGAGTCTAGATCTGGAATTCCAAGACTTGAATTTAAGTCCACGTTCACCACTCACCTAGATACAGAAGCTGTAAGGTCTCAGGCAAGGTCTTTAACCCTGACAGAGCTGTGGTTTCCTTCGGGTAGAACGAGGTGATGTACTGTGCAGTGTGGAATGCTTCATCTTCTATCCAAAGTGCCTACACAAACAAAGGTAGAAGTTGGGGAGATGGTCACTACTGGGTTAGCGACTGAAAAATATTTTCACTTGAAGATCTTCACCTCTTTGTTTCATGGCTAATTCAAAGTATAGTATCTGACGTCCATCATCTCTAGGAGAATCTTGTATCCTGCCATGGTTCTGGGACATTTTCCTTTGGTGTATCATGAGATGAGATGCTGCTTTCTGTTCCTCCTCAGGTCGGTGCCTTACTCAATGCAGTTTTCTTAGAAGGCTCAGTGTGATGTAAAGGTTATGATTGTGGGCTTTGGGGACAGCAGCTGTCCTGCCAGCTCTGCCATACACTCACCGTGTGACCTTGGCAAGTCCAGCCTTGTTTTCTCATCCTTGATGGGGGAAAGGACATGGGCCATAGAGTTGCTGTGGGGTCACATGACCTACTCATTACCCATGTGCTTAGTCTGGTACCTAGAACTCAGGAAGTGCTCAGTCAATTGCTTCTTGCCATTAATAATAGAAGGATGTTGACATACTGATAATGTAGTACAGAAAATGCACTGCGGAACATTCTAAATCCAGTAGGAGAATAAGCCCTAGGTACAGATCTTGAGCATTAAAGAAAATAAGGTGAAGATGGCGTAATGGTTACGTTGCTTGACTCTCATGTAGTTGACCATAGTCTGAGTCCCAGACCTGGCAGCTTAAAACTCATACCAGGTGCACATGCATGTGTGCCCAAAATCCCAAGAGGAGAAAGGAGGAGAAGGTATTGCAACATGGCCGTTCACCGTGGGAGGTGATTTCTTGCTTTCTGTCTCTCTGCCTCTCTGGCAAGTGCATGTGCCCTATAGCAAAAACTACCCCCCCCCATTTTTATTTTAAAAAGAAAAGAAGGTGAATTATAAAAAGTTTTGAGGTTTTTTTTTTTTTTTTTAGAAATAGCTTTCTCATATATTTATGGTCAATCAACTCAGGGGAATAGGCAGCTGGTTATTTCCTCTGTATTTGCCTATCCTCTGCACAGGGCCCCAAAGGCAAATGAAACCCAGGAGATCAGGTAGATAATACCTATGCAGAAAGAAGACTGTGACTAGGAGATCTTAGAGAGTGGAAGGGACTTTGCCAGACTAGAGAACATGTACTCTAAGTGGTCTAAACCCACTGCAAAGTTTTGACGAGTTATGATCCTGTGAGAATGGAGTGTTATAAATCTAAACTATTTCTTTTTTAAAAAATTATTTAACTTTATTTATTTATTTATTTTAATTTGACCAGAGAGAGACAGAATGAGAAAAGGAGAGAGAGAGAGAAAGTGAGAATGCAAGCCACCATGTCTGGGACCTGAACCACAGTTGGCCATGTGAGAATCCAGTGCCCTTAACCACCACTCCACCTGCTGGCCCCAGAGTGTTGTATACCTACGTGTTTATGTGCTGTCTCCAAGTGCCCAGTATTAGCTTCATTGTTATTTAAAACTCTATGAATACCAGACAAAATATGTCCACGAATAGGACCTGCCCATTGACCAGTACTTTATGATCTCTCTTAAAAGCAATATTTCCTGTTGTCCTCCCAAAAATCCTAACCCTTGTTAGTTTAGAATTAGTAGTCAAATAAATTGGGATGGGAGAGGAACCTTGGTTCTGTGATCAAATACATTTGGAAGCTACTTCACACTGGAGTGGATTCCCCAAATTTATTTGAATAGAGAACCGAGTTCCCAAAGAACCCCTTCATGAAATCACACAACGTGGCATCAGTCTTCTGGAGAATGGCAGTAGAAGTGGCCTTGGCTCCCTTCACACAGTAGATATACATCAAATCTTAACATGGAAGAAGTCATTATCTTAAGTTACTAATTCTTTTGTACTGCAAATGGGACCCTTGAATTGTCCATTTTGACAGGGTCAGACTTTCTGTTTTTAAATAGAAAACCTTATCACCTGCAGTATATTGCTACATGGAGGTGTTATTTGATGTGGTTTCTATAGGAATAAGTATCGAGAAGATTGCTTTCATCTGGAATTAGGCTAATGTGTTAACATTAATGTGCAGCTAAATTCAGGGTAGATAATAGTATGAGAAGCAGGGCAATGAGACAACATGAGAATAATGTTTGGACATGCCAAATGTGCTCTCTACTTTCCTACTACATTATTTTAATGGCTTGGTTATTTCGAACAAAGGGATATTTTCACTTTCATCAATGAAGTCTGTACACAGTCTATGGCAGTAGAGGAAAGAAATTTCTCTAAAAGGAATTCAGCGAGCTCTCTGTGTAGGCAGTAACTCTTTGACATGCTCTCAAGAATGCCTTTGGTAACAACCTCAATTTACCTTGCCTGTTCCTTCAGATGTGTCTTAAAATAGCACAAGTTCCCACAGTCAAAATTGAAATCGTGGTGCTTCTCCACTCTTAGTAAAATGTCTCTGCCTTAGATTTCATTTAATTGCATTTTCATGTGCCTTTATTTGGAAGCTCATATTCAATTTGGGAACATGGTTAACTAATACGAATCTTCTGGGAATTTCATTTTGGTTAGCATTTGGATTTGGGGGAGGGAAATAGATTTTCTTCCATGATGTTTTTCAAAGACTTTTCTAGATATTACTATAGAAATTGTTACAGGATGGCTTCTGGGATGGTATCCAGGTTCTTGGTGTTTCAGACCAGGAATTGAATGAAACATGCCCATAGCAAAAGGCAAGAGTAGCTTTTTATTAGTAAAAGTGAAAGTACACTCCCGAGGTAGGAGCAGGCCTGAGTGGACAGAGAAAGAGTGGCTCAAAGGAACCAGCAGTTACATTCTGTGAGATTTACGATTTTTAAATCTAGGTCATGTCAGCTGATTGTTGACTGGACTCACTAATTGTCCTCATCTCTTCGGCTCTATCAAATGTGGCTTAATCAGCTAGACACCCCCCACCAAACTCTTGCCTACATTAACTTGGTTGGGAATTTTTTATTTTGGCCCTGATCATTTTTTTCTTTCTAGCCACATGGGCAGATGCTCCAGCTCCCCTAACTGATTCTATTTGCTAGCTTTCTTTTGCCTCAAAATCAGAGAACAAGAGGCACAACATTCACCTGAAGCTGAATATATTTCAAAAGCTGAAAAAAGAAAAGCTTGGTACCTGGAGTGATGGTGTCTCACACCCTCAGCACGACTGCTTCAGTGTGATAAGAAAGTGGAGCTCAATTTATGCCAGTCTTGTCCCCAGCCAAAGTGGACTCTACGAACTGTCACAGAGAAAAGAAAGGAAGAACTTCCTGTGAAATACACCTCATGTTGGTCTTTCAAAGGGCCCAAAGTGGAAAGCTATGAGCATGACGTGTATTTGCAGGGAGACTCCAACAGGATTTCCTGTGCTGGAAAGGAAGCTTGTTGGAAGCCGTTTAATTCATTCAGAAACGTGGAGACCAGTATGACTGAGGGGTTGGTTTTAGATTCTTAGTTAGAGAATCTAAATTAATATCCTACGGGCAGCCCAGGACAACCCATTTCTAACTTATAAGAAAACTATGTGTTTTGTATTCAACCTCAGTAATCACATTGTTATCTTGAATAGGAGCATTTCCTGTGGACATTTAATGCATTTCCTTCTGCTGCTTTGTTGTTGTCAAAGGGTATATTCAGTCACCAGAGAGAGAACCCCCCCGATGGGGTGTAGTCATGCTGCAGTCCTTTTTCCTCTCTTTCTCCATCCTGTCAGGATTTGGAGAACACATGCACATGTCTGACGTGTTTTTCAAGCCACTGACTGGGATCGATCCTGTCCATTATGTGGGATCTAGTTCCCTTTTAAAATTTTTATTTATGATGATGATATTTTAAATTTGTTATAGAGTGTGTCCGTTTACCAGTGAGAGAGAGAGAGAAAGTGAGAAAGCAAGCCACAGGTCTGGGACTCGAACCACAATCAGCCTATGTGGGAGTCCAACGACTCAACCATGAAACCACCAACTGGCCCCAGGTATCTAGTTCTTATACATTGCATTTAACCACTCTGCTGTAGGCTGGCCCACTAATGAAAAGTTTAAAATGTAATTTTACCAGATAAAATTGTTACTTGATTGAGTACTTCAGTGTCTACTCCAGTATGGGAAATTTCCTCATTTAATACTTAGGAGCATGGGCCCACATGCTCCTGGGGTGTTTCTCAAACCTGTGGGTTGGAATTTGATCAGCCATGTGGGATCTACCTCCCTTAATCACTAAGCCACAAGTCCGACCCTGGAGGAGGTTTGATACATAAGTGTTTTATCTCTTCTTTGTTTTGTTTTGTTTGATAGAGATTTTTTTGCTTTAGGGTGTGTACGCTTGCCAGAGAGACAGAGAGACAGAAAGTGAGAATCTCTCTCTCACACACGCACACACACACACACACACACACACACACACACCAGGGGGGATGGCCATGCTGTAATCCGTTCTCCTCCATTTTCCTCTTGGGATCTTAGGCACGCATGGACATGCACCCAGTGTGAATTTTAAGTTGCCAGATCCAGGACTTGAACCACGGTTGACTACGTGGGAATACAGTGACGTAACCATTACACCATCTGCTGGTCCCTATACATGTTATGTTTCTTTTCTCAGTGTCCACATTTCATTGGTTAAGTTTCACTATTGTATTTGCTATTTGGCGTAGAACCAGGCAAGTTACAGGATTGCACTAAAATCCCTAACGTGTAATATGCTATGCCTTAAAACTTCTTCAAGAATGACACAGCCACAGTGGTGTGTGCTATAGCTGCTGCTGCTTGCAGGCTGAGGCCACGTGGGAGGCCAGGAACCACTTCCAGTGCACCCGAAAAGCTGGGTGCAGTGGCTCATTGCTTTGCCTGTAGTACCAGGAGGCTGAGGCGGGAAGATCATGATGCAGCAAGACTTTGTGAAAAAAAAAAATGACAAACTAAATTACACAGAAGTTATCGTTCAGAGTTTTGCACTATCGAACCTAAATAAAAAATTATGCATACTAAAGAAAACACTTAAAGATACCACAGGTCAGTGGTAGAGGCAATGAAACACATCTATTTAAGGAGTTTTACAGATTATGAACTCTCAGTTGCACTTTTCCTTATATTAGAGGTAGTGATGGCCCGCTGATTTGAGCTATTACTATTGGTTGTTCAGTCATTTATTTATTTGCCAGACATTTTGAAAACATTCTGTGCCAATTACTGTCCTAGGTGCTAAGAATTCAAGAAAATAATTAATGTGTTTGCCTTGGATAAATCTCATAGCTGCTCCTCGAAAGTATTGATCTTCATATGGTTAGTTCTCCACACTAAGAAGTAAGGACCCTTAGGTCAGATCATTCCAATAGCAGATAAATTGTTAAAGAAAAAGTGAACCATTCCTGGTGTGGTCCCATGTTTAACAATGCATGTTGGGACCAGCAGATGGCATAATGGCTATGTCGCTGGACTTTCATGTAATCAACCGTGGTTCGAATCCTGGACCTGGTGGCTTAAACTCACACCGGGCGCATGTGCGTGTGTAGCCAGGATCCCAAGAGGAGAGTGGAGGAGAAAGGATTGCAGTGTGGCCATCCCCCCCGGGGGGGGGGTGATTTCTCGCTCTCTGTCTCTCTGACTCTCTGTGTCTTTCTGGTGAGTGCACATGCCCTATAGCAAAAACCTCTCCAAAGAAACACAAAAACAAACAAAACAAAACAAAAAACCAATGCATGTTAATTTTCCCCCGTTTTCCAAAACATGCCCCGTACTCTTGTAGAGCTGTACTTTCTGGTCTCATTGCAACACACATTGAGCTCACCTGCCTTTCTGCCTTTACTAGAGATTGTTCCGGCTTCCCCTCTACCTGAATTGGACTTGTGCTTTAAGGATGAGCACAATCTTACACTGTGCAGGGCACCATTTCTTCCTGGTTGTTCGTGCTCACAGAGAGCTCTCCGTAATCCTGGGCTAGTCACAGTTGGCATCACACAATTTAGCACTGAATTTCCTATTGTCTTGCTCAACGAGTTTGTAGTCATACCTCTCCAACTTGCTGCAGCCTTGCTGGGCGCTACTACTCACCACAGCAGGATTCTGTTGAGGAGGAAAGCTGGACTCTAGCGTTCAGTGAGTGTCAAGAAAGCCCAAGATTTCAAAATTAACTCGACTCTTATCAAGGACTATATCCCATACGAGAAATCATCAACTTGGACAAATTCTAACTTGGACCCTAAGCGAGAATTATTGAAACTCTGAAACTTGCCAACATTGACTTTAACGTCACCTTTATGTAATAAGTCACCTAACATTATTCTCCATTGAAAACTTTAAGCCGGGGATTGTATGACTTACTGGATTTTTCTTGCCAATTTACAGCCTGCCCTATATGGCTTTTATGCTGTTTGGGAAATCAAGAAATTTTACACAAACTCAGTGTTTGTCTGAAATAGTCTTCCCCTTCTTAATGCACTGGAGGGAAAAACTAAATAAAGGAACTAATTTACGAAGAGCTGGAGAAACAATGCCCTGAATGTTTGCTGTGTGGTACTGTGCCAAGAACAGTATTAAACCTCACAGTATCTTTAATGGATAGACACTACTATTACCCTAACTTTGCAGATGAGGAAGCCGAAGCACAAAGAGGCTAAGCAACTTGTTCCAGGTTGCACAGCTTGCGAAGGGTGGGATGGACATCCACACCTAAGCAGGCCAACTGCAGAGGCCCCTAACCATCACACTCCTCATCTGAGGGGCTGAAGGCAGCTGTTGAAAGCAGTCTTCCCTAAGGTGAAGCACTAGATTGGTTATAAAGTAACCCAGTTCGTTTTAATGTGTGAAACTGGAACAGTAGCTGATTTTTCCTCCTGTTACTCCAGTTTGCATTTAACTTGGTTCCAAACTTTGAAACAAATGACAGCTGCCTGAAGAGTCCTACACAAATCCAATTGTTTAAAATGAGTTTGCATGCTTATTGTTATTTTGATTAACCGGTTACTATGTTTGTCACATCTGCTCATTTCCTAAGGCCATGGCAACCTCATGCTTCCTAGACATACCAATCTCTCCTTTCTCTGGATTCTGCCTGTACTTCTCTTTTGGTCACTCCATCATAGCTACTGTTTTAGTCTTGGCTTCCCAGTTAGATCATAAATATTTTAAGGATCATGCAGCCCTTTGTTTCTCATATATGTATAATATATTGTAGCATAATATTTAGGCAGTTATTTTATAGAGTAGATTTTTTTTTTGAGAGATTTTTGCTATAGGGTGCATATGCTTGCCTGAGAGACAGAGACAGAAAACAAGAAATCACTCCCCAGGGGGTTGGCCACACCACAGTCCCTTCTCCATTCTCCTCTTGGGACTTTGGTCACACATGCACAGGCGCCTGGCATGAGTTTAAAGCTCCCAGGTCTGGGACTCAAACCATGGTCAACCATGTGAGAGTTCAGTGACATAACCAGTACACCATCGGCTGCGGTCCCCAGAGTAGATTTTTAATAAGTGCTATTGGGTTGTAAGGAAAATCATGACACATTTTTGCATAGAAAAGTACATCATGATCTTTTCACAACCCAATATATGTCTCAAAGGATACTAAGATGAAACTTAATTCATATATATAAACATATATGTAAAATGTGGAGGTGTGTATAAACTTTTTTATTCTAGAAACTTTTGAGCATACTCAAAGTAGAGAGAATACAATGAATTGCCATGTACCCATAACCAGCTTCAAAAGTCTAATATGTTTCATAAATTGTGACATATACATAATGAATATTTTCTATACATTTGTGTGTATATGCATGTATGTATCTTTGGAGGAATAAGAATGGAATAAAGCCTTTGTTTTGTAATCACCTGTCTTAATAAATAAAATGTGATCAACACTCCTAAAGCCCTTGGAAAGCACCCCCTTCCCTTCCACTAGTGATAACGCCTACCTTGAATTTTGTATTGATTTTTGATGACTGAGATGGCTTCATTTACTTTTACGCTAACATCTATACTCCTTTCTTCCTTAGTATTACAGCTCTCCATGTTTTAGCTAGCTACATGCCTTCCCAAGACTGTATTTCCCGAGTTCCTTGACCGTCGTGTGTGACTAGGTCCGACTGCTGTGATGTACCCTCTGTAGGGTCGGTCTGTCTTCTCTCTCCCCTTCCTATTGTTCGCTGTTCTGAATCATTGATTTTTTGTGAGTGAGACAGACATGATGAGAGGGACTCTGAGAGACAGCATCTCTAGTAGGATCCTGTACCCCTAGCCTCACCTAGCCCTGGACCGTGGGCGTGCCTGTGCCCAGCATGCTCAGGGAGGTGTCCAGAGAACTAGGAGCCTTCCCTTGTGGCCTGGCCTCACAGAGCACTGCCACCATCCAGCCTCTCCCCTTTCTGTTTTTCGGAATGCAAATGTGATGGCAGGAACTGAGGCACTATCTCTGAGTGCGTGAGGTGGAGTCGGGTGCTGAGGAGGGAGAGCAAAAGGACGGAAGCCGATCTCGTTCTTTCTAGAGCAGGGTAGGTTACGTCAGGCCCTCCTCTGATCATTTGGTTTCTAATGTGCCCTCCTATTTCACTTCTATCATGCAGCTTTTATAAAGGCTTTATGTATTTCTGACAAAGTGATATATCACATGTTCAAAATACAAAAGGTACAAGGTAGAAAGTTCTCTTCTTTCCTCTGCTGCCAACTATTTTATCCCCAAAGCACACAGCCCTGAAATGAGGAGATCGTGATAGTTCCTAATCAGAAATGTCTGAGGACCCTGCTTTTAGCCATGGTTCTGGGTTTTACCTTAGGTGACAGTCTTCCCCCCACCCTTTGGAGAGAGATTTTTAAAAATTAATTATTTAATTAATTTTATTTGACCAGAGAGGGACAGAGTAAGAGAGAGAGAGAGAGAAAGTGAGAAAGCAAGCCACAAGGTCTGGGATTCAAACCACTGTTTACCATGTGGGAGTCCAGCACCCCTAACGACCTCACTACCTGATGGCCCCTGGAGAGAGATTTTTGCCATAGGCACATGTGCTCTCCAGAGAGAGAGACAGACAGAAAGACAGAAAACAAGAAATTACTCCCTATCCCCCACCCCTGGTGAAGGCCATGCTGCAATCCCTTCTCCTCCATTCTCCTCTTGGGATCTTGGGCACGCACGCACATGCACATGCACCTGGCGTGAAGTTTAAGTCACCGAGTCCGGAACTAGAACCACAGTTGACTACATGGGAGTCCAGCGATGTAACCATTACGCCATCTGCTGGTCCCCTTAGGTGACAATTCTAATACTGCCTCAGTAAAAAAAAACTGCCAAAAAGCATTCTGAGGTATGCTGTGTTCAGTTAAAAAAATAAATAAATAAAGTTATGATCAGTTATCAAAGTCTTCTTTGGATGCAGGAGGTAGTATTGCCTGCATGTATGCAGGTTATCTGATGACTCAGATGTCATTCTCATCAAGTCCTTTAAGAGAATAGTTGATGAGGAGCCAGCTCTGTGGCCTGGTGATTAAAGTAGCCAGATCCCACGTGGCCAACCATGTGGTTCAAGTCCCAGACCCAGGAACTTAGAAACACACTGGGCCATGTGTGCATGTGTGCCCAAAATCCTGAAAGGAAAGAGAGATGGAGGGGAAATGATTGCAGTATGACCATTCCCCATGGGGGATGCATTGTTCTCTCTCCCTTGCTCTGTCTCTCTGGCGAGCACGTGTCCTATAGCATAAATAAATAAACGAATAGATATAATTGATGAGAGCTGAGCAAAGAGGTGTCCCAGTATGGGATATTGGGTTGTCTAACTATCTGGACTGCAGCAAAGGACTAACTAGCATTCTTAGAAAAGAGCAAGAGCATGCTTCAGAGAGTATGCATGTTCTGTACTGGGGAGTCTAAAAGCTCTCCTCAGAACCCTTCGGTGTTGATTTTTATGCAATCTTTAACTAGCAAGTTTAATAAGTCAGCTTTCTGATTCATAGAACGAGTCAATACATCTGAAGGGGGAAAAGGGTGTTGGCTGTCAGCAAGCCCATGGACAAAAGGGAGCATAACAGCAGGGAGGATGACAACACAGGAAGAACATAAGCCACAGCATCCTGGGACATTTCATGGAAGACAGCCACTCTCACATACCTCAGTAAGCCCCTTCGCTACATTAGAGCTATGGCACAGCAAAATGTAGTAATTAGTGTTTATGGAGATGAGCCTGAGTCATCGAGATAGTGAGCTCACTGTGCTGCATTTGTTGAAGATTAGAATCAATCAGGCTGTGGAGGGATGATAATTTGCAGCCTTGGAAAAATAGAATACGCAACTGAGAAGACAGATTCCTCTATGTCAAAATTGATAACGTAGACACGTAGAAAAAAAGAAACCGAAATAAAAGAAGAGAGAAAACAATAAACTGAAAAAACTAGTTTTCCTGTTTATAATAGGCAAGGCATCCATATTATGACCGGGAGAAAGAAGTCCAGAAACTTTACAAGAAGAGAGGGGAGAATTCATGCAATGGGTAGGAAAAAGTAAAAAAGGAAGAAGCTTAGACAAAGGCAGTAAAAGTACAGGTTTTTAAAATGTATTTTTAAAGTGTTTTTATAATAAAGGCATATGAAGATAAATTAAAAATATAGCAGAAAAGGAACAGGACTTAGATTGTCAACAAAAGGAGTGCAATACATTTTTTATTTTGTTTTGTCTTTTTATGTTTAGGGGAAAAGGGATAGTTAGGTCCCCAGAGAACTTTGCCAAGTCTATCATGCCCTCTTGGGGCAATTTTTCCTCAATAACCATGTAGGGATAGTTGAGGATCTTCTCAGAAATCTCTGAATTCTATAGAAATTTTCATTGGAAGACTTTAAAATGTGAGGCCAGCAGGTAGTGTGGTGGTTAAGGCTCTGGACTCTCACATGACTAACAGTGGTTCAAGTACTAAGCCTGGTGGTTTGAAAATCACACAGGCTGCATGTGTGTGCATGCTCAAAATACCAAGAGGAGAAAAGAAAAAGGATTGTAGTGTGGCTATCACCCTTGGCAGGAGGTTTTTCATGTTCTCTCTCTCTCTCTCCAGCACCCTATGGCAAAAACCTAATAAATAACTAAAACAAACATTTTCTGTGTAGCCTTTAAAAAGGTGTATTTTGATTATCTAGTGATGACCTTATGATACACTATTGTCTCACGTTTGAATTTTTAAAAGACTAAATAAATAGGGACCAGCAGATGGTGTAATAGTTACGTCACTGAACTCCCACATAGTCAATGGTGGTTTGAGTCATGAACCCTGTGGCATGTGTGAGTATATGCATGCCCGTGATCCCAAGAGGAGACTGGAGAAGGGACTGCCACATGGCCATCCTCCCTAGGGGATGATTTCTCAGTTTCTGTCTTTCTCTGTCTCTCCAGTGAACATGTGTGCCCTATAGCAAAAAATGCCTCTTTAAAAAAGAAGAATGAATAAATGAATCATCATCATCATTGCTACTGCATTGGTCATGGAAATACCTGAGACTGGATGATTTATAAAGACATAGAGGTTTACTGGACTCACGTTTCTGGTGACTGGAAGCTGCAAAGCTGTAGGTCTGGCATCAGTCTGGCCTGTCATATGACTGACAGGAGCAGAGAGGGCAGTCTGCCTATGCTGAGAGAGATCTGAGGGTAGCCACTGGTCTTTTGTAACAACCTTGTCTCACAGGAACTAACTCCTTAGGAGAGCTAGAACTCACTGGGTCCCAAGAAACCTCATTAGTCCATTTGTGAGAGAAATTCCTCTGTGATACAATCATTGCCATTGGGTCTCAGCTTTGAAAGGTCTCACCACCTCCACTGGGGACCAGATTTCAAAGCAGGAACCTTTAGGAAATAGACCCTTATCCAAACCACAGCAGGTATATATTTTAATGATTTCAGTAAACTAGAAATTTTTGAAATTTAAAGTGTGCAGTTATCACTGTAATCTATATTTAAAACATGTCACCACTCTAAAAAGAAAAAACAACAACAAAAAAAACCCTTGTGTTTACACACAGTTAATCCGCAATACCCTCGCCCCCAGCCCTGAGCAACCAGTGATCTGCTATCTGTCTCCTTTTGCCTTGTTTAGACATTTCATATTAAAGAGCCAAGCAACGTGGAGCATTTTGCATCCCCCTCCTTTCACTTTGCATGATGATGTTGAGGTTTGCCGCGGAGCATGAGTCCGTAGGACATTTCTTTTTTGCTGCCTGGTGGCCCATTGTGTGGATTTTACATTTTGTTCAGATCCACTCATCTACCGATGGACTTCAGATTGTTTCCAGTCATTGGGAACCAGCAGTTAGCGTAATGGCTATGTTGCTGGACTCCCTCGTAGTCGACCGTGGTTCGCGTCCCGGACCCAGTGGCTTATAACTCACGCCGGGCACATGTGCGTGCGTGCCCAAGATCCCGAGAGGAGAATGGAGGAGAAGGGATTGTGGCGTGACCATCCCCCCTGGGGGGTGATTTCTCGCTTTCTGTCTCTAATGTCTCTCTCTGTCTGGTGAGTGCACGTGCCCTATAGCAAAAATCTCTCCAAAAAGAAAAAAAAATTGTTTCCAGTCACATTTGCTTTCGTGTTTACAATTAAATTGGCACCAAGTAAAACATTACGGAGCTAAAATGATGACACAGGCTATTTCCATTTGAGGTCTTTAGAATTCCTTCTTAGGGCTCTTTAATATTAAAATAATCTGTCTAATAATCAAATTTGAGAAACACTTTTATGTATGTGAAATGTATTAGTGTCCTAGTAACCGGACTCCCCACCCGTTTTCAAGTGTGAGATGTAACGGTAGTTATCGCCCTCTAAATTTATATGTTTACTTAAACACTTGATGAACACTATGTCACTAAAAAAGTCTCCAGATCTATGTCTAGTAAAGTTAAAATAACAATTTGCTACTGTAACCTTTCAGTATCTTAAGTTGAAGCCCTAAAGTAATATTTATTCTGTATGAGATGTTCTTCAGAAAAAAAGAAAGTTTATTTTGCGTGTTGATATCCAGCTGTGCAGTACCGTCTGTTAAGGCCTGTTCTTTCTCCATTGCATTGTTTGATACCCAGGGTGAAAATGAACGAACTCTAAATGAAGGAGTGTCTATCTGGACTCTCAATTCTATTCCACTGATATGTAGGAATAAATATGTAAATTGTTTGACCAGTACCAAACTCCTGATTACTGTAGCTTTTCCCCCCTCCAAGCTTATTTATCTACTTCCCATACGTAAATAAATGAGAGAAAGAGAGACAGAACACCCAACAGGGCCCTAGACCGCCGTCCACTACCAGCCTCACCCAGCTGGGAATCATGACTTGTGCCTGCCCAGTGTACGCAGAGAGGTCTCCAGATGCAAACCTGCAACCCCCCTTTGTGTCTCAGCCTCACAGAATATCACATTTTTATTAGCACCCAGCTCTGATCACTGTAGCTTTCTAGTGAGTTTTTTTTTTTTCTTTTTTTTGGAGAGATTTTCACTGTAGGGCGCGTGCGCTCGCCAGACAGACAGAGAGAGACATAGAGACAGAAAGCAAGAAATCACCCCCCAGGGGGGATGGTCACGCCGCAATCCCTTCTCCTCCATTCTCCTCTCGGGATCCTGGGCACGCACGCACACGCGCCCGGTGTGAGTTTTAAGCCACCGGGTCCGGGACACGAACCGCGGTCGACTACGTGGGAGTCCAGCGACATAGCCATTACGCCAACTGCTGGTTCCCCTTTCTAGTGAGTCTTGAAGTGCGAGTCCTCCAATCGTGTTTTTGTAGGGTTTTATTTTTGTTCGTTTGTTTGCCATCCTGAATTGCTTTCATTTCCATATATAGTTTAGTGTCAACCTGTCAATTTTTGTGAAAAATTAGATAAGCTAAGATTTTGATAAGGAATGCGTTGAGTCTGTAGATCAGTTTGAAGACCATTGCTTTCTTAACAGTGTTCTTCTGCTCTGTGATCTGTCTGATCTATGATTATGAGATGTCTTTCCAGTTATTTGGATCTTCTTTAATATTGTTGCCCAGTGTTTTGTGGTCTTCAGTTTATAAGTGTTTAGGCTTCCTTTCTTAAATATTTTTCCAGGCATTTTATTCTCTTTTTTTTCCTACTTAATATTGTAAATGGATTTATTTTCCTAATTTTATTTTCAAATTTTTCCTTGTTAACCGAAATAAAACCAAATTTCATATATTGACTGTGTCCTGCCATATTGCCGAGCGTTTCTCTCTCCCTTTTGACTGCATATCTTTATAGTTAGAATCTTAATGTGGTCCTTTGCCATGGCTACTGCAAGGATGAGGACCATTCTCAGCAATCAGACTGTTGACCTTTGTGGACATCACTCTGAAGGGACGCACAGTTACTGTGAAGAGCCCCAGAGGAACCCTGTGGAGAGACTTCTATCACATCAATGTAGAGCTCAGTCTCCTTGGGAAGAAGAAGAAGAGGCTGTGGGTGACAAATGGTGGGGAAACAGAAAGGAAGTGGCTACAGTCCACACTAACTGTGGTCACGTCCAGAACATGACCAAGGGTGTTACGTTGGGCTTCTGCTACAGGATGAGGTCTGTGTACCCTCATTTCCCCCATCAACATCGTTATTCGGGAAAATGGGTCTCTTGCTGGAATCCGAAATTTCTTGGGTGAAAAATACATCTAGTGACTAGGTGTTGCTTGTTGAGTATTTCAAGCTCAAAGAGATGAGTTGATCTTTGAAGGCAACGATATTGAACTTGTTTCAAATTCAGCTTTGATACAGCAAGCCAGGACAGTTAAAAATAAGGATATAAGAGAATTTTGGATGATATTATGTCTCTGAAAAGAGAAGAGTTCAACAGTCTGATGAGTAAGATCCAAGAGTTCTCCAGCTACAATAACAAGCCAGACCATTTCTAAGGCCAGTATTTGATATTTTAAAGATAATAATAAAAGACAACAATTGATTTGAAATTTTTTTTTAAAAACTGATTATCCTTTTCCAACTACTTGGCAAGTAAGCAATTCAGGAGTAAACTAGTGTTCTAAGAACTATACAGAAGAAACAGAATTCCTGATCAGAATTGTTTGTGTCTAGTTGCTTTTCTTTGCAGGAACAAGTGGCTCGAATCTGGTGTTTGAAGAAATAGCAAGGATATTGCAGGCAAGAGAAATACAGTACCAGGGAATGTGGCTGTTCATCATTGGATATAGAAGTTGGGGAAGATCCTGAGGCTAATTTCACCATGACATCAATTTTTATTTGGTACAGATGTGTCCTAGTCACTTGTAAAGAGACACCTGAGAAGTGGAACAAAGTGATAAAGCCTTACTATGACCTAGAAGATGCCGTTTGTGTCATGATAAACCCACGTCTCAATAATGTGCCCTGCTTCAGCCAAGCACCCTAGACCTTGTTTATTTTTTTAAAATAGAATAATCCTTCCATAATCTCTTAATTCCATGTGCCACACTTTAAATGTGATGTGATGCTACCATGCTGGAATATAATTTAACATGGTTCTATCTAAAAATAAAAATAAAATAATTTTGATATGGAGCCAGCAGGTGGTATAGTGGTTGGACTGCTAGATTCCCACATGGCCTACCATGGTTTGGACCTGGCAGCTTGCTTTCTTACTTTCCCTCTATATATGTATGGAAAAACAAAAATAAATAATTAATTTAAAAAAAAAAAAAGAATCTTAATGTAACCCAATAGTGTTCATTTATGCACTCATGAAATTAACAGACATTCATCAAAAACTATGAATATGTAAGAGCATAAAACAATTTGGACCCTGTCCTCCAGGATTTTGTAGTCGTTTTTACATGTAGACATGACCCTTCTCACCTATGCATCATATTTGATCTCCGTCTGTCTTTTTTATTATTATTTTATTTTATTTTATTTATTCATTCACTTATTTTAATTTAACCAGAGAAAGACACACAGAGAGAAAGAGGAAAAGTGAGAATACAAGCCACCAGGTCCAAGACTTGAACCATGGCCAGCCATGTGGGAGTGTCCACTGCCTTAATCACCATGCCACCTGCTGGTCCCCTCTTCCTGTCTTTGTAACATTTCTTTCTTTTGTGAGAGAAATGCTTGCAGAGAGAGAAAAGATGAGCATTCTCACCAGTCTTGTGTGGTGATCATCCCTCCAGCCCTCCCAGCCAGCCAGGATCACAGGCAGGCTCACGCACATGCACCCAACACGCACGTTGGCCTGGGAACCAGCCCCAGAGCTTCCCTAAGGCCTCAGCGTGATAGCAGCACACTGCCGCTGTACCGCAAGCGGGGGCCCTCCCAATCTCTTATCACCGCAAATGCTCTATCCCTTGACTTCCATCCCATCTTTTCACTTTATGCTCCAACAGAAACAGTGTGCATTCTAACATCTCTTTTCCATTATGTGTGCTTTTTCCTTTCTTAGTTACAAATTCTCTCTTGTCCTTTCAAATCTTGAATATTCCTGACCATCTGTGATTGCCCCAGGCAAACACTGGCACTCCTTGCTTCCTACTGCAGTAAGTGTACTGTATACCAGTGCTGTCTGACTGTGCGCTTCCGGGCATGCCTCTATGGCATCACTGAGCTGATGGGTTCTTCTCACTTACTATTTACTTGTATTTGTTTCTAAGAATGTGTATCAAGCAAGGTTCTCCAGAGGAACAGAACCAGTAGGGTATATTTTGGCAAATCCAAAATTTATAGTGGACCAGAACTTCAGGTAGGAATGAATGTTGAAATTCTTGGATAGAATTTCTTCTAAGAAGCCTTAGTTTTTGCTGTTACTGGCCTTTCAACTGATGGCATAAGCCCACCCACATTATGGAGAGTCACCTCCTTTACTTAAAGTTAGCCACATGGCAGAAGATCTTCATCGCAATGTCTAGGGTGGTGGTTGATTAAATGACTGGATACTGCAGCCTAACCGAGTTGGCACATAAAACGAACCATAAGCTTGTCGATGTTTGTAGGAAAGGGCCTCTGTCTTCTGCTTCTCTCTTCTTTACTCTGGGAGTCAAATACAGTGCTACATAACCAATCAATGTTTTATAAATGCTTGAGTGAGCGAGTGAATGACGTGAACAAGGTTAAGTCCAAAAATCCTACTTGACAACTTGAGAGTTGTAATTTTGGCAAGATTATTTCTGCTTAGCAGGTGTTTTTTTTTTTTTTTTTTTTTCCTGATGTTTTTGCAGGCACCCACCCCCCCCCCCCCCTGCACTGATCTCTTTGAAAGCCCAGTTATTTTAACTAAATATGTCCATGTTTTCTGTTCCGGATTGATTCCTACCTCAGGGTCACTGATGTATAAACTGCTGGTTTATTTTTCTTTTGCTGACTATCTTTGCAACTGTGTTTGACTGTTACATAAATGTAGCCTTCAAAAACAACAGTGTAGCTAGTTTCTTTCCCACCCTCTTTTGTATGAATTTGCCTATATTGAGATGCCTCTGCCTCCAAGGCTTTCTCTCCAGGTACAGGAATACTGGTTTGTTTTTGTTTTTTAGATTTTGGTCAAGGGTACGTATGCTCATTGGAGAGAGAGAAAGAAGGAAAGTGAGAAATCACCCCCCAGGGTGGTGGCCATGCCACAATTTCTTCTCCATTCTCCTCTTGGAGTTTTGGGCACCCATGGATACATGCCTGGTGAGTTTTCTAGCTGCTGGTCTGGACTGGAACAGCACACTTGGATGTGTGATATCTGGCTGCCTTTACTATCATGCCACCTGTCTGACCCAATACCAGGTATCTTTAAACACATAGTTATTAAGGGGGAGGTGCGTAGAACCTTACATTAATGCTTTAGTAATAGCTGTAAGGCTTGGTAACAAAGAGGTTTAAAAACATCATGAAAGGGAACCAGCAGTTAGCGTAATGGCTATGTCGCTGGACTCCCACGTAGTCGACCGTGGTTTGCATCCCGGACCCGGTGGCTTAAAACTCATGCCGGGCATGTGTGCGTGCGTGCCCAAGATCCCGAGAGGAGAATGGAGGAGAAGGGATTGTGGTGTGGCTATCCCCCCTGGGGGGTGATTTCTCGCTTTCTGTCTCTAATGTCTCTTTCTGTCTGTCTGGCAAACCCACGCACCCTATAATGGAAAAAAAAAATAAAAATAAAAAAAATAAAAACCTCTCCAAAAAAAACAGCATGAAAGCGAGTATGGGGTAGAGAAGTATATCCGTCATGGCCGTAGGTACCATAATAATGCTTTGTTTTGTGCTTTCATCTTCCCTGCAACGAATGGTGAAACTAATGTAACTTTTAGCCTTTAAGGAACAATGTGTGGGGATATGGGAGCAGTGAGGTCTTCCCAGCTTAGGCTTTTTTTTTTTTTTTTTTTTTTTTACATGAGGATTTTTGCGTTAGGGCACATACACTTGCTGAGAAACTCAGAAATAGAGACAGTGAGAGGGGAAGATGAGAAATCAAACCTCCCATGTGAGTGGCCTCACTGCAATTCCTTCTCCTCTGCTGTCTTCCTGGGATCTTGAGCATGTATGCACAGGCCTGATGTGATTTTCAAGCCACCAGGTCTGGGACTCTAACCACAGTCAGCAATGTGGGCACTCAGCAATGTAACTGCTACTACGCCATCTGCTGCCCCCCACCTCCTGAGCCTAGTCTTTTTTTTTTTTTTTTCCCCAGAGATTTTAATATTCTTTTTTTTTTTTTTTTTCCCCCAGAGTTTTTTTTTTTTTTTTGAGAGGTTTTCACTCTAGGACGCGTGTGCTCGCCAGACAGAGAGAGACATAGAGACAGAAAGCAAGAAATCACCCCCCCCAGGGGGCATGGCCACGCCGCAATCCCTTCTCCTCCATTCTCCTCTCGGGATCTTGGGCACATACACGCATGCACCGGTGTGAGTTTTAAGCCACTGGGTCCGAGACTTGAACCATGGTTGACTCCATGGGAGTCCAGAGATACAGTGATTAGATCATCTGCTGGTCTAGAGCCTAGTCTTAAAGAGCCTCCTTTGGGGTTGAAGTGTCCTGACAACTATAGGGTGAAGAGGTGGCCGTGTTTGGAGACTAGAGGAAAAGGAAAGAGATCTCAGAAACAATACACTTGACAACAAATTTGAAGTTTAAGGAGAAAAACTAAAAACATTAAGGAGCCCCACAGAGCATTGTTCCAAAGCCTGGCCTCTAGGTTTCTTCAAGTTTTTACTGCCCGCTGGCAACATCAAACTCAGCCCCGCTTCTCTCTGTAATTTTGCCAGTATCCTAGCCAATGCACCGTCCGCAGAGTGGTGGCCGTGTTTTGTCTAGATGTTGTGTCCCAAGCTCAGCTCCCTCCAGAGTCCGTTAGATTTGGCTGCTGCCTGCCCTGCAGCTGCTAAATTAAGATAAATTTACATTTCTGACCCAAAATGACCAGGTCCCCTTGCTGAGCCTTCGGTGCGTGAAGCAGCACCATGGTGGGTGCTTGTCTCTAGTCCCCGATTGTCACACTCTCCTGGACGCTACAGACTTAAAAATACTTAAGCATCGCTCTGATGGCTTGACTTTGCTAAAAGGTGCTAACTGTTTTAAATAGTCTGCCTAAACAGTCTCGTCTCATTCCGTTTCCTCTCACAGAGGAAGTATCTTTCCGTAACCCCAAATTACTGGCTTCTAATTTTAGGGATAAGTAAGGTAGGATCAGGACAGACAATAAGCTCTTCTCTATTGATTTTCCTTAGTCATTTTACTCCCGAGGCCTATAATTAGCTCTGTTTTCTCCACCTGTGAGACATCTTTAGGTTTAAAATGGTGCTGGAGACATAGTGGATGAGGTGCCGGGTTAGAAATTAGAAGCCTGCTTGGTCCTACTTTTGGTTCCTTATATGTATGACATTGTGGGGAGCAGAGGGAGGGAAATATTATCTATCTGCCCACGCCCTTTTATAATGATACTGATAACGTCGTGACACTTAGGGATCACCTCTGATAAGCCAGGCACTGTACTGAATGGGTTCCTTGTAGCAACTCATCTCATCTTTTTTTTAAAGAATTATTTTATTTAACTTTATTTATTTACTTATTTGTTTATTTTAATTTGATCAGAGAGGGACAGAGAGAGAGAGGAAAAAAAAGTGACAAAATGAGCCACCTGGTCCTGGACTTGAACTGCCATCAGCCATGAGGAAGTCCAGCGCCCTTAACCACCACACCATCTGCCGGCCCTGCAAGTCATTTAATCTTCTAAGTACAACAGCTCCCGGGGTGTCACCCCATCACCATCCCTGTTTCAGAGTTGAGGAAATTGGAAGGGTGGTTTGTCCAAGGTCGTGGAACAAGTGGAAGCCAGAGCTAGGCGAGGGGAGACAGCCAAAGAAAGCAAAACCAAAAGAGAATAAGGGAAACGTAAGTCCTCTCCCTCCCCAGCTGAAGAAACGGGCTAGGCCAGCCATGCTGGGGATTTCTCTCCAGCGTTTTAGAGACAGTAGTCCAGCCCTGGGATGCTCTGAGGAGAGCTCATGATCAGCACTAAAGAAAGAAGAAGTCATATAAATAAAGATATTTTATTTATAAAGAAATATTTAGTGAGCTCCACCAGAACGATTAAGTTCACTTGTGAGAATCACTGGAGGAGTTGACTGTAACTTGTACATACCCAGTAGGGGGGCTAACCTGCTTTCCCTTCTCAGTCCTCTTTATGAAATGTCTCCAGATGAAGGGCATTCCACAGGTAGGGCTCAGATTCCATTTATAAGGCCTTCCTTTTTCTGCCGCTTTTTCTTCCCTTAAGATACCATTATATAGAAATTCTTGCTTTTCTCATCTCTGTGTTAAACTCCTCCTACTTGGAATGCTGTTCTTTCTGCTTCTTCCCTGCCTTTTCCTGGCAAAACTTGTTTCTTTATTTTCTTTCTTCCTTTTTCTTTTTTTTAATTGCCAGAGAGCTTGTGTGCTCACGAGAGAGAGAAAACCCTTCAGTGGGGCAGGGTGATGCCAAAAACCATTTTGTCTGTTTCTACCCATCTGCATATTGGGCACATATGCCCTATGCTTGTGGGCTCCATGTGCTTTGATTTGAAAGGCTCCAGGGTTGGGATTCCAACCATGGTCTGCTATGTGGGATGCAGCTTCTCAGGCATAAGCTTAGCTTCAGCACCAAGGGCCTGGCCCCTTCTCTGTTTCTTTTCTCCGTTTTTTAAAAACACGGTTCAAGGGTCATATCTTTTATGAAGCTTTTGTTTAGATTGATGGTGTCTCTCTATCAACCGATCGCCTCCTCCTATGCGACAGCAGCATATGTATTTTTACTTTAGTACTGCAAAGCTTTATTGCAGTACTTCCATGGACTGCACTGTGTATTACTGGTCCCCCACGGAACAAGTATAAGAATTGAAGATAAGCATCCACAAATGTTATCGCAACTGGACAGAGTAATTTTCTATCTACAGAATCTAATGATAAAAATTGGAGATTGAATTTTATGTCCTTATTTTTTTATTTTATTTTCCCAGCTCTTAAAAAATTTACAAAGGTACCAGTCTGTGAAAGATTCAAAATGTAAAAAACTGAATCCTTTACAGATGGTTTGAGAAGTACTATTTATTGTCTCTGTGCTAGAGTATAGTTAGTTACCTTTGGGGAAAAATTTATCTCTGTATAAACAATATTTTTATAACCAGCAGTAATGAATTTGACATTCAGAACAATGCCAAGTCGTAACTCATACAACTCTTTTCCTACCTGTCATTTGTACCTTATTTAAATTTTTTAAAAAGTGTATTGCCAGTGGGCCTGTGCTTTCATTGGAAAATGGAAGAGAGAGAGAGAGAGCCCAGTGGGGTGTGCTCATGCCATAATCCCTTCCCTTTCTCTGTCCTGTCAGGATTGGGGACACAGGCACACATGTACCTGGTTTGCTTTTCCAGTCACTAGGGCTGGGCTTTAGACTGCAGTCAACTGGAGGATCTGGCTTTCTACGTAGTACCTAACTACTGTACTATGGGATCGGCCCCACTTGTATCTTTTTAAAGACTGCATTAAGCTCTTTCATGCCCCAGTTATTGTACTTATCACATCACACTGTAATCATCTGTTTATGGCTCTGTCTTTCCTGCTAAATCTGTAAGGGTGGTTAAAACTAGCTCTTAATCGCTTCTCTACCCCAAATGGCAACCACAGTGCCTGGTCCAAAACAAATGTTCAAGAACTATTACTGATTGATTGAAGGAACAAATGAGTGAATTGTAGTTGTTTACATCTTCCTTCTTGTTTTTTAGTGGCCTCACTTGATTCATCAATTCACAGCCTAAGGAAATGTTAAAGTGGGTTTGAGGGGCCAGCAGATGATCTGGTGGTTAAGAACACTGAATCCCACATCAATTGCAGTATTTGAGTCCTGGACAGAGCAATGTGAAAAACATACTGTGTGTGTGTGTGTGTGTGTGTGTATATGCCTGAAATCCCGAGAGGATTGTGGTGTTACAATCTCCAATGGGGGTGCTTTCTCACTTTCCTCTTCTCTCTGTCTCTCTCTGGTGAGTGCACATACCCTCTAACAAATTGAAAAAAAAAAAAACAGAAACAAACAAGAAAAACAAGTTTGGAAGAATCTTTCTTTCTTTCTTTCTTTCTTTCTTTCTTTCTTTCTTTCTCTTTCTTTTTCAGTGGTCAGAGGGTGTGTGTGCTCCCTGGAGAGAGAGAGAGAGAGAAAACTCCTCAGTTGTGTGTGCTTATGCCCCAATCCTTTTTTCCTCATTTCTCATCCCATCAGGATTTGGGGCACATATGCATAGATGCTCAACATGTTTTACAAGCTGCAGGGCCAGGCTTTGAACCACCGTCAGCCATGTGTGATCTAGCTTCCTTACATAGGTCTTAACTACTGTGCCATGGGATGGCCCAGAAGAATTCATTTCTGATGTTTGACTATTTATAGAATCTACTACTATCATTTAATATTGCTAAAAATAAGAATTACTAGTGTAAATTTAAGTAGGATTTTTTCCACATAAGCAAAATAAAATTTGCATATTTTTATTTATTACTCGTACTGAATAAACCAAAAACCACTGTATCACTTTGCTACTGCTTCACATTATTGCAATCCTGTTGCATTGGCTTTCCTTCCTTTGCAGGATTGAATTTTGGCATTTGTCCCTGTGTTGCTCCTCTTTTCCAAAAATATGGTAGCTGCAGAAAAATTCTACAAGTTTCTGTCTAAAAACCATTTCTGTGATTCGTTTACTATATTTTTTCCTTTTTTCCCCCCTCTAGATATATTCTTGTTACAGCAGATCTACACTAGGACTTTGACAACTTCCAGGAGAGTTCTATTTTATGATTCACATTTGAATTCTAGATTTCAACGCAGCATCCCACCTTGCTTGGAGGGTACTAAGATTGTTTTTAGATGTTGCATTTTTGCCTTCTCTGGTTATTAGACAGTTGTACATCAATTTTGTATCAGCTTATTTAGCATTTCAAGTTTATTTTTCTCTTACATATTTGTAAGAAATCTCCATCACGAAATGGTTTAGGTATTTGGAACGAGAATAACAAAGGTAGACGTGAAAGTATATTTACATTAACATTGGTAAAGAGGAAAATATAAAGTTGCATAAACTTAAAAATTACTTTCAAGATATTCCAAGCTGAGGGCTTGTTAAATAAACAAGAAGGAAAGAGTCAGCCAGGTTGGGTGTTTTTATTGTCAGTGTTTGGTTTCTCCCAGTTTAGATTACTGTTTTTGAAAAAGAAGTGGGCGGGACCCACTGCCATATGAATAATTTACCTTCAGGGAGCCAGGAAACATAAATATATAAGTGATGTTTCTAATGATCTGCCAAATATTATCATCCCAAATAAGAGCATTTCTAGAAGAAACAAAAGAAAGGGATTCTGTTTGTGGAATATAATTTGATAAAAATGATGAGCAGATTGCATTCATACAGAAAGCGTTGAACTATGTGTGAGGGAAAACCAGCTAATAAGGCAGGGACGAAAGAGCAGAAAAGCAGTGATCCACATTTTGAAGATTTTTAGCTGGGGACACTGAGTGATCATAGCAACCGTCTCCAAGGAAACGTGGGGAAATGTGAACCACGCTGAAGTCACACAGATGCCCAGAGAAATTCCTTATTGATTAACAACTTCAAGATGTATCTTTCTCTCTTCACCTTCAATGCCTCTAGCCTTTTAAACAGCATTTATTAGAAGGAAAAAGGAAAACCAAATGTGATTTGCCCTGGAGAGAAAAAGTAATTTACAGAACAGAAACACTGCTCAAAATATTCTGAGCAGCCTTTCACTAAACTTCAAAAGCTATTCAGAAACTTGGGTATTAATGAAGTGAGAAGTCCCAAGGCTTAAATGCAAGCCTTGGTCATAGGTGGTACTAGTGGTTATTGTTTTAGTGAAAAAGATGTAACTTTAAATTCTAGGGCTAGAAGCAAAGCTCTCAGAAGGGGTTCTCTTATAATTCCTTCATTACAGATCAAACAGATCCCCACCAATGTGCATTTCTTTCCTTTCTGATTTTTCCATCCTGCTGGTTCTGCATGGGCTTCACTTAGATGGATGGTGAGAATTACATGCTGTCTGCAAAAAGCAGTGGTTTCTTTAGTTCCTTCAGTTACTAAACATTTACTGCGTGTCTGTAGCAGCTTAGCCAGCTCTATACCAGACACTAGGAAAACAAATGTCACCCGTGGGCTCGAGGTGCTAAAAGTTTAAAGGGGAGCTGGAAAAATTAAAATAAAAAATGAAGCCAGTAATTAATGGTATAGGAAATGTGTGCAGAGTGTTAGAGCCTAGAGGGGGTGGACAGAGATGACAAAGAGACGTTTGAGTCAGGAGGAAAGTCCAAGAGGAAGTCGTGCCTCGGTTGACAGCTGAGACTGGATGTTTAAGTCTACTCTGTTGCTAATAACACAGATGCCTGAGTCCAGGTACCTCGTGAAGCTCATTGTTTAGAGGTCCAAGGTCAGCATCTGGCGAGGACCTCCTTTTTGGTAGCAGTGCAGGTCACTACAAGAGAAGACAGATGAAGAGCAGAGCACGTATCTGTGTCCATGTCTCTTCCTAACTTGAGCATTGCGGTCATGGGGCCCTACCCTGAAACCAGATCACTTCCCAAAGGCTCTACCTTTCAGCACCTTCATCATGTTAATTCTCAACCTTCTCAGCCTCTTTACAGGGGCTCAACAGATTTCAGTACATGAATTTTGGGGATGTACATTCAAATGATAGCGGGGGCTAAGATGCCCTGGATGATGTAAAAGTCATGGGATGAAAGAGCTGGGAATTGTGTGCAGGCCAGAAGACTTGGTAAGAAGGAATCAGAGTATGAGATACGATGCCCTTTCTCTCCCCATCCCAGCCCCATTTATTTCTACTTCATTAATTCTGGGAAAGGAATCAAGTGGATTGGAAAGTGGGGTATCTATTTAAGCAAAAGCATGAGGCCAGAGCCAGCCCTGGAACTTAGTGGTTATGGGAGCTATATCCCATATGACCGACCATGATTCAAATCCCAGCCCCACCAGCTTGAAAAACCCAGTGGGTGTGTGCATGTGCATGCCTCTTATCCTGACAAGGTGGAGATATAAAGGAAGAAGATTGCAGCACAACCGTGCCCCAATGGAGATGCTTTCTTCCTCTCTGATGAGCACACATGCACGAGACCAGGCCATTGGGAGCTGCTGAGTCCCCTACTACTGGGGGCCATTGTGCATTTGGCATGGACTGCTGACTTCCACTCTCATCTCCTCATGGCCCGCATATAGATGCCACATGTTCACTTTCAGGGGTCTCACTTGTGGGATTTAGGACATACTACAAGCTTAATACTTACCGCATGGAGTACTTATGCAGATGAAATGAGCAAATGTGGAGAAGACACTCAGATACTGCCTGACCCATACATCTTATGCACTATATAAACAATTGTTACTGTTATTCAGAGTCATTATTATCATCAACCTGGGATTCTCACAAGTCACTGGGGCACCCTCTGGACCAGGAGCTGAGCAGACCAGGGCAGACCCCCAGAAATACAAAGTTCATGGGAAGCTTCATTGTTACTGTGAGTGCTGGGAGCAATGACAGCCATCAGCACCGCAGAGTTGGGCCCCTTTGAGGTAGCAGTGTCACTATAGTAACTTTTAGAAAGGACAACCCAAATTTTTCAGCACTGAAGGCTCTGGGTTTTACTACTATATAAGGTGTCATCTAAGATATTAAAGATTTTGCTTTTTGTATGTTTGCTTTGTTTTGTTTTAAAAGGATGTGTTACAACCAATTAGTGCAAATTTATTCTCAGAAGTTGCTGATCAGGGCCACCCCGTGGCCTAGGAGTTAAAATAGTGGGATCCCACATGGTCAACTGTGTGATTCAAGTCCTGGACCTAACAGCTTGAAAAACAAGGCAGATGTTGGGACCAGCAGGTGGCATAATGGTTATATTGCTGGACTCCCAGATGGCCGACCGCACTTCAAGTCTGGGACCTTGTGACTTGACACTCATGCTGGGCATGTGCACGTGCAGGCACAAGATCCCAAGAGGAGAATGGAGAAGAAGGGATTGTGGCATGGCCATCCCCCCCAGGGGGTGATTTCTCGCTTTCTATTTCTCTCTGTCTCTCTAGCAAGTGGACACACCCTATAGCAAAAAATCACCCCCTCCAAAAAAAAGAAAAACAGACCATGTGTGTACATGCATGTGTGTACATGCCCCAGATTCTGACAGGATAGAGAAAAAGAAGAGAATGGATCACGGTGTGAGCATTCTGCATGGAGGTGCTTTCACCCTCTCCCTCTCTCTCGCTCTCTGGTGAGTGCACACACACACACACACCTCTGGCAAAATTTTTGAAAAAAAGAAAGAGATGCTGATTACTACTTTAATGTAGTCTCATCCCAGAACCTGCTCAGGCCCAAAGTTTAAGACAGTTTACAACAATCTGTTTTCACTGACTTTGCAAGCTAGCTGTGATTAATTGACCAGCTGATATGTCTATGTTGTTTATTAGACAAAACACCCTCAGTAAGCAGCAGGTGCTAGCTTCAGTGTTTTCATCTTGCCACTTACTAGGCTGGTGCCAGGGCAGATGCCAGCTGTATTTTGCCATCCTCATTGGAAGTTTGGTGGTTACAAGATTTCTCTGGTACATCTCTTTAGTCTGGCCAAGCTACAGAAATAACTATAACATTCCAAACTGGTCCATGTTTTAACACTGGGTGTGGAGGAGATCATCATAGAAAAACTGCCTAAAGAGTCCAAATTGGGCACAGCCTCCGTGGCACAGTTAGCAGTATACTTAATGCAGTGTTGGAAACCACGTGGCTGACTGTGGGTTCAAATCCCTGAGTCAACATGAAACTCACAGGGGCTTTGTGCAAATGCCCAAGGTCCTGACCAGCTGGAGGGCTAGGGAAAGGGGATGGTAGCATGATGACAGCCTTTCGAGGGTTCTCTCTCTCATCTCCTTTGTCTCTTTTCTCCTCCTCCCTTTCATGTACATGCTCTCTATCATGAAGAAAATAATCTTAAAATAATAAAAAATTCAGGGGTCGGCAAGTGGTGTGGTGGCTAAGGGCACTGGACTCCCACATGGCCAACCGCAGTTCAAATCCTGGGCCTGGTGGCTTGCTTTCTGTCTGTCTCTGGTCAAATTTAAATAAATAAATAAACAAGTGTTAAATAAAATAGTTCTTAAAAAAAGAAAGAAAGAATTCAAATTGCTCAAAGCCAAAGAAGGAGCTATTTTATGGAGAAATTCTATTGTCATTGCATAGGAATAATATTGCCTTAGACAAATGCTAAATTCATTCTTGAATTATCACAACCACCTCATTACCTAGTTTTATACATGAGGAAACTGAGATGCAATAAAGTTACGTAAATTGCTCAGTGTCATCCAGCTAAGAACTGAGTAGAGCCTGAATTTGAACCCAAACGTATCTGACTTCAGAGTCCATGGTCTTTTAAAAAAATTAAATTTATTATTATTATTATTATTATTATTAATTTTACTGAAGAGAGCAAGGGAAAGCGAGAAAGCAAGATGCCAGGTCTGGGACTTGAACTGTAGTCAGCCATGTGGGAGTCCAGCACCTTACTCGTCACACCACCTACTGGCCCCTAGTGTCTGTGCTTTAAACCTTTTATGCTCTATTGCTTTGCTTGTGCTGTCTTGGCTATTCATTTATCTAGTAAATGTTTATTGTATATGCCATGTACATTTTTTAGTCCTGGGATTCTGTGGAGGATAAGAATGTCAGAGGCTCCCTACTTATAGAGTTTGCATTCTAGTAGGAAGGACTTAAAATAAACAAGAAAATGAATGTGTAAGACTGTGTGTGTATTTTTACTTTTGAGAGCAGTATGTGCTATGAAGAAAATTTAAGTCTAGAGAATTGGTGCATTATATTTTAGCTATTTGGGGGGGAAAATGACTAAAAAATTTCCTAAAATACTAACTTTTTTTCCTCATTTTGGCTGAGCTATTACTTTACATTTTAATTTTTCTTACTGAGCAATGAGTAAACACATACTAATGTGTTTGTAAATCAAAAAGCATAACAACATACCTGGGAACCTACCACCTTATCTAGGAGCAAAATCATTTTCAGTTCCACCATACCTTTTGTACTCTACCCCACCCCCTCTACATGCCTATCTTTTGAAGCAACTACTTCCTAAATTTTTGTTTTTCTTGTTCTGTCTTTTGTAAAAGAAAAAACAAAAAAAAATTGACCTTTAGACAACATGGGGATTAGATGCGCTGACGTCCTGCACAATAAACGAAATCCTTGGATGACTTTGGACTTCCCCAGAACTTAACTACTGGTAGCCTACTGTTGACCAAAAGCGTTACCGATAATGTAAACAGTGAAATAGCACACATTTTATAGATTATATGTTTTATATACTGTATTCTTGCAACAAGGTAAACTAGAAAAGGTAAAATGTTATTAAGAACATAGTAGGGGAACTAGTAGTTGGCGTAATGGGTATGTCTCTGAACTCCCATGTAGTCGACTGCAGTTTGAGTCCCAGACCCAGTGGCTTAAACTCATGCCAGCCGGGTGTGTGTGCCCAAGATCCCGAGAGGAGAATGAAGGAGGAGGGATCGCAGCATGGCCATCCCCCATTGGGGGGTGATTTCTCGCTTTCGGCCTCTTTGTCTCTCTCTCTCACAAGCCCTAAACCAAAAACCTACCCCTCCCCCCAAAAAGAACATCACAGGAAGAGAAAATACATTGACATTACTGCATTTATTGTATAAACTTCACTCACAGGTGGATCTATGAAGTTCAAACCCATGCTGTTCAAGAGTCAACTGTTCTGCCTGGCAGAGAAGATTAGAGAAGTTCTGTGAAAAAAGTTGTACCATAAAATAACCTGGACTTTTCCAGTCTAGCATTGTAATCAGTAGAGATTGCAAAAGAGCAACCACACCTGAGGATTATCTTGAGGAGGACATTGAAGGAAGAAAAAGAGACCGATCTTCGCTAGCCGAGGGTATATCACAGAATACTTGGTAGGCAGGGCTGAATTGAGAAGGTTTATGTGTGACTTGTGTGTTGGGCATTTGCTTTTCAATGGTTTGAGTAGTTGACATGTAAATATTTTCTCAAAAGTATTTAAAACCATAGTGTCTCTGTTGTTATAGAGTCACAAACAAAATTATAACAAGTATTTTGAACATTATCTTTAAAACTCAGTTTTTTGAAATTTCAGAAGTTGTTTATTAACTGTCAAAAACTATGGAGGATGAGCAAAAATTTTTTGATAGCTGAAGTAAGTGTTTGTGGAAAAATGTAAAAATAATTAAATAAAAAAATGATTAAAAAATTTTAGAAAAGAGTCAACTGTTTCTCATCTAAGGCTATACTCATAAGTACTATATTTTTTATTTCTTTTAAGAATTATTTTTATTTAACTTTATTTATTATTATAATTATTACATTTTAATTTGACCAGAGAAAGAGAGAGAAAGACAGAAAGTGAGAAAGCAAGTCTCCAGGTCCAGGACTTAAACTATGGACGGCCATGTAGGAGTCCAGTGCCCTTAACTGCCATACCACCTGCTAGCCCCTGTATTATTTAATTTGGCTTGTTTGTTTTAATGTGAAAAAATAGTATCATTTTTCCAGTTGTTATATGAAGCAGAAGTTCTTCCATTTTAACAGCTGAATGATGTTTTATTGGGTGAATGTACAAAATCAATTGATTCATTGCCCACTGATGGCTATTCGGATTGTTTTCAGCTTTTAGCTGTTTGACCAGTGCTGCTAAACATCTGTGTGTGTGTGCCTGTCGATGCATATGTTCAGGAGTTTCTTCACGGTCTATTTCTGGGAGTGGAATTGCTGGGTCATAGAGTATGTCAATGTCCAACTTCACACGATGGTACCAAATTGTTTTTTAAAGGGTTGGTACCATTTTATATTCCATCCTTGAGTGATTAAGAGTTCCAGTTAACTCACTTTTTATCAGCTCTTACTTTTTTTTTTTTTTTATTTTGCCGTAGAGTGCATATGTTTACCAGAGAGAGACAGAGAGAGGGAAAGTGAGAAAGCACTCCCTGAAGGGATGACCACACCACAATCCCTTCTCTTCTATTCTTCTCTTGGGATTTTGGGCACACACACACAAACACACATACACCTGATGTACTTTCTAAGCTGCAGGGTCTGGAGTCAAACTGCAAAGTCAGTCACGTGGAATTCAGCTGCCTTCACCACCACACTACCGACTGGCCCAGCTTTTAGTATTTTAACATATGTTAGTTTTTCTTAAGACTTATTTCATTTAACTTTATTTATTTACTTTTAATTTGACCAGAAAGGGGGAGAAAGAGAGAAAGAGGAAGAGAGAAAGTGAGAAAGCAAGCTGCCAGATCCGGGACTCAAACCATGGTCAACCATGTGGGAGTCCAGCACCCTTAACCACCATGACACCTTTTGGCCCCCAACACATGTTAATTTTTGCCAGGCTACTGAGTATAAGATAATATTTAATTGTTGTTTTCATTGATACTTACCTGACAACTAATGAGATTAAACCTGAGGAGGAGGTGACTTTTCAGCAGAAACCTGAATAAAATGAAGACACAAACCATGCATGACTATGATGGTAGAATGTTCCAAGAGAGAGTTTCAGAGGCTGAGACAATCTGGAGATGTCCACGGAGCCGCTGTGAGTCACCGTGCTTTGAGAGGAGTGAGTGCATAAGGAAACTGAGAGGCTAGTTCTCTTGGGACCTGGCAGGCTATGACGTCATCATTGTAAGCATGGCAGGAGGACATGAGGAGGCCATTCACAGGGAAGAACATGATTTGGTCAGCATCTTCAGTGCATCACTTTGGTTTCTGTGTGAATAAACTGTAGGGGGCGATGAGAAGGGCACTCCACGGATGAGACAGATACGCAGAAGTTAAGGCTAGAGGTGGTTCTGGCCTTATCAGTGTTGGTGAGGAAGGTGGTGAGAAGTAGGATTCAGGACATAGTTAGAAGGTAAAGCTGCTGAGACTGGGGGTTTGGGTGTGAGGGTGAGAAAGAGAGGAATTAAGGATAATATCTCGTGTGGGAATAAAGAACGGAACAGCCAACTCATATCAAACTCCCAAGTTCAACACCCTCCAAAGACCTATATTGCTTTTAGGATAAATTCATATGATGTCCAGACCATGGATGAGTAGAGGTTTTAGTCCTTTTCATACTTTTAATCTTGTCTCTAATTATTCTCTCCTCTCTGGGCATCTCTGTTCCTTAAAGGAACCAGTCCCTTTCCCTTCCTAGGCCTGAACACAGGCTGTCCCTGGAATACAGCTCTCAGTAACATCATCCTCAAAGTTTAGCTCAAATGGTACTTCCGTGGAGAAGCCACTGTACCCCACCCCCCAACACCTGCTAAAACTTTGAGTTAGGTCTCCATGATCCTACCCCAGCCTACTTTTCCAGATTCAGCTCTCACCACTTCTTTCACTATCCTTCATATTCCAGCAACACTGAATTGCTTATAGTTGCCCAAGTTAGATCGAGTGTTTCTTCTCTGGGCTTCCATAACACTTTGCACATATATTGGATGATAGGCATTGCTTGTCTCTTGCAAAAATCTGTGAGCTTTATGAGGGAAGTAACTATGTCATTTCTTTCTTTTCTTTTCTTTTTTAATATTCAGTCCAGCAGTGCTAAACCTGGTGTAGAGTAGGGATTCAGTCAATGCCAGGAGAATGAATGAACCTGTGGTCAACCACAGGAGTAGATCTGTTTGATCACTCAAAGGGGGGATATACCTCAAGACGTGCCACTCAATTCAAATTTCACTGAAAACTGATATGATAATCAAGAACTTACTCTGTATTCTAGTCTGTCTGCATCTGTTCCACTTGTATAGTCAGTGAGGTTAGCCTTTGCTCTGGGCTGTGGGACTAGACCTCAGTGAAATCCTGTTTAGAAAGCAGATGAACCAGTGTAACCCTTGGTAATGATAACAGAACATGTGGTGGCACCTGTGCTCGGCCACAAGCATTGCATTTGCAGCTACCCCACCCGAGGGCTCATTGGTGGTACAAAGGAAAAGAATTTTGTCACCTTTCCTACTCACCTACTTAAGTCTGAAATCAGATACTGACCAATTCATAAATTAAAATTGCAAATCCTAACACTCACATACCGTTAGTATTGTGTAATACTCTCCTAGACTTTTATTTGTGCCTATATGTATTATTGTCCTAAAATTAGATCAAACTGTGCCGCTTTTTTTTTGGGGGGGGGGCACCATACTTTATTCTCCATAGATAGACAGACAGATCAAAAGATTATCTTATCCATGATACTAGATGTTCTTCCACTTCTACAGCATCACTTTATGAAAGCTTTTAAATATTAACAGTTTGTTCATTTGTTAGTATTTTTTCTTTAAATATTTATTGTAGGGACCAGCAGTTAGCGTAATGGCTATGTCGCTGGACTCCCACGTAGTCGACCACGGTTCGAGTCCTGGACCTGGTGGCTTAAACTCACGCCGGGCACGTGTGCGTGCGTGCCCAAGATCCCAAGAGGAGAATGGAGGAGAAGGGATTGTGGCGTGACCATCCCCTCTGGGGGGTGATTTCTCGCTTTCTCTCTGTCTCTCTCTGTCTGTCTGGCAAACGCACACGCCCTATAGCAAAAACCTCTCAAAAAAAAGAAAAAAAAAAAAGAAAAAGAAATTTATTGTAATTTGTGATTTTTCATGTAGTCATTACACATCTTTGTACATTACAGAGTGCTCTTTAAAACCATGTATATAGTGTGTAAAACACAAATTGAAGATGTGAACATATTTACCACCTTCAACATTTCACTTTAGTATTTTAATTTGACACATATTTATGTAAGGTGTGATTAAGATAAGGAAGTAGTTCTCTAATTTTTTTTAACATGACATCAAAGAAATTTCCTAACCATATACGGGAAAGAAAAGCTTAAGATTACAGTTTTCTTGGTACATAATTAAGATGGTATTTAATAGCTAGTCTTATTCTGTCTCTCTAATCAAAATTATCTATCTTCAGATGCCCATTTAAAAATTCCATGGTTGCATAATATAATCAGGATAATTTCCTCTCCCATTAGGCTAAGTAAGACACTTTTGATAGCAGCCTCCTTTTAGTTTCTTAATTTTATACGAGAAGTGTATACAATGGCTGTCAAAAATTAGTTAATTTCAGTAGGTAATTACTTAAGAAAAGGGCACAGAGTGTACTATTGGCTCCTAAGTAACTAAACAAGTAAGTTGGTAACTTGATCACTAACCATATAAGGCTTTAGATAATTTGATATGTAACCCCAAAAAATATGTAAGTTCTATAAAACCTTTGTTTTTAAAATGTTGTAGCCCCATTCATTTTAATTCTGAAATTCTTTCATTTAATAGGCCCTTTAACCAAGCCTCAGAGAATGTGTGTGGGGGGTCATCCTTCTTTTGGTCTGAGTTAATATAGTGAGTTGGGTTCCTATGAAGCATCCCCTAAGGCACCATTAATTCAAGGATAAAGCAGATCACAAACAAATTCTCTGATAATTTTTTTGTGATTACACTGTGCTTCCTGGTCCCGCATTTCAATGGATCATCTAATTTAGGCATTACACGAACAAGATTTTGGAGGAGCTCCAGGATTTTAAAAAACACCAGTAACTGGTACCAGTTGTAGTGACACAGCTGGTTGGGCACTGCCGGGAGATGCTGGAGCCATATGGGAGGCCAGGTTTGGATCCTGGGTTGACTTGAACATGTGGGTATGCCTGTGGGTACATCCATGATGCTGGCTGGCTGAAGGGCTGGGGGGATAGAGGGATTGTAATATGGCAAGACCCTCTTGAGGGTATGTTTCTCTCTCTCTCCCTTTCTCTTTCTTTTTTCTTTTTATGAAAGGAAGAAATAAACTTGTGTAATTTTCAAAAAGAATGTTTGCAATCATTCTGATGAGAGAAAGAGTACAGACTGATCCAACTCCTACTCCAATGAACATCACTGTTTGAATGAGTAGGGCGTTTCCTGACCACTCTTTTGGTAATACTACCATTTATTGAGGAGAGAGAAAGAACTCGTTTGGAGAACTCAAGAGGGATCATTTTCCTGGGGGTTACTCTGGTGCTTTGTGGCTTACTCCTTGAAAATAAACCTGTTTGAGGACATGAAACTTATTCAATGCATGAATGTCTCCAAGAGAATTCTCATCCTCAGGCACTGCCTTTTCTTGCCAGCGCTTGGTAGTACCTGCCACACAGAATTGAGACAATATATATTTGCCAAATGAATAACTGAATTAGGGAGAAAGTTAATTTAAAATTTTTGTTTTCAAAAAATTGGGATCACAACTTGAGCCAAGACAGGCCATCTGGTTGAAGACTATTTATAGCTCTGGAGTGGTGTCATTTTGGCATGGTACAGGAGCTGGTGCCTGTCACTGCATTTGATGTTACCCTGCATGTCCGTAATGCCTACAAGAACAGATGAGTTAAGTAAGCAAAGTTATGTTGCCTGGATCCTGACTTAGCAGCAGAGGCTCTTTCAGACTGAGTAGTCCACCTTCTCTTGCCCAGGATAAAAGAAGGGCTGCTTGGGATGTAGATCATACCAGGTGCCACACGTAGGGTGAAGGTGTTATTGACGTGACTTTCTTGATTACGAGCTCTCAGCTTCCAACATCAGCAACTTTGTCTGTCATCAGGGCAGGTGAATGCTAGACTTTCAGAAAAGTAAATGAAATGCATAACATCTTAATTTTGATGAGGGTTTTAAGTTAAATTAGAGGAAGGCAAATTGGGAATATTTGTGCATATGAAAAATCGCCATTATTAAAGTTATGCCAGCTTGAAAGATAATGCCTGCAGTGCAGAAATTAAACTTTATAAGTGACATCATCATAGCACTTTGGGTGTCCTAGAATTCAAATTTTCTGGAAAGTATCACAGCAAAAAAGAATTATGTGCTAACATTTACTGAGAATTTATATTACTTCATTTTCCCTAACATGGTAGTATGAAAAGGAGAAAAAGAAGCAAGGAGGGGAAAGATGAATGAAAGTCAAGAGGAGCTGAAAGGAAAGGAGTAAGAACAATTTTTTGTTTGAAATACTTCATGCACCAATAAGTTAGTCCCCTGTAGCACATGAAAAATCAGTTTGGACCTAGAAGAACCACAACTTGGCTGAAGTTTCAGTAGGATTTCCTTTTCATCATTTTCTCTAAATCCACAATTTATTTCACATTCTAAAAAATGTGTCAATCCAAAACCAAGATTGAGGCCTAATAAGTGAAAGCAAAGTGATTTATTTGAGCTAAGGCTTAGGATGAATCACTGGAGGACCAAAATCTGGTTTCTCAGATATGTGCTCATCAAAATGGTGACTGAGAAAGCGGATTTATATAACAAAGAGAAAGGCAAGAAGAGAGGAGGTTACAAATTGTTTGTCAAGGGTTTGTATCAATTGGGGCCAGACAGTGGTGTGGTAGTTAAGACACCTGGATCCCACATAGCCTACTGCATGATTTGGGTCCTGGACCTGGTGACTTGAAAAACACACCAGGTGCATGTGTGTGTACCCAAGAGGAAAATAGAAGAGAAGGGATTGCAGCATGGCCACACACACACACACACACACACACACACACACACACACACGAAGGTGCTTTCTCACTTCCCTTTTTCTTCTTTGTCTCTGTGAGCACACCCACCCTATAGTAAATTTTTTTTAAAAAGTTTTGTATTGGTCGCTTTAAAATACACGCAGCTGATTGCCTCTACCTCTCTCTCTCTCTCCCCTTCTTTCTTTCTCTTGCCAGAGAACACTTATGCTCCCCAGAGAGAGACAGAGAATCAGAGGCAGAGGGAAGGAGAAGGCACTCAATGGTCATGCCACAGTCTCTTCTCTTCCATTTCTCCATCCAGGCAGGATTTTGGCCACTCACGCACATGCATGGTTTTGAAGGTATAGGGGCCAGAATTCGAACTGTGGTTGGCCCGGTGGGATTCTGTTCCCATAACTGCTAGACCACGGGGCTGGCCCTATACCTAATTTTTTACATAGTGAACTCCATAATACTGAAGAAAGGGTGGAGGGTCACATTGTAAAATTTGTAATCCATTGTGGAGACACAGTTTGTTTACTGTAAATTAAAACATGCCCTTTGGGCAGTAACCCAGAAGTATGTGAGGGAGACAAAAAGTATCAGGCTCCTGTGTACTCAGGCCTTTACAATTTAAATGGACCTTGAATTCCACAGACTGCTCAGAACTGCTGTTCCCTTACATAGTGCATACAATTGCCAAAACGCATTGAGCTGAATTTATGGTCTGTGCACTTGATCTTAAGTGAATTATCTCAGGGAGAATCAGGCCAGCAAGCAGTTAAGAGCTTGGAATTTGGAATCAGATGCAAATCCTAGTTCTCATTGTCTCTGGGATCTTTGGCAAATGGCCCAAGTGTCTCCTTTAGTTTCCTCATCTGTCAAATGTGAATGATACTAATATCTACCTTATAAAGTTGTTATGAGAATTAAATGAGTTAGATTGCTTGTTAGTACTATTTAAATTCTTGTTAAATAAAAAATATATATATAATAAAACATGCTGATCTTCATGATAGTACCGTAGTACTCTTCATCTTAAGCTGCAGAACAGAATCACCCAGAAAGAGTTTATAATCACAATGCCTCGGCTCCATTCCCAGAAATTCTGATTTAATTGGCCTGGGACAATCTGGTCATGATGGTGTTTTAAAAATCCCCACGTGAGTTCTTTTTTGTTTTGTGAACCATGTTTTGATGAGTAATGCTGTGTGGTGTCATAATATCTGTTAAATATTGCATTCTCAATTCTAATAACTATGGCACGGTGTGACAGGTGGAGTGTGCTTGCTTCCTTTCCAATAGGATTAAAAGTGGCATGACCAGCCCCTGTAGAAGGGTGCTCATTTCTCTCTCTCACTGTCACCCTCACAGGAGTGGACTACACTCTATCATGAATTTTTCAAAAGAAAGAAAAAAAGCAGACAAGAAAAAAAAAAAAAGATGGTGATAGCGTATGGCTAAATGTCAATTGTAAGAATCTTGGCCCGTCTATTCAGAGCTCTATAAATGTTAGGACTCTGTTTTCTCTCCTTTTACTTGTGAATGCAGGCAGTGCTAGAAGAGCAAGTAATTATCATTAACATCTAGAAATAGGTTACATTAACTTCTTGTTTGCCAAAATGAAACTAAATGTTCCTCACTTTTGTTGAGGGTGACTGAGTGAATTGTTTGGGCTTGCACTCATGGAAAAGATTTTATTCATTGGAATCAGAAGGAAAAAATTCAGAAAGTGTCAAGAATGGCACAATGAAAAAGCCGCATATGGCACCAGACGCATAGACCCCTTTGATCAGTATCGTAGAGCTATTTTTGCAGGAGAAGATGAATATGGCCAGATGAATTTTCCCGTAAGTGTCCAATTTGCTTCTCTTTATAACACTGTTTTTGTTTATACTTGTGCTTGGCTCACTCTTAATGGGTTGCTAATGGACTAGTTTATAATTCTAACCACTTAATCTCCATGCATTTGTGTATCTCCACCCTCCCCCACCTGTGTCTTTTAAGTGAGACAGAATCCAGTCAGGTAACAGAAATCTTTTATAATTGTGACGGTGAGTTTCCTCATTAATAATGAAGTAACGTGGTAGTTTTATGCCAGATAATTCGCATTCGTATGATGAGCTGACTCAAAAATCCATGGCTGTGGCACAGTGGCAATGCAGTTGTACCATGTGGGAAGGTCCCAGGTCTATGTTCTAGGCCTCCCTGCACATGCCAGCCTCTCACCAGCAGGCCCATGATCCAGGCTGACGCTGAGAGTGGATTGCAGCAGGAGGAGCTTGTTGGGGTACCCATCTCTTCCTCTCAGAAGAAATAAGTAAACTTAAAAATAAAATGCACTGTTAATGGGCAAGATGCAATAGCGTACACTAGGGTAATAAACTCAGAATGAAACCAGTGGTCTCTCCTTGCTTCTTTTCTCTGGGCCTCAGTTTATACATCTTTAAAAAGGGTTAAAATTGCTTTTATTGGGGCCTGTAAGGTGGCATGGTGGTTAAGGCAACTGGGTCCCACACGGTTGACTTCATGGTTTGTGTCCAGGACTCGAAGGCTTGAAAAACATGCCAGGTGCGTGTACATGCATGCCCAAAATCCCCAAAGGAGAATGGAGGAGTGTATTTCCATTCTGCAATTGAAAGAAATTAGTGGGCCGACCATAGTGCAGTGGTTAAGTGTTGTGCACAGGGAGCTGGATCCCATATGGCCAGCCACAGTTTGAATCCTGGCCCCAGAAGCTTGAGAAATACTCTGGGCACATGTGTGTGGTTGCCCAAAATCTGACCGGATGGAGAAATGGAAGAGAAGGGATTCTGGCAGGATCACGCTCCACTGAGGGATGCTCTCTCTCTCTCTCTCTCTCTCTCTCTCTCTGTCTGTCTGGTGAGTACATGTTCTCACTGGTGATTTAAAAAAAAAAAAAGATGATTAAAGTTTTCTCACCTTTATTTTCACATATTTCTTGAATGCCCACTACTATGCATGTAAAAAGTGCTATGTTAATGCCGTGAAGAAGACATATCAGTTGAGAAATTTTTCTGCTTTTATCAGCAGCATTATTCATTTATTCACTCAGCATACACTATTGTGCCTACTATAGGCCAGACATGGTTCCAGCCACTAGAAGATTTTTCAAGCTGAATAAGACCAAAATGCTATAAGTTTTTTTGGGGGGGAGAGGCTTTTTGCTATAGTGTGCGTGTGCTCACCAGAAAGACAGAGAGAGACAGAGAGATAGAAAGCGAGAAATCACCCCCTAGGGGGGATGGCCACGCCGCAGTCCCTTCTCCTCCATTCTTCTCTTGGGATCTTGGGCACACACACACACATGCCCAGCGTGAGTTTAAGCCACTGGGTCCGGGACTCAAACCGTGGTCAACTACATGGGAGTCCAGCAACATAGCCATTATGCTAACTGCTGGTCCCAAAATGCTATAAGTGGTTTGAAAATTAGATATCATACTTTGCAGAGAAAGTTAAGGGTCAAGGAATACTTGATAGAGTAGAAGACATTTGAGTTGTGCCTTAGAATCATTTTTTTTTCTTAGAGAAATTTTTGCTATAGGGTGTGTTTGCTCACCTGAGAGACAGAGTCAGAAAATAAGAAATCATCCCTGAAGGAGGATGGCCTCCTCCTCCATTCTCCTCTCTGAATTTTGGGCATGCACACACACATGCCTCGTGTGAGTTTTAAGCTACCAGATCTGGGACTCAAACCCTGGTCAACTGCATAGGAGTCCAGCAACACAACCATTTCACATTTGCTGGTCCTAGCTGTAGGATTTGTGCATCTGGACAGGACATTTAGGAGGGAGGAAGAGCACAGACAGATGAGGAGTCTGGAAAGCAGGCACTCACCCGGAGGGCCAGCACGAGTGCAGTTTTGAGTATACACAGGATAATCAGGATTAGGTCTGAACACCTGAGGAGGCCAGATTATTGAATACCTTGAGTGTTGTCTGTCAACAGTTAATGCCGTCTGCCTGCCTGTGTGAGCTTTAACTGAAAGTCTGGAGACAGGTACTAACAAATGTTAAGCTTTTCTTAGATCCCAAGTTTGAAAACAGTTGGCTGTTCAAATCAGATTCATTTTCTGTTTTACCCATATATAGTTTTGAGATATGTTTTTAGATCTTCTAAATTTATTTTAGATTTGTTAAAAAAAAGACCAAAAAATTATAATATGTAGATATGACTATTTTCCAACTTCTATAAATTGAAGTTCAAGTTTAATCTTTTGCTGGGATGCATGGTATGCATGGTAGTCAAATCAAGAAATATTTATCATTAATTATTTTAACAAATTAATGAATTATTTTAATAATCAAAATGAAAAAGTAGATCTGACTCATGGTGATGGTTAAGGAAGCACATGGTCTACTGCGTGGTTCAAGCCCTAAATCCGGTGCCCTGAAAAACACACTAAGTGTGTGTGCATGTGTGTTCAAAATTCCTAAAGGAGAAAGAAATGGAGGAGGAGGCATTGTGATATGACCATTACCCCTGGGTGTACTTTCTCACTCCCCCCCTCAATGTCTGCACCCTCTGGCAAAATTAAAAAAATAAAAAAATAAAAAAAGACCAATAAACAAAATTCAAAAATTATTTCTTCTAAGAAATCTTTTTGGGCCAGATAGTGGTGCAACAATAAAATGCAATGTTCTGCGTGACAATCCCACATGGGAATATTCCGGCTTCAAGTTCAGATACCTCCCTCAGTACACTGGGCACATGCTTCTTGTCCACGATCCAAGGCTGGCTGAAAGCTGGGAGTGGATTGTGGTGTCAAGTCCCTGTTGAGAATGCTGTCTCTCTGTTACTTATGGAAGAAAAAAAATAATAAGCTTTAAAAAATGTTTTGAGTTGGGCTCTAAAGTCTCTGGAGTTATTCTCATAGGGACCAAAAGACATTGATAACTTTTAGTAGCATACCGGTCAGCAAAAGACCCAGGGAGCTTGATTTCACCATTGGCGTTTAGATTGACTACACTATGCTCTCTGGAGAATATAAGGGAAAAGGGCCTGCCTTGTTTGCCCCCAATCACTTTCCTGCATCCTTCATTCTGATATGAGCCTGACTGACCTGGATCATCATTTAACAGCCAAGTATGTGCCTTCGCTATTGCTAGAAAGACACATAGTTGCAGACAGAATGGTAGTTTCATCATTTTCTGGAGGCCATATTTTGAAAGGGGGGGAGTATATTCCTTGGCACCCAAAGAATGCATGAGTAGAGGGATAATACACAGGTGCATACCTGGGTTACCAGTGGTAGGGAAGTATAAGAGATGAAAAAGAAATCACCTTCCATTCAGTAAATCAAGGGAATGGGGACCTGTCAAATTCTATAAACTCTGATCCTTAGTTAAGATTACAAGCATTATAGGACCAGCAGGTGGTGGTGGTGAAGGTGCTGGACTCCAACATGGTGGACTGAACATGGTGGACTGTGTTTGAGTCCCAAACCTGACAGCTCGAAAATCACTCCAGGCATGTATGTATGCCCCAAATCCCAAGAGGAGCATGGAGGAGAAGAGATTGCAGTGTGACCATCCTCCCTGGGGGATGATTTCTAATTCTCTCGCTCACTATCTCTCTCTGGTGAGCACACACACCCTATGACAAAAACATAAAAACCCCAAAACAAAATGAAACAAAAACAAGATTAGAAGCATTACCAAGAAAGAAAGAAAAAAAAGAGTTCATAAGCATTAAAGATATCCTATTTATTGGGTCATCTGAAAAATCATGATACATTTTTGCATAGAAAAGCTGAAAAATACATCATGACTTTTCTAACAACCCAATAGTTAGTGCTGTTTGGAAGATACAGAAAACAATATTCTGCCATATATTAGGACTATTGAAAGGACTATGTTAAGAGGCCTATCATTTTCTTCTATTCATTTTTAGTGCCCAGGTACACTAAATGGAAACCATTTATAACAAAAAGTTTGAGTAGTTAGAGGTTGAATCTAATGTCAGGAGACCCATGGAACTTATTAAACTGTAATAACAAGTCCTAGGTTTACTGAAGTCCTCTGGCAACTTTACGTGAACCAGGTAATTCATGGACATCTTAGTGTTGCCTAGGATAGATAAGGTTTAAGTCAATGATGTCACAGCCATGTTCACAAAAAGGTCAAGCTACTAGAAATAGAAGTAATTCTGGTGTGTGTGTGAAGGCACCCACTGAAAAGCCATCACTGTCATTTAAAATAACCTTTATGCCAAAGTAAAGTTCCAAGTAGAGAATTTGTATCTGAAGCCCTTAGGAATATTGTCTTTTTGCTCTGAGATCTAACCCTCATGAGGGTGGAAACTTTAATCTGAAAAAAACAGGGAGGAGGCTCTCTCTACTGACATCAGTTCATTGTTGGCCACATGACGCTCTGTGCTTGGTGAGGCATGGACACTCAGGAGCCCTCCGCTCTAGTGCATCAGCTGTCGCCTTTCTCCCTGTGCCTCTTAAGTCAGTAAACCTGGTTCTGATCTGACTGAGCTCTATTCCCGTATTGCCAACTGCTTTTGAGTCAGTTCCATTGGGATGGCCTCCCAAGGCCATTGGTCTGTCCAGGAGTAACTTCCCTGATCTCTCTTCCTGCCCCATTCCACCCATTCTAAGAAACCCAGCAGCTCTTCCACCACTTCTGCTAGGTCCCTGGAATATGCGCTAGCCTACCAGAGTCCTTCCTTCCTCTGGACTTATACTCTTTCCTATTCCATATTTTGCTACTTGCATGGTCTACTTTGCAACAAATTATATTTTTGTGGTTTTTTTTTTTTTTTTTGCCATAATTTTTGCTTCCCTTTAGTGTTCCCTAACCTCTGATCCTGCCGAGATCTGAGCACAAACCCCTCCAAGTGCTCAATATGTATCTGTAGACTGAGAGATTCCTTGGATATCTTGAAGGTACTAAGTGCAATAAATTAACTCATAAGAGTGAAAGGACATTTGCGGAATCATTGCAGTCACTGCTTGGCCTTTTCCTTCTGAGCTTTCAGGTTATTCCATGTATTTTCATCCGTTTCCAGAGTGGGTTCTACAATATTTTCAACTGGTATATCCCACCCCCACTTTTTCTCAGTAACATTTCTTTTTTTTTTCAATTTAGGGTCGCTGTATTACAATCGTGTGTCAGATTCCTGAGTAACAACAAGAGGGACAGACCACAGGGCCTAGCCTTTAGGTGGGATCAAGAATTGCATCCAAGTTCCCGTGTGGTCCCAACCCACAGAGCACAGCGTCTTAGTAGCATGTGCCACCATTGCTGAGTCCCAGTAACGATTTTAATCTAAATCCTTGCCATTTCAGTTTAGACTCATTTGCTCTTTTTTAATTAGTGGAGATGAAGAATAGACAGGCAAAGAGATGATCATCAACCAGATGCTTTGTTACTGGGGTAGTTATTCAGACGGAAAGTATTCATTCCCCATACACCCTTCCAGCAGTGTCTTTGTCTCTCCACCAGCCTGTGAACTCCATGAGAGCAGGGTGTGTCTGTTTGCGCATCACTCAATCCCTGATGGCTGGCCTGTGGCCTGGAATGTAGTAGATGTTCAGTAAGTAAATATTTGCTCAATAAAAATGAGCCATGCATTCCTAAAGAGGGGCTGAGCAGTGAAAGGTTTATAATATGGACCTATGCCACATAGAATTGTGCCTTAATGTGTGTGTGTGTGTGTGTGTGTGTGTGTGTGTGTGTCTTAATTTATATAAACTCATTTAGGGGCTGGGCAGTGGCTTAGTGGTAGCATGACTAGACCCACATAGAAATAGTCATGGGTTCACATGCCAGGACCCACCTGAGCACACTGGGCATGCGTGTATGCCAGTGATCTGGGCTGGCTGAGACTGGAGTCAATGGCGGCATGAAGACCCTGTGGGGGTTCCTGTCTCACTGTGTCTCTTCCCCTCTCTCTCTCCCTGCTGTCATGGAAAGGGGTAAATAAATGGGAGGGAAGAAAGGCAAAACAAAAGGAAACCATGTTGGAAAAATCTTAGACCAAAACGCAGATATATTCATAGAAGTTTATTATGATATTCATACCACATTTCCTTCAAATAGCCACTTATTCCAGTGCTTTGAAATAGTGATTTAGGTGTATATACACAGTTTTACAAAAAAAAAAAGTTTAGTGAACTTATCTTTTTGAAGTGAATTATCTGAGAATTCATGTTTCCTAAAATTATATATTTATCCCACTTAGTTTGATGTCACATCTCTCATTGGAAGAATGGCTTTAATTATAATGAAATTGCCAAACACTGGGGAAATTACACAATACCTTCTGATCTACAAACAACATTTACTCCTTTAAGACAGTGTATTACTGAGTAGCTCATAGCCAGAAAGTTTAATAAGCTTTTTAAAAAGATTTTTGGTAAAGAGCAGCATCTGAAATATTGGTAAACATGTTTTAGGATGTTGTTTTTATTAAATCTTCCTTTCAATCCCCCAAAGAAAATGAACAGATTATTTAAACTTCATTTGTGTGATCTGCAGAAATATGAATCAATAAGACCTTTTTGAAATCTTGTAATGATTTCTAGGGGGTTGGAAAGTGGCATGAAGAATCCAATTTTTAATGACTTTAAACTCTAATTGGAAAAGTGAGGAAGATTTATACCAAAAATAAGACAACTCTCTCATACATAAATGCATGCAAATAGAAAAATGGGTAAAAGGGTGAAAGACAGTATTCCAAAATATTAACAGTAGTTATCTCTCATGACAAGAGTAGAGGGATGTTTATTTTCTTTTATATTTACAAATTCTATTTCATGAACATATATTAGTTGCATAATAAAATAAAATTTAAAAGACAAAACCAAAAATTCCCAACAGTATGCAGTGAGTATCAAATGAGAAGTGTGGTTAATAAGGACCATAGGAATCCAGGGATTGGGCTTGGGTAGTGAGGATGCACAGAGAATTGGTACTTCAGCTGAGTCTTAAAGAGTAGCTAATACTGGGACCAGCAGTGGCGTATTGGCTATGTCGCTGGACGCCATGTAGTCGACCGCGGCTCGAGTCCTGGACCAGGTGGCTTAAACTCACGCCAGGCACGTGTGCGTGCGTGCCCAAGATCCCAAGAGAAGAATGGAGGAGAAAGGATTGCGGCATGGCCATCCCCCGGGGGGGGGGTGATTTTTTGCTTTCTGTCTCTATGTCTCTCTCTCTCTGTATGGCCATCACACGCGCCCTATAGCAAAAACCTCTCAAAAAAAAAAAAAAAGAAAAGAAAAAAAAAAAAAAGATCACAGCCACGGTTCGAGTCCCAGACCCGGTGGCTTAAACTCACGCTGGGTGCATGTACGTGCATGCCCAAAATCCCGAGAGGAGAATGAAGAAAGGATTGCGGCATGACCATCCTCCCTCGGGGGTGATTTTTTGCTTTCTGTCTGTCTCTGTCTTTCCGGCGAGTTGCACGTACCCTATAGAAAAACCTCTCCAAAAAAAAAAGAGTAGCTAATATCATATTTTGAATTTACAGGTTACTGTCACATTGGAGACAAGTTGCCACCCAGTAATAATTATTGAAGGAGTTCTAATTTTGTTCAGTCATGGTCATTTTTTCCAATTTTCAGTAATTGGTTTAAGGTTAGATATATAACTGTTTTGACGTATGAGACAACAAGGGACATGTACTCAGGAGCTTCTGGGAGTTTCTTTAAACACTTAAAAGAGATGCTCTTTTATGGCCTGTGACTTTATCTAGTCTGATGGAGCATTTGGAGTTGCCACATAAGAGGACAGTACTTGGGACAGTAAAATGTAGACTTAAAAAAACTAGAGTAATCAATATCATTATTAATCAATACATTATCACCAGCCGCTGTACCTTGGGTGAACTATTGATAGTTTCTTTTTTCTTTACTTAAAGATATGAGAGATAACTAATGTTTTTTATTGTTTAAAGCCATTTTGAGTTAGGATTAAAGCATCTTGATTGATGCAACAATTCTACAAATACTCAGATTTGACTTCGATATGAGCAACAACTTTGTAAAGTGAAGATAGGTATGATTATTCCCATAAACTGATGATGAAACTAAAAAGGATGCACATTCTCTAAGGTCTTTTCCAAGATAACAACCTCCCAGAATTATATGGAACAAAAAGGGAGGAAGTTCTGTTGTTGTTTTTCACAGAGGGCATGTGTGCTTGACAGAGAGAGATGGAGAGGAAGAAAGCACATGCCCAGTGGAGTGAGGTCACACCATGATCCCTTCTCCATTTCTCCGTTCTGTTGGAATGTGGGACACATGTCCACTGTGTTTTTCAAGCCATCAGGACCGGAATTCCAACCCTGTGGCCAGCCATGTGAGAGCCAGCTCCCTTAACTACAAGGCACAAGGCCAGCCTGAGAGGAGGAGTTTTTAATTTAATAAATAACTTTATTTACTTATTTAAATTTGACCAGAGAAGGACAGAGTTGGGGGCAGGCGAGAAAGCAAGCCACGAGGTCCGGTACTCAAACCATGGTCAGCTCTGTGGGAGTCTAGTGCCCTTAACCACCGCATCACCTGCCAGCCCCTGAAGTTTGTATTTATAGGTATTCCGTTATATATATACATACAATTAGATATCCACCTAGAATTTGAAATAAAGGAAACCCAGAAACTATCAAGAATATTTCTTTTTTGATGTGGTTAATTTAGCATTTGCCATACCTCACAAAAAAAATCGAGTATGATTTTGTGAATTACTTAGTTCGGATCAGATTTGTCTGTGACATCTGGGCCCCATATGGTAAATTAATTAAAGCAGGGATGCTGAATTTGGATAGTTTGATATCTTCTTCAAAGACTGATCTCCCTTAGGACTGTGACAAGAAAATCCTGACATTTTGATTTCTTTGTGTATAGGGACCTTTAGCACGAGAACAATAAACAGCCTTTTGTTGCTTCTTAATGAGACGTGTAGTGTGTTATATTAACGCTCGGGAGCCTGCCTGAAACTGCTTTCCCTCACTAATAACTAATAAAATGGGTGTACTCTAAATGCAAAGCTACAGTGCTTTCTTTTTCTTTCTTCTTTTCACCAACATCAGGAGCCTTTGTTTTCCCCCCAATATTGAGTCCTCCTTCACGGAGTGTGAAAATAGCATACTGTGTTTAGAGGCACCCCTTGGCAGGTTGACCTGAAATCTCTCTCCATCTCCCACACAGCAGTGGGCAGCCTGGATTACCAGGTCAGCCAAAAAGTACGTTGAGTGTTTTGCACATTCGCACACCACATATGCGAACTAAGCGATGTGTAGTAGTCTCCGGGGAGGAGTCCTTGGAGCACCAGGAAGACTGAAAGCTGGCCATGTGGCTGAAAGGACCACCTTCTTAAAGGGCCCAGAACAGTGGAGACCTCAGGAGATTAGAGGTGGGAGTTGTAAGGCCTCATGAAAGGCATGTCATTGTATGTCTAATCTTGGCTTTGTGCCTTCTCTGCTTCTAGCTCTATATACTTACATTTAAGCCAGTTCACATTTCACTTCTCCTTGAGCCACATAAATTATGTAGGGACCATTAAAAGCTCTTAGAGACATGGAAGAGCAGATGCCACCCTGGTATGGGGCAGGATCTTCTGAGCTTGAAAAGGTGTCTGGTTGTGCTCGCCGGTCACCTGTCCCTGCTGGGCCGTGTGTGTTCTTGCTTTCTGAGCTGTGAGGTTTCCCGGTGTATCTTTCTCAAATACAGCTTACATGTGTACCCATTATGCTTCAGGCTGCTCTGGCTGGGGATCTGAACCACAGTCACTATATGGGATCTGGCTTCTCTTCAGCAGCACATTACCACTGTGTCACAGGGCCAGCCCCCTGGAAGTATGTTCTGATGATATAAATATGGATGCCCATCCCAAAACTGATCTAAGACTCTCGAGGGGCCCAGGGAGAGTAGAGCAAGGTTTGGCCTCTCTCCTCAGCAAGTTCCAGTGAGACTGTGTGAACAATGCCTGTGAAATATGTCGAGTTCTTTGGAATGGCAAATGACATGCAGTTGACCCTTGAACAACATGAGTTTGAAACACATAGGTCCACTTATATATATATTTTTTCAATTAATGTATTAGAAAATACCGTAAAGTACTATAAATGTATTTCCTCTCTTATATGATATTCTTTTTAAAATTTTAGTATATTTTATACATCAATCACTATACATCAATACAACTTGTAAAGTGAAGTTACCCAGCATGAATACACATCATACCAGTCCAGTTGAAGATACCATAAATGTTATCATCAACAGATAATCATCCATTCTGTGTCCCATAAATGTTTTGTCTATTTTCTCCTTGATTCCTTTCTTCTCACTCTCCCACTGCTCCTACACTCTTCCCATATAGTCTCCAGCGTATGATTTTCTTAACATTTTCTTTTCTCCATATTCTATTCTAAGAATATAATATATGAGACATAAAACATACAAAATATGTGTTACTTGACCATTTATGCTATTTGTACAGCTTCTGGTCAACAATAGGCTGTTAGTATTTAAGTTTTGGGGATTTAAGAGTTGTATGTGGGGACCAGCAAATGACGTAATGGCTTTGTTGCTGGCCTCCCATGTAGTCAAGTCCTGGACCCGGTGGCTTAAGCTCACGCTGGGCACATGTGTGTGCATGCCCAAGATCATGAGAGAAGAATGGAGGAGAAAGGATTAGAGCATGGCCATCCCCCCCGGGGGGTGATTTCTCGCTTTCTGTCTCTCTGTCTCTCTCTCTGTCTGGCGAGCGCACACACCCTATAGCAAAAACCTCTCAAAAAAAAAAAAAAAAGAGTTACATGTGAATTGTAGGCTGCACAGGGATTTGACACTTTGTCTCCCGAATTGTTCAAGGACCAACTGTATAAAATATTTATAATATACTGCTTTTGTACTAGAAAAGGCTTAGGGAAGTTTCAAAGATCTATAAAATACAAGAGAAGATTTGAAAGAAAAGAGGAAATAAAGAAGGCACTCGAGAGCAAGAAATGGGGTTAAGAGAAACGCACCTTCGCTGCCTGGGATGTAGGTTAACGAGCAGGTCCCGGGCTCCCCGTGAAGGTTTGTTGCTTCCCGTGTAAAGGGAAACCTGGTCTGTTAAAACTTCACAGCAACCATGAAATAAAAAACAAGGTGTTTCTCAGGAGAAGAATACTTATTCATAGTGCTATGATGGCATTTTCTCCCGGGGTCTACCCCAGTAGAGAAGTTCTAATTGTCACAGCTGCCTGACACTGTGACCGTGGGTAGGCAGCTCAATGGCGCTAATTCACTTCCTTTCTATCAAGTGGGGAGGTTGGACCAAGAGATTTGAAAAGTCCAGTGACCATGCAATCTTCACCCCTAATCATTTTCTCTTCCAAAAAATAGAACATTCTGGGGCCAGTTCATGGTATGGTAGTTAGGGAGACTGCATCCCACATGGCCCAATATGTGGTTCGTGTCCTGAAGCTGGTAGCTTGAAAAACATGCCAGGCACATGTGCATCCATGCCCCAGATCCCGAAAGGAAGGAAAAATGGAAAAAGTCTGCAGTGTGACCATGTGCCCTAGGAGGTGCTTCTGCCCCCCCCCCCCCCCTTTCTCTGCCTGTTTCTCTCTCTCCAGCTAGTGTACACACCCTCTGGCAAGAATTAAAAGAAAAAGAAAAGGATATGAAACATTATTTTTCTCTCTCTTCTGTTTTTCACTACTGAATTTTCTACTGTCCTTCTATCCCCAACTCCAACTTCTCTTACCTGGTATTCTAAGTGAGACTTGTCTTGCTCATATATTAATAGCTACTTGTCTATTTCCCTACTTTAAAAAAAAGAGAGAAAAAAAGCAAAAGAGCTAGGATCAAGCAGCGTTTGTGTCAGAGGAGAAAGACGGGAGTCTTGGGAGGGTGGGACTGTGTTTGTGGTGGGGGATAGATGCCCTGTGAATATATGTATTTCCCCCCTATCTCTCACCTTCTGCCACATCTCCATGTTACACAGTTGGAGTTGGAGGCAGCATGCTTTGAAGTGTCACCAGAAAGGCACACTCGGGCCCTTGCTATAGGCCGCTGTGGCAGCCCCTGTGAGTTCTGAGCAGCTGGCCTACCCAAGCATCTAGACCATCTGTGCTCTGCCTTCCCAGGACCTGATAAGGACAGTTTTGCTACAGATAGGAGCAGTTGTTCCCTCCAGGTGTTCTCTAGAGACCAAGTGGAGGCTTACTGACTTCTGAATGAAATGATATTTTGGCATCACTTAGTGTGGCTGGTCTATAAAAGATAAGTTCGTTGCGGTAAACAAGATACTTGAAGGAGAATAAATCGCTGATAAATACATGCTAAATTAGTCAGCTTGCTTTCCCTCAAATGCCTTTTCTCCTACTGTTCGGACTTTTGCAGTTTGGTACATTGGTCAAGATTAACTGTAATCTCTTATCCTGTTTGGATGAAAAAAAAAAAAAAAAAAAAAGGAATGGCTGTTAGCTCTTGTCACCGTGCCAAGAAATGAAGTACTTATTCTTTTGAAACTGGAGACCTGGATGATAGGATAGGACTTTCATGATTAAAAGAATATCCGTCAGGGTCACTAGATTTGACTTCAGCTCAACTAGTAATGGATCTTGAGAATGTGCGCCACTTGATCTGCAGCTAGTACAATAAGCTAGCTCCATCAGTGGTGAAGTACATGTTTTTCTCTGAACTTTATTTATTTTAAAGTTCTGCTATAGGGCACTGGACTCTCTCAAGAGAAACAGAGAGTGAGTGAAAGAAAGAAACAGTGAGAAAGCACCCTGCAGCGGGGAGGGCCACATTGCAATTCCTCCTCCTCCTCCTCCATTCTTTCAGGATTTGGGGTGCACACACACATGTGCCTGGTGTGTTTTTCAAGTTCCTCTGTGGAACTCTTCATTGCACCATCAGCCGTGTGGGGTCCAGCCTTATAAACACCATGCCACTGTCTGTCCCTCTGAAATTTTCATTGGGATTTTATTTCACAATCTTACTTAGATGTCACTAGAGCTGTCTCTTAGTGGTAAAATGAGTGAACATTCTTCAAAAAAGATCCTTAATGTGCTCTAGTATTTTAATGGGGAAGGATTTTTAACCCTTCCTCCCAACAGACCAATTTAATAAAAAAGAAAAGTGTTGATCCTTTGAGTGAAAGTTGATTCTTTGTAACACCATTTTAACATGTTCTTGCTTTATATCATAAATTTTACTGAAAATAACACTGTTCTACAGTGTAATTATGCCCACAAGCCTGGATTTTGTCGGATGGGATGACCCCACACTCCACTTGGCTGTGGTTTTCGAGCTTGCTCTTTCTTTCCTTCCTTCCTTTCTTTTTTTAAAATTATTTATTTAATTTTATTTATTCTAATTTGACCAGAGAGAGAGACACACAGAGAGAGAGAGGGAAAGTGAGAAAGCAAGCCACCAGGTCCGGTACTCGAACCACGGTTGGCCATGTGGGAGTGTCCAGCACCTTAACCACCACGCCACCTTTTTCTCTTTCTTTCTTTCTTGTTTTGTTATAAGGTACATGTGCTCATTGGGGAGAGAGAAAGAAAGTGAAAAATCACCCCCTCACCCCCACACAGGGAAATGGCCCTAACACAATCCTTCTCCTCTACTCTCCTCTCAAGACTTTGGGCAGGTACACACATGTACCTGGCATGTTTTCCAGGCCTCTATGTCAAGGACTCAGATTACTCAGTCAGTTATATGGGGTCCACCCTGCCAGAAGCTGGCCCTGAAAAACCTTTTTATATCCACTGAGTGAATTAACAGAAATTAACATTGAGCTCTTAGCTATGCCAGACCCATATCTAAGTTTATACATGTTTTAGCATGTTCATTCTCATATCCTACGAGTATTATTATTATTATTCCACTAATTACACTTAAAGAAATAGAGGCAAAGGGAAGTTAAATAAGATGCCCAAGGTTACAGAGTTTATAAGTGGTAAGAACCAGGATTTGAACCCAAGTAAAGCTGACTGGCTCCTGGGTTCACACTTTCAGCAACAGTTCTGTATTTCTTTAGGGATATAAAAAAAAAAAAGGAAGAGGAACACATTTATAGGAGCTGGAGGTGGGCAAAGATGATTGGTTTGGAATATATTGCTTTTGAATTGCTTGAAGGCATCAAAAATGAAGGTGCCCAATGAACGATGGAGAGCAGTTAGGCAGAGAGATCTGGATGAATATTTAGGTGTTTTTAGGTGCCCAAAGCACACGGTTGGTGTATGAAGCTATATGGAGAAAGCCTGTGAAGCCTACCTCAGAAAGATGGTCATTTTTCCCAATGTAGCCTTACGTAGCAAAAGGAGTGCAGGAGCTCTCTGGAGCCTCTTCTATAAGGGCACTAATGTCCTCATGACTTAATCACCCTCCAAAGGCTCAGTGTCCACACACTATCACAATGGGAATTTGGATTTAGCATATGAATCTGTGTGTGAGTGGGAAGGAGGCGGGGCACAGACTTCCAACTGTATCAGCTTAGAAGCCAGGGCTTAGTGACTGCCCTGTGCTTCTGCCCTGCTGCACAGAGGTAGGCCGCAGGGCCAGCAGGAAGTGTGAAAACTTTACCAGGGAAACTGACGAAACTCTTCTCTCTCTCTCTCTCTCTCTCTCTCTCTCTCTCTCTCTCTCTCTCTCTCTCTCTCTCTCTCTCTCTCTCTCTCTCTCTCTCTCTCTCTCTCTCTCTCTCTCTCTCTCTCTCTCTCTCTCTCTCTCTCTCTCTCTCTCTCTCTCTCTCTCTCTCTCTCTCTCTCTCTCTCTCTCTCTCTCTCTCTCTCTCTCTCTCTCTCTCTCTCTCTCTCTCTCTCTCTCTCTCTCTCTCTCTCTCTCTCTCTCTCTCTCTCTCTCTCTCTCTCTCTCTCTCTCTCTCTCTCTCTCTCTCTCTCTCTCTCTCTCTCTCTCTCTCTCTCTCTCTCTCTCTCTCTCTCTCTCTCTCTCTCTCTCTCTCTCTCTCTCTCTCTCTCTCTATATATATATATATACATACACACACACACACACACACACACGATATAGCTGAAGGTTCAGTGCTACCTTTGATAGTGCATGAAAGAAATAACCCAGTCCTAAAGGATTTAGAGGACCAGTGTTATCAGCATTCAGCATTCCATCACTCCCATAAAAGAGCCCCAGAGCAGCTGTAGGAATGGAAGGTTTACTCTGGAGCTGGGCAGAGGCCCAGGTGCATGCTGGGTGAATGAGCAGCAGCGAGCCCTGGCTCCCTCACCTCAGGCTGCTGTCTTCCCATCCAGGCAGCAAGCACCATGTCCTAGGGAGTTGCTTCTGCCTCCCACCCTCTCTGTGCAGTGGCACGGATGGGCCACCAATCCATTTCTCATGAAATCCAGTTATTCAGGCAGAAAAGATGTCTTCCTGGCAGAGCCCTCAGGAAGTGCCCCCCCCAGCCCCAGGAAACAAAACAAATACGGCTCTTCCTATTCCCTTATTTTGACATCCTCTCTCTGCCCACCCCTACCCCCCCAAACAGCAGAAATCTGGACTCAGCACTTGTACTTTTAACTATTTCTTGCCACGGAAACTGGTGGGTGATTTTTCTTGCGAGCCTAAGGCTTCTCTTATTCCCTTCCCATTTTGTCACCAGCTAGGTTCTAACAGCTGTCTTCTCCTCAGTACTCTTACTGCTCCGCACCTCAGCTGACCCCTCGGTAGACCCCACAACTTTGAAGCGTTCTTGTCCTTCTTATTACTCTAGGGGTGTCTAACTGCGATAGGAGAGTGTCACTTTGTAGTACATAACACACTTATTTTTATAGGCTTGCTGTATTGTTGGCCAGCAATACTAATGGTAGTTTATTTTCTTTATTGAAAATGATGCTTTCTACAATGCTTTTCCTTTTCTCTGACCAACTTAAGGAGTTCTTTTTGATCTTTAATTCTTCCATGAACACTTGTCCACTGAAGATATTTTGGTTTTCCATATTAAAGCTGCACTGGGAAGCCGATTTAGATCTGGCCCCCTGGGAGACAGAGATTCGTGTGCAGGAGTTCTTTGGGTAGTACCTTGGGAAGGGAACTCTTAGAAGTTTGAGATGGCCTGAGAACTGGGATGGACCAAGAGAGGGAGCAGAATCAGGGCAAGGTGGCTCCCTTTAGCCGAGGACAGTAACCAAGGAAGGACTCAGCTGTGAGCTGTCGTAGACAACGCTCTAGGCAGGTGGAGCAGTGAACACATTGATCTTGGAGCGCTGATCTGGGAAGAAGCACAGCATCCCCTGACACATTCTGTCTGGCTCACTCACACCCTCACTCTCAGGCTCTGATGTCTCTTTTGCAGAAATCATCTTGACAATATGTTGCCTTATTCAAAGTCTTATTTAACTAAACATACCTCTGTGTTCTTTTGCCCTAAACTGCATTATATAATAGAGGTCTTTGTGATGAACAATAGCAGCAGGCCCATATAATAATGGAGAAGATCTGGTTTCCATTTTCTCTTTATAGTACCATTGTTACCATCTTAAATGTGGCCTTAGTTATCTCTGTTTGGATTTATGGATGGTTTTTCTTTTTTCTTGTGTATAGTTTTACTAAGGTACAGTCAATACACAATAAACTATGCATATTTAAAGTATGAAATCTGATGAACTCTGATGCGTATACACCTATGAAATCACTAACAAGACAGTCAAGATTTCTACCATCATCACCCCTAAATTTTTTTTTTTTTGGAGAGGTTTTTGCTATAGGGCGCATGCGCTCGCCAGACAGACAGAGAGACAGAGAGACAGAGAGACAGAAAGTGAGAATTCACCCCCCAGGGGGGATAGCCATGCCACAATCCCTTCTCCTCCTTTCTCCTCTCGGGATCTTGGGCACGCATGCACACATGCCTGGTGTGAGTTCAAGTCACCGGGTCCAGGACTCGAACCGCGGTCGACTACATGGGAGTCCAGCGACATAGCCATTACGCTAACTGCTGGTCCCATCACCCCTAAATTTTAAGACCCTTCCTCCTGTCCCTCCCAGTTCCATTCTCCCCAGGCTTTCACTGACCTGCTTTCTGTCATTAGATTAGTTGCTATTTTCTAGAGCTTTATATAAATGGAATCATACATTAGCTATTGGGGAAGTCCTGACTTCTTTGACTTGGCGTAATTATTTTGAGATCCAACCATGTCATTGTGTATATCAATAGTTTCTCTTTAATCATTGAGTAGTATTCAATTGTATAGCTATATTACAGATTGTTGCTCCATTGACTGAGTTCATGGATATTTGCTTCCAGATTTAACTACTACAAATAAAGATGCCTTGAACATTTGTGTACGAGTCGTTATGTGGACATCTTCTAAATTTCTCTTGAGTACTTAGGAGTAGATTAGCTGGATTACAGGGTATGTCAATGTGTAACTTTATAAGAAGCTGCCAAACTGTTTCCAAAGTGGCATTACTATTTTACAATCTCACCAATAGTCCACGAGAGCTACATTTACTCGGCATCTCTTTCAACATTTGAAATTATATATGAGGCTTTTAAATTGTAGTTAGTCTGCTGACTGTGTAGTATTATCTCATCGTGGGTTTATTTCATTGTCTAGCTTCAGGTCACTCAAATTTTTCTCCTATGGTCTCTTCTAAAAGTTTGATATTTTATTCCTATCTTTAGGCCTATGACTCAATTTGAGTTAATTTTTATTTATATTGTTATTTTAAAAAAATACCTGATGGCCCAGCACGTATAGTTGAAGGGATTTTTTTAACCTGTTGAATCTTTTTCCAAAAACATCAGTTGACTATAGATGTGTGATCTATTTCTAGACTCCATCCTGTTGCAATAATCTATTATATATGTCTATCTTAATGCTGATACTACATTTTATTGATTAACTTGTAGCTTTGTAAGTCTTAAAAACATGTATCTAACTCTTTCAACTATTTTTTTTTTCAAAATTGTTACCTATTCTAGATCTTTTATATTTTCCCATTAATTTTAAAATCAACTCAGTGCACTGGCTAGAACCTCTTGTTCAATGTTGACTAGAAGTGGTGAGAGTGATAAGAGGTCCTACTCTGGAAATAAACAGCCTTTTGTAAGTGTTTTATCATTAGGTAGAATGTTAGCTATGGGGCTTTCATAGACACCCTTCATTAGGATGGAGATATTTCTTTCTTAGTTTGCTGAGTTTTTTTTTTTTTTAATGAATGGATTTGAATTTTATAAAATGATTTTCTTTTGCATCTACTGAAATGATCATATAGTTTCTCATCTTATTTTGCAGACATGTCCTTAGGACTGTAAAGAATCATTTTCTGAAAATTCTTTTGCCCTGTATCACATAGTGAAATGGAAGTCTTGACCTGGCTTCCATTTTCTCCTTTAATTACCATTGTCGCCATTCTACTTTTGGTCTTAGTTACCTCTAATTTTTTTTTTCTCTCTTTTTTTTTTTTTTTTTTGGAGAGGTTTTTGCTATAGGGTGTGTGCACTCACCAGAAAGACAGAGACAAGAAGAAAGAAATCACCCCCTCCCCCAGGGGAGGATGGCCATGCCACAATCCCTTCTCTTCCATTCTCCTCTCAGGATCTTGGGCACGCACGCACACGCACACGGCATGAGATTAAGCCACCGGGTCCAGGACTCAAACTGTGGTCGACTACATGGGAGTCCAGCGACATAGCCATTACACTAACTGCTGGTCCCCTCAGTTACCTCTAATTTTGATGAGTAGGCTGACTTCATAACTAATTTCCCACCCAGTGGCTTTCCCTTACTATGATTTGAGAAAGCCCTTTCTAAAGAACATCTCCGGCCATCATGTGAGTTGTTCTCTTAATAAAAACCATCACAGGCTTCTCATTACTCTAAGAATAAGGTTCAACTGCTCGGTAGGAATGCCCATGTCTCAAATCCAGTATCAAGTACTCACCCTTCTCTTCCTAGGGATATCCCATCCTCACCATCTTTTTTGATCTAATCAAAATAGGTCACTTTCCATCTATGTTTTTACACCTTTGGATATTATTTACTTTCTTCATCTTTTTATATTTCATATTTCCTTCAAGAGTATAAGCACCTGAGGCTATAAGCCGTGTTGTATCTAATTTTATTAATTTTTGCATGTGTTTATTAAATGAACAAAAGAATGTAACCTATATGATTCCTATAAATATATATTTAATACTAAATAAGAGCATACAACTTTAGTGCAAATGGAGAATATTTTCTCACCTCCACTTTTATTAAGTGCCCTTTAATTGTGTGATACCTGTTGTATCGCCATTGGTTTTTAGGAAACCCAGAGTCTTGGATTCTACTTTTTCATTTTAAAGGATATAACATATTCTAGAAAAGTGACAAATCATATACGTAGAATTTTGTGACTCAGATATAGTTTTTTTAGTTTATAAGTACTCATAGTTATGAACAGTTTAGTTTTCAGACCATGGCCATAAGAATTCATTTACTCTTTTGGGGAAGAAAGAACTTCAAACTAACACATAGAAAAATTCCCTTCCTTCTGATACTGATTGAACCTAGTAGCTCTTGTTTTGAATTTCATAATTCTAGAAGAGTTAAACTTGAAAATGTATCTCCAAACAATAGAGCCTCTGTTTCCACCAAAAGGCAGTGATTGTGTTGAGCATTTTAACTGGTTATCAGACCTCAGGCTGCCGGTTGGAAGAGTGAACTTTGGCAGTAGGAACTTGGCTCTCGACCCTGTTTTGCAGCTGGCTAGAATGTGAATAAACTTCTTATTGAAAGAGAGACATATCTTCTCAAAGAAGGAAAGGAATAAAGCCCCCAGCCTAATAACCTTCCTCCTTTCTGCCAGCCCCCAACCTCTACTTATCTTTATTGAAAGCACCTTCAGGTATCAGAGATGTTTTTAGATGTACAAAAACTCGGAAAAAAAATGAGATAGTTATTGCTGTCTTGTAATCCTTATCTCTGATTTATTCTTTATGAAATCTCAACATCTAGCATGTGGTTTTTATGGGGCCAAATGGTGGTGCAGTGGTAAAACACAGTGCTATGAAAGGCAACCTAACATGGGAAGGTTCCCGGTTCAAGTCTAAAGACCTCCCTGAGTATGCCAGGTACATGTGTACCCATGACTTAGGGCTGGCTGAGGGGAGAGGTAGATCATGGTGTCAGAACTCTGTTGGAGGTGCTGTTTCTTCTTCTGTCTCTGTCTCTCTCACTCATAGAAGAAATATATAGTCATCTAAGAAAAGAATATGGTTTTCCTTCCAATTTCCTTCTTGAAGGAATTGCACAAATACTGCAAGCCTTTTGTCTTTTCTGTGCCCCAGCTGTTTCTCTTTTGCTGTTATCGGGATCCATCTCTCTTTGCTGGAATCAGTGCCTTTCATGTGCAGTGTGTGGTATAGAGGTGACCCCATGTCAGTTGCTCAAGACATGCCTGTCGTTTTCTCCCATGCCAGTGCTTTTGGGCAGCATCTTTTCTTGAGAAAGGTTTACTCTTTCTCTATCTCTACATGCCCTCCCTTCACCCCAGAGCTCAACCATCACAAACAAAGTATTTGAGTCTTCAAGTGAGGAGGCGATAAAAGCTGCACAAACCTTTGCATTCCGTAGAATTGCTGACATCCTAGAAATGGAGCAGAAACATCTGGGATGTGTTGGAAGCCTTACCCGGGATTGATCCTTCCAAGCAGCGAACCATTCCTGAATGTGCCTTACTCCGTGTCATCTCCGCTAGGGGGACCTATTGTACGTCCTCCTCCCCATATTCTGCATTGGGTGCCCCGCATTGCTGTTTTCTCACAATTTTCTGCTTGTTGTTTGCTGTCTTGGCAATTTACCCCATTATACGAAAGATGTCTGATTGATTTCTTTCTTTTCTTTTCTTTCTTTTTAGGTTTTTGCCATAGGGTGCATGCACTCTGGAGAGACAGAGAGAAGGAAAATGAGAAATCACCCGTAAGGGAAAGTCTCTTCTCCATTCTCCTCTCAGGATTTTGGGCGCACGCGCACATGTGCCTGGTGTGATTTTCAAGCCACTGAGTGAGGGACTCAAACCACTGCTGGCCATGTGGGAGTCCAGCGCCTTAACTACCATGCCCGCCTGATGGCTCCCAGATTTTTTTTTTTAATTAGGTGAATTCTGGAGGAGAGAGAAGGACCTATTTATGGTCTGATTCATGATCTTGGGTGTCTTATCTGAGTTTAATTCCGTTGTTTAATTCATGTTTGCGAATAGACTGTCTGCGCCAATTAGAACAAGTTTAACCACTGCCCTCACCTTGTGTCTGGGTTAGGACTGTGTTCCAGCAGCCACAGCCGTGAAATGGATCAGAAAAATGATTCTGGTTATCAGAATCATGACATTTTGGCAGATATTTTTAAGAGCATGTGTATCTTACTTACAAAAAAAAGTGATTGAACTTAAAAGCAAAGTTGCTTCCACTACAACTCCTCACTTTATCAGAATTTTTCTTTCTTTCTTATCCTGACTTAGAAAGTTTATGTCGATGGGATAAGGACGAACATTTTTAAGATTACAGGCACTGTGGTCCCTCAGCATGCTCTCAATTTTTTCATTTGAAAGATTTTTGGGTGAACTGCTTTTCAGGCTTAGTAACTGATAAGCTTTTGTAGTTACAGAACTTTTAAAAGCATTTTATCTCTTAGAGAGAATATACCTTTATTTAGAGGATCCAGTATTTTTTCTGTATGTTAAGTGTGATTTTGCCAACTTTTCTACACCTGGTGAAGAGTAGAAAGGGGTATCTCTAACTTAACACTCACGTAGACAATGACCTTCTTCCACCCTCTCACCCCATCCCTACTCGACCCCCATGCAATATTCTCCTTTCTGTAGCCCCAGTGGACCAAAATTGGTGAATGAGAATGGATTCTGAGCCTGCCCTCTGATTTCTGGATGAGAATAAGCCTAATACATTTGACACCTCAATTGGAAGCTAGCCTCAAAGCAGTCAACTCAGTGGGTTACAAACACAATTTGTGTTGTGTGACTTTAGGAATAGGAATTACATGGATTAAGTCCTTACAAAGAGCCTTGTATAGAGTATTGAATAAAGCTAATTTAAGTGTTTAACGTTGGTGGGGAAGGAGGAGGTAAAGGTGCTTTCTTTTATATAAATGCTTTTCATCTATCATCTCATTTCATCTTTAATCTTGAAGGCAGGCATTTTTTCCCATCTTACAGAAAACAAACAACAACCACCAAAAAAACAAACAGACACCAAGAGGATAAGTAATTTGCCCGGAGTCACACAACTAGTAAATGCCAGAGGTGTGATTCACACCTAGATCCTGTACTCCAAAGCCTGCACTCTCCACGCTGGACCAGATGGCCTAATGATTTGCTGTTAGTGGCTGGCTGTGGTGTGGTAAGACCTTATTGAGAAGTGGAAAGGAAAGATACCTCTGTCAATTAGTGCTGCAGGAGTTAGGGGATAGAGGGTGACCCGTGTGTGGAGAACTCGACATTACACATCCTCTCGTTAAACTTTCATCTTTTTAAATAGTGAGAGAAGGAAACGATGTCTTATTTAAGAGGTCTTTGCCTCATTCTCGTTTGTACAGGTCTTCTTTTAAGTTTCTTGATTGATTTAAAGTTCATGGTTCCATCATCTGAAAGGGCATAAACTTTACAATTAAAGGGAGCTGGTCCCTCTCAGACGTTCATCCTGACCACTGCCATCCTGGCATTTATGAAGAATGACACGGAATGGGTTTGTGTCTGCGATTCTAGCAGTGATGTCATTGTTAACAGTATGAGTGCACTTGAGATTTGCTCGTTGGCTTATTTCTTAGCTCGCAACTACAACTGAGCTCTTCTTAATATATTAATAAATGAAAAACTGTGTATCTTTCCTTCTCTCTCTTTTTATTTTTTGAAGAGATTTTTGCTAGAGGGTACATGTCCTTGCCTGAGAGACAGAGAGACAGATATGAGAAATCACCACCCAGGGGGAATGACCATGCCGCAATCCATTCTCCTTTGGGAATTTTGAGCACACACATACACTCAGCGTAAGTTTCAAGCCACCTGACCCAGGACTCAAACTGCAGTCAGCCATGTGGGATTCTAGTGCCTTAACTACTACACCACCTGCTGGCCCTCAAATTTTATATTTTTCTGTCAACCACTTTTTGTTGTATAAGGTATTTCACTAATTCTTTTTACTTTATTGCAAATTCATCATCTTGCTAGCACAGACCTTCACATATATCAGTTTGAACATTTCTTTTATAGAAGCATGGGAAAAATAATGTACAGGGATTGAATGTAAATAAGAAACCATTTTTTAAAATTGAGGAAAATTGTTTTCTCTGTTTTATTTTATTCAACAAGCTAGGATTTGAAAGTAGTTCCAAAGCAAAGCCAAAAATAAGCCCCTCTGTCTAGGAGAAAAAGATGTCATTTTGTATATCTCTATTAGGAAGGTGTCTTAAAGGACCAACATACTATTAGGTTGTTGGAAAAGTCATGATGCATTTTTGTATAGAAAAACATAGAAAAACACATCATGACTTTTCTGACCACCCAATGGTATCTCAGGAAATTTAACTTTTTAGCATTTTGCTTATATAATTGCTTTCCCTGAAAAACTTCTCTTGGCTTGGAAATTTATGAACTAATTTTCTTTTGTTCTTCTCCCTGTGTGGATGAGATTTCCTTCCATATCTGAGAAATTTGCAGTGCTAGTAGAGGCAGTCTGATGTAATGGAAAGATTTTCAAGTCACACAAGTGTAGGTCTAAATCTCAGCTCTGCCATTTTCTCGTTTGTGGGACCTCGAGCAAGTTAGTTATCATCTTGGAACCTTGACTTTTTGCATCTGTTAAATGATCTTAGTTTTGTTTTCTAGTGTCAGTGAGCTAGTAGGCCCAGACCCCACAGCACAGTCGTTAGTATACAGGACCATAGAACTGGTAGCCACATGCCTATCATAGTTCTAATCCCCGGCCCGGCCGTCTGAAACACACCAGGCACATGCACACAGGTCCTGGTGAACTAGAGAACTGGAAGAGGGGAATCATGGTATGACCAGGCCCTATGGAAAGTGCCTGTCTTTCTCTCTCTCTCTCTCCTCCCACCTTCCTCCCTCTCCTGTACACATGCACACACTCTTTTATGAACAATAGCAGCAAAAAGAGTGAAGTCATATATGAAAAGTAGTAACATATGTCAGTATTATTTTGTCCTTTCCATTCTTTTTGTAATTATAAATTTTTACTTTATGTTTTTCTCTTGCTGCTTTTAATTAAATGAATTAAAATGGATAAAAGTTGAATATGTTTATGGCGTACAGCATGCCATGAAATGTGTATACACTGAGGAATAAATCGAATTAATTAACACATATATCACCTCACATATTTATCTTCCCTCTCGCTCTCTGTTTTGGTGGCCTTTCTTCTTAAATGCCTAATTTAATGAGACTCAACACCTCACGCCTCCGTTCTTTGTAAGGGGCATTATACACACCTATGCCTTATTGGAAAAGGTACAATGTAATTGTAAGAGATGCCATTGGGACATAAAGTAAGACCAGCTGATCCAAAGGGAGATGATCCTGCTCATTTTCTTTTTTTTAATTAACCTTTTTTTTAAAATTTTTATCATCATAATCTTCTTTATATTGCATTAGAATTACATATAACGTTACAGTGTATTACATTGCTTTTTCAAAAGGGAATGCCATGCATGTCAGTCAATACAGAGACATTAATCTCCCTGCTTCATCATTCAATATCTTTTCTATGTTTTTCCCAATCATTACCTGCTCATTTTCTTCATAAGCAGTCTGTTCTTCAGATATTATGTTGAATGATAATGAAGTCCTTAATTTTCTCTTTTTACTTTTTGAAGTTTTTTTTTTTTTTTTTTTTAAGTTTTTTTTTTTTTTTTGGAGAGGTTTTTGCTATAGGGCGCGTGCGCTCGCCAGACAGACAGAGACATAGAGACAGAAAGTGAGAAATCACCCCCCAGGGGGGATGGCCATGCCACAATCCCTTCTCCTCCATTCTCCTCCCAGGATCTTGGGCACGCACGCACACATGCCTGGCGTGAGTTTTAAGCCACTGGGTCCGGGGAGCGAACTGCGGTCGACTATGTGGGAGTCCAGCGACATAGCCATTACGCTAACTGCTGGTTACCAAGTTTTTTTTTTCTTTGAAGAGATGTCTAAAACTAAAAAAATAAGCTGCTAGTGGACATGTGAGTTTCAAATAAGAAGAAAAGAAAATACTTACCATATTAGAACATTATTCTCTTTTAGTGACTAGTAATTTGCCCGGATCCATTTGTTTAATTAAAATCATTTAAAGATGAACAGTTCTGGTGATAAATCACTACCTTAAAAGAACTTTGTGTTCTCCTAGAAAAGGCCGAAGACTAGCCAAGACAGTGTTTCTTTAAAGTGGCCCCATCCAAAAGCAAACATGTGCTGCAGAGTTTGTTATGACTGAGCCACTGATTGTGCAATGTGACTTTGACAAGTCACCCATGTCTGTGAGCTCCATCTGCATGACATAAGACTGATTAATACTCTTAGGCAACCTTGGTTTGTACGTGGGAACCACTGAAAATGTATGCTATTTCACAAACATGTTGTATGCTTCATAAATTGTGATAATAATAATGTTGAATTAAAGACCAGGAGATGAACTAGAAACCATTCCTGAATAACAGAAAGCTTCAATGGTTGAGTTTCTTTATCAAATTCATTCAGCAAATAGTATTGAGTGCCTACAGTGTAGCAGGAAGTGTTCTAGGCTCTGGGTCAAGAACAGTGAACAGACAGACAAAGACTTCTGCATCACTGAGTACAATTCCAGTGCAGAATAGATAAGAAACATACTGGGTCATTGGAAAAGTCATGACACATTTTTGCATAGAAAATATGTCATGACTAATGGTCCGATAAATCCATAAAATATGTGATGTGTCTGGTAGCAATAAGTACTATGGAGAAAAATTAAGCAGAGAGGAAGGATAGGGAGTTCCTGCAGCAGGAGTGTGGGTGCAGTTTCAGATTTAATGATTAGTAAAGGCTTTACCGATAAGGTGAAGTTTGAGCTGAGATGTTAAGGAAGTGAGGAGGCAAGCCTTTGGGATGGCTTAGGGAGGAACATTCCTGGTGGGAGAACAGCCAGTACAAAGGCCCTGAGGTCAGAGTAAATGGTGTATTATTAGAACAATATATGAGATGCATGTTGGCTTTTACTGTGGGTGGTACAACTTTTGAATAGAGATTTGACCATGATGCATTTTATTTGAAAGGACTGCTTTGGCTTTTGTGTTTAAAATGGAAAAATGGAAATATCTTTGTATAATAAGTAAGCAAGTTCTTAAAAATTGCCATGCCTGATAGTAATCAGTCATTTTGAACAAGTTTTTATTGAGCAGATACTATTTGCTAGTATTATGTTATCCTGGAGCTATTCACAGATCTGAGATATGGAGAAGACATGAGGGTTGAGATGAGTTTGCCTGGCTGCAAGACTTCCATGGAAGGTTTTATTTCAAGCTAGATTTGACCAGTTTTGCACGCCACAGTCGCCATTTCTAAAAATGAAGTGAAGAAAAAATAAAATAAATTGAAAATGTTTGTTCATTAGATTTAGGCAATCAGGATTGCCTGACTGGTGGTTGCTCAGTTGCAATGCAGCTGGACCCACATGGGGGAGAAAGGTTCTGGGTTGACCTCCCAGGACCTTCCTGAGCACACTGGGTATGTACATGCCCATAATCTGGGCCAACTGAGATTGGGGCAGATCTTAGCATGAGGACTCTGTTGGAGACTCTTCTCTCTCTCTTTCTCTCTCTCTCTCTCTTTCTCTCTCTATCACTCTCGGGAAAAAAAATACTTAAAAATAATTTTATGATAGGACCAGCAGGTGTCATGGAGGCTAAGGTACTGGATCCCACATGGCTAGTTTTGCAGTTCAAGTCCCAAACCTGCCAGTTCGAGATCACACTGGGTACGTTTGTGTGTGTGCCCAAAAATCTCAAGAAGAGAGTGGAGGAGAAGGGATTGCAGTATGACCAAGCCCTCCTCTGGCAGGTGATTTCTCACTTTCCTCTTCTCTATCTGGCAAGCACATGTCCCCTAAAAAATGTATAAGATATATTTGTGGGTGAAAAGAGCTTATCTTTTTTTAAGTTGCAGATTATACATCATTCATGAACAGCAGTAGCACAGCCATGTCAATCTAAGAAGCATTTGTTGCATTATCACCATATGTCGGGCATTGTGCCTGATATGGAAGATATGCAGATGACTGAAGTATAGTTTCTGTCTTCATGAAACTCAGAACTTAGGAGATACTCGTGCATTAATTTCAACCCACATTGACTTCCATATAGACTCTTGTAGAGAGTCAAATGAAGATTAATGGGAGAGTCACAGAGAGACGTGAGTCATAGTGGGAAGATCTTACAGCGCAAGGATCTGTTCTCTTCTTAGGGATATTTGTAGATCTTCCTGGATGAGAAACATTAGCTCGTTTTTCACAATATAAAGTGCTATTAAAAAATGGATTCATTATTTAGACACTAGGTAGAATTTCCTTTAGGTTCTCAAATTGTACAAGTAGACAGCAGGGTTGCTTTAAACAAATTCCAATTGGTATCATAAGCTCATTTAACAACAACAACAAAAAGAAGATAGTTCAAGATGATTAGATGTTGCTTAGTAGAGATGCACATGAAAGAGATGTATTAAAAGGGAAATACTGGGTCATTGGAAAAGCCATCATGCATTTTTGCATAGAAAAATACATCATATGGGGACCAGCAGGTAGTGGGGTGATTAAGGTGCTAGACACTCCCACATGGCTGCCCCTGGTTCGAGTCCCAGACCTGGTGGCTTGCTTTCTCACTTGCTCTCTCTCTCTCCCTCTCTCTCTCTTTGTATTTCTCTCTGGAAAAATTAAATGAATGAATAAATAAAATTAAATAATTTTTTAAAAAAAGAAAAATACATCATAGCTTTTCCAATGACCCAATAGTAAAGTAATTTTTTCTGAGAGATTTTTTTTTTGCTATAGGGTACATGCACTCACCAGAGAGACAGAAAAACAGTGAGAAATCCTCCATTCTCTCAGGATTTGGGGCATGCACACACATATGCCCAGCATGAGTTTTAAGCTGCCAGGTCCCAGACTCAACCATGGCCAACTACATGTGAGTCCTGCAACATAACTGCTATGCCACCTGCTAGTCCCAGTAAAATAATTTTAAAAATATTTCCTGATACGACTAAAATATAAGGGCAGCCCCACTGCCTGATTCCAGGTTATGGGCAGACTCCCATAATTGACAGGATATATTTGTCTTTTGAGGATCACCAAGCAAGACCCAGTATTTTTTGTAACATCTTTATTTATTTATTTAATTTTTTGGAGAGGTTTTTGCTATAGGGTGCGTGCGCTTGCCAGACAGACAGAGAGAGACAGAGAGATAGAAAGCGAGAAGTCACCCCACCCCAGGGGGAATGGCCACACCGCAATCCCTTCTCTTCCATTCTCCTCTCAGGAATCTTGGGCACACAGGCACATGCACCCAGCGTGAGTTTAAGCCACCGGGTCCAGGATGCAAACCACGGTCGACTACATGGGAGTCCAGCGACATAGCCATTACACTAATTGCTGGTCCCTGTAACATCTTTATTAATATATAACCCCCATACCATCCACCTCACTATTTCCAGTGTACAATTGTACGTTTTTAAGTATGTTCAGAATTCTGCAGCCCTCACCACAAATCAATTTTAGAACATTTTTTGTCATCCTATAAAGACTTTGTACCTATTAGCTGTCACTCCCCATGCCCCACTGTTTCCAGTCCTAAGCAACCACTAATCTACTTTCTATCTTCGTAGATTTGCATGTTCTGAACACTTCATGTCGATGGATTCAGACATATTTGCCCTTCTTGCCTGACTTCTTGCACTTACCATGATGCTTTCAAGTTTTGTCTGTGTTGTAGCATGTACCAGCACTTCGTTTCTTTTTATTTGAGAATATTATTGCATGTGTGGATCTAAACTTTTATGTATCCGTTCAGCAGCTGATGGACATTTTGAGTTGCTTTCACTGTTGGATCATGATGGATCATGCTACTACGCACGTTTGAAGGTCCAGTATTTTTACACGCCTCCTCATGATCATGGAGGAGTATGAATCACGGGCTTTGACTCGTTAGAATGACAGGCCAGGGTGCTCCCCGTGACCCTAACTGGCCCAGTGAGAAGTTGGATATCAGGCAAGTTGGTGTTGGTTACCTCTGGGCTCTACCTCCTTGGCAAATCTGCAGTTACAGGACAAGCTCAGGGTCAGGCCTCTGCGGGAGACCCTGTGAACAGGAACAAATGCCCTGAGGGAGGAGAGCCCACAGTTGTGCCTGGAGTGGAACAGCCTGACCTTGGAGAGAAGGTAGAAAGAAGCACCCAGAGCCAGGTGCATAACAGCCTGGCAGGCTTTTTTGGTTTGGGGGTTTTTGTTTGTTTGTTTGTTTGTTTTTCATGAGATAGAAGAAGAGAGAGAAAGGGGCATCTCCGACGGGGTCCTCATGCCACAATCTGCTCCTTTACCTTGGTGTCCTATCTGCAGTAGTTGAGGATACTTGGTGTCTGTGCAAACTTTGGTAGAAACAAAGTAAACATGGGCTTGCTCCTGCCTCTCCCACCCCCCAATTTCATGTCGAGAAAGAAAAAGCATATGGGAGCTGAGAGTGAGCATATGGGTGTGAGGTAAAACACGCGGGTGGGTGGAGACGGGCTGCAGGACCCGTCTGCTTGTCTTTGTTACTTGTCTAGTTGCTTCCTAATGTGTTCGTTTTCCTCTCATCAATTTTCTTTTTGGAACATTTGCTTTCTGTTGTTCCCCCCGGCCCCCATTCGTGGTTTACTCTTGAATGAGATGAGTGATATAAAAGATCTCCGGAAGTGCTTTCTTGCTCAGACCTGCATCACCATTCTGCATGCCTTGGGGGGTGCTGGGTCTTGGACAAAACTAAGCTCAGGAGTCAGCGTGAAGCAGCTCAGGACAAAGGGCATGGGGCTCCTGGGCAACTCAGCCTCCCAGCCATGAGAGTGGCAATCTCAGGAAGAGCATGCCCGACAGTCTCTGAGAATCTATTCGCAGTTTTTCCCCCTTTTCTCCATGATAGAGTGTGTGTGTGCACGTGAGCGAGAGAGAGAGCGCCTTTCGTGGGGTTGGTTCATGCCGATCCTTCCCTCCAGTCCTCCTGCCCGTCCGGCCTTGGGCACGTGCCTGCCTGCCCAGTGTGTTTCAGGCAGACCAAGCGGGCGGTTGAACTGCTGGGGATTGGAATCGTCTCCACGGGGGATCTGCTTCTCTCGAGCGGTGCTTTACCACGGCACCACAGTCAGCCCTATTGAAAATCATTGATGTTCACAACTAAAAACTGAAAGGAAAAAAAAATCATTGATGTTTATCTCTTTTCTGGCTCCAGGTTTAGAACAGAACATTAGGATAAGGGGACTAAGCTTTCTCAAAATGTAACTAAAATGTTCAGAACATGCCTCGTAGGGGATACGGTGAGTGGCAGCTCCAGGAAAATACCCCGGTGCCTAATGGTATTATTACGACCCTTGGATCCTTTCTCAGAAACTAGAGAGCCAGAGAAATTGTCATAGGCCCCACCCTCTGAGTGCCACTTGCCTTCTGTACGGACATGCTCAGTGGTACTCCCTGGCCTCCCTTCTCACTCTCCAGAAGACTTGGTTAGGAATTAGAGCCCTTCTCTCCTGAAAACCACTTCTCGTGACTGCTCCTGATTACAAAACTGTCTATTTCTATTAGGCTTTGCCGGCTGGTTTTCATAGTGACCATTAACTATGATTGATCATCCTCGTTGGATGACTTGACTTTCTGAGCAGCTTCACTGGGTGTTTAACAAGGGGAAGTGTGTCCAGAGGATATCATTTTTAAGCTACTGTTGTGGCCAGTGAAGATGACCTTTTCATTGGCTGTCCTTTGGTAGTTAGGTTTGCAATGAAGAGGCTGATTGGCTAAATTGTGTTACTTTGGTTAGCCCGTATTTTAAATAGCTGACTTGCTTTTGCAAGTGTTACTTTAAAAAAACACAACTATGAATTGGCATCTAGGCCTAAAAATTATATGACACACCTGACTCTGGGCCTTATCAACAGAAGGCTCATTTTTAGTCTTTTTTTTTTTTTTTTTTTTTTTTTTTGAGGGGTTTTCTCTGTGGGGGACGGGCGCTCCCCAGTCGCTGTAGGGCACGTGCGCTCGCCAGACAGACATAGAGAGACATAGCGACAGAAAGCGAGAAATCACCCCCCAGGGGGGATGGTCACGCTGCAATCCCTTCTCCTCCATTCTCCTCTCGGGATCTTGGGCACGCACACACACGCACCCGGCGTGAGTTCTAAGCCACCTGGTCCGGGACACGAACTGGGGTCGACTACATGGGAGTCCAGCGACATAGCCATTACGCTAACTGCTGGTTCCCATTTTTAGTCATTTCTTATATGTAAGCTTCAATCCCCACATTACCCCCCTCTTCTCTTTCCTTGAATGTCTGATTAATGGTGTGTCTATTTATAAAGCTCTCCCATTTATTCAGAGCATTTTTGGAAGTTGGGTAGTTGCTGTTTTTTATGTAAGTGAAATGTCTTGACCCAGGAAGGTAACACAAATCAATGCATTGTACTTTGTAGACTGTCTTCCAGTTGGTCCGTTTCAGGACAGGATGTTTTTGCATCACCAGAAGATGGAGAGCGTTTTGCTACTTCAGTCTACCAAGACCCTAGCAAGACTCAGAATTGAATGCGGAGCCATCTGTTTACATGTGTGCCAGAAAACCCAATATTGATCCATCCTAAAATCCTATGTCTAGCTTCATAAGAAATGTTACTGATTTTTTCCAGGAAATTGTTGCTGGGAAAATAAAATCTGATTCCCAAATTCCAGTTTGCAACATATATAATTGTTTCAGGAACCTAGCTGGCCCATAAATCGAGGATGCCTGTTCATCCATTTTTTTTTTTTTCTAATTCGGTATTCATTCTAGGACTCTTGGATAGAGTTTACTGCTTTCCTTAAAATAGAGGAAAGCCTAATGGAACAGTTAAAGCTAGACTAGAAACTCAAGGAATGCATTTCAGTTGACATTTACCTTGAAGGTTTAAACCCATGTTATTAGATTAGCCATAGTTATTTCATGAGGATTGTTGATGTGCCTCTTTCCAGATTTGAATCTTTGTGTGTGTGTTTTTGTTTGTTTTTTGTTTTTTTCTAACTGTTTAAAGGAGGCTTATTATCTTATTAAGAATAAAGAGTATGTTTTTTTTGGTTATGATTTTTCCAAACAGTATTTTAGTTAATAATATAATAATAATAATAATAATACTGACCTTTATTGATTATCTGCATTGTACTAGTCATGAAATATTGGGTTGTCTGGAAAGCCATGACACATTTTTGCATAGAAAAACATGTCATGACTTTCCCAACAACCAAATACGATGTCATTTAACCCTAAAATAAGTGCCCAACAACCAAACAGAATGTCATTTCACCCTAAAATATGTGTTATTATCTCTCCTTTAAAGATTTCAGCAAGTTAAGTAGATATTAATACAAGGGCCACCAAGCTGGTAAAGTGGCAAAGAGTATTTGAACCCAGGTCTGTGAGATATCAAAGCCCGTAGGTTAATTTCTCTGCTATATTCAGGTGAGTCCATCAGATTTATCTTCTGACTTTGCAGCTTCTAAGCCCTGGCTTAGCACTAACTCCCAGGCCCTAATGAACATTCTCTGGTATTAAAATAAAATGTCTAAAGACCCTCTGGAGGCCAGACTGACTCTCTTGTCTCCTTGCACAATGTTTGCATCTGCATCTCTGAACATCTGATGGAAGTTCTACGCAATGCCTAAGTGACGGATTACCCTTTTTTTTGAAAGAGAGATTCTTGCTATAGAGTACGTGCTCTCTCTGGAAAAAGAAAGAGACAGAGAGAGAGAAAGCAAGAAATCACCACACCCCGCCCCTCAGAAAGATGGCCACACCACTGTCCCTTCTCCATTCTCCTCTCAGGATTTTGGGCATGGAAACACACGCACCCCGAGTGAGTTTTAAGCCTCCAGGTCCGGGACCTGAACCACACTCCTCCCCCAGGTAGGAGGCCAGCATCTTAACCATTATACCACTTGCTGGCTCCCCAACTTTTGTTTTTTAGTTTATTCGTTCAGTTCTTCCGTGAGCAGGAGAAGGCTGGTGAGACGGGCGCCTGCAGGAGGGGCTCACTGCTGCTGCTGCGATCCGTGATCCACCCACAGTATCCGCCAGCCCCAGATCGTCAGCACGTGCATGCCTGGCGCATTCAGGGCATTCTCCAGAGCAAACCTGGAACCTTCTCGAGTGGATCAGCCTTGCAGAGTATCTATTTTATCATAATTCTGCCATCCAGCCCCTCACCAGCATTTATTTTTAGAAGTTTTGCCTTAAAGCATGTGTGCTCATTGGGGAAAGAGAGAGAGACAGTGAAAGGCAAGGTGAAAAATCACCCCCTAGAGGGGATGGCCATACCACAATTCCCTTCTCCTCTATCCTCCTCCCAGTATCTTGGGCACACACACCTGGCATGATTTTCAAGCTGAGTCTGAGACTTGAACTACAGTTGGTTATGTGGGAATCTGGCAATGTAACTGCTACACCATCTCCTGGTCCTGCCTTGCCAACTCTTTATAGTACTTGAATTATAGATAACAGCTTTATGGGGCCAGCCCATGGCCTGGTGGTTAAAGTGGCTGGATACCATATGGCAGACCTTGCGTTTCAGGTCCCAGACCTCGTGGCTTGAAAAACACACTGGCCCCACGTGCACTTGCATGGCCAAGATCCTGAAAGTAAGGAGAAATGGAGGTGAAGGGATTGTGGTGTGACCATGTTCCGGGGGTGGGAACATGCTTGCTTTCCTCTTCCTCTCTGTCTCTCTCAAGTCAGTGCATGCACTCTTTGGCAAAATATTGTTAAAAAGAAAAAAAAAAAAAGACAGTAGCTTCATATTTTGGTCTATTCAGATTTTTTTTTAAATTTTACAAAAAGTATGTGCACTTTCTAAAGAGAGAGAGAGAAATAAAGAGAGGGGAAAAGCACACACACCCCCATCCCCAGTGGGACATGGTGGGCCATGTGAAATCCAGCTCCCTTAACTACCAGGCCACAGGGTTGGCACAGTGGACTCAATGTAAGGAAATGTCAACAGGCAGGAAATAGTCTAAATCACTGATTAGAATTCTTAGTGGTAAGCATTAAAATTTGCATCCTCCTCGTCCTTCCACCTGCATCCTCTCAAACCAAAGGTTCCCCTGGAAGGTTTTGTGGCTTTGACTGCCTCCTTCTCCCTCATCCGTGTCCTCCCTTCTCTGTCCATCACCACTGACTGGATCCAGAGTGCTCTTTTCACCTCCACTCTTCCCTTCTTCATTGGTCTCCCTGCTCCCGTCTGACTTCTCCGCAGTCATTTTGCTACTGGAGTGACCTCGAGCCTATAACCTCTGTGACTAAATTCCTTCTATGACTGTGTCTTACTCTCTCCTGAAGGTTGGACCGTGCCCCTCTCCCCCCAAATGTCCACATCCTGAGCCGCAGTCTGTGAACGTAGCTTTATACAACAAAAGAGACTTTGTAGATGGGATTAAATTAAGGATCTTGAGATGGGAAGAGCATTCTGGATTTTCCAGGTGGGCTCAAAGTCATCACAAGGATCCTTGTAAGGCATGGAGGAGGGTCGGCATGAGAGAAGGCAGCGTTGTGACAGTGGCAACAGTCGCTGGAGTGTACTTCCAGTCCAGGCCAAGGCGTGAGCATGGGCTCCGCAAGCTGGAAGAACAAGGAACGGAGCCCTTCTGACACGTGGGTGTTAGCCCTTAAGACTCATTCTGACTTCTGACTTCCAGAATGGTAACAAAATAGACTAACAAAAGATTTAGACCACTTCGTTTGTGTTAATTTGTAACAGCATCGATAGGAAATATATACAAACCAGTTCTCTAATCACCGATTTCTTGTCCACTAGCCCTGCACTATCGAATGAAGAAGACATTAGCCGTGTGTGGCTAGGCAAATTTAACTTTCAGTAAAATGAGCTACAGCATTTAAAATTTCACTTTCTCAGTTACACCGCATTGCCAGGGCCCAGTCCCCACCTGTCCAGTGCCTACTGCATTGGTCAGGGTAGACAGTGCACTTCAGAGCTGCAGCACATTCTCCTGCACCGTGCTAGTAGATAGTAGATCAGGAATCCCGCCTGGGTATGCAGACCTGCCTCTTCCATCTGCAGGGACCAAGGGACCTCCTGACTTCCTGAGCTGGAGTAACTGGAACCCTCACCTTTTATCTCCACCCTCCCCCCCCCCAGCTCTGTTCCTTACCACACAGGGACTTGGGTATGTCTGGAGCAGAGGGGGGGGGCAGGCCCTGAGGCAGGCTTAGGCTATATGGATCATGGATTTGCAGAGCATGATTCTGGCTGTCTGAGAAGACTGGGAGACCCCACTGAGGGTGAGACCCCATTGAGGGTTCAGCTCTCTGACTCTCCCAAGAGAGAGGGAGGGAAGAAAAGAGGAAGGAGAGAAGGAAGGGAAGAAGGAAGGAAGTCAGTTAAAAAAAAAATGTAAGACAGACAAGGCGGAAAGGAAGGCAAGAAAAGAAAGGCGGAAATTAATTGGCAGGGGCTTCAGTTTGGGTCCTCGCTGATCAGCACACGTCTCTCAGTACTCTACCCACACTCTCCCACGCTGCCCTTTGTGTGGTCAAACTGAGTCTCCATGCCTGCTGTTTATTTACGTTTATTATTTACTGACAATTGTGTGTATAGCGCTAGTCTTCCCCCCAATACTGAACTTTAGTAGTTGATTATTCCTTTTTTTAAATTAATGAACTTTATTTGTTGTTGTTATTATTTATTTTTGTTTTAATATGACCAGAGAGAGAGAGAGAAAGGGAAAGTGAGAAAGCAAGCTATCAGGTCCAAGACTTGAACCACAGTCAACCATGTGGGAGTCCAGCACCGTAACTACCATATCACCTGCCGACCCCAAATATTCCTTTTTTAAACTAGATATTGCAGGGATTCTGATATATGTTTCATACATCCAATTCAATTCTAATTGAAAAGAGACTTTATACCAGAATATTCCAAAATAGGGTAGAATTCCCAGCCTGTTGGACTTTTCTTGTTGACCAATGCTTTGATGATTGAAGGTGAGATACTGGCCTGATTTTCTAATCCTTATACTTTTAAAACCACTCGGGAACCAGCAGTTAGCGTAATGGCTATGTCGCTGGACTCCCACGTAGTCGACCGCGGTTCGCGTCTCGGACCCGGTGGCTTAAATCTCACGCTGGGCGCGTGTGCATGTGTGCCCAAGATCCCGAGAGGAGAATGGAGGAGAAGGGATTGCGGTGTGACCATCCCCCCTGGGGGGGTGATTTCTCGCTTTCTGTCTCTATGTCTCTCTCTGTCTGTCTGGTGAGCGCACGCGCCCTACAGTGAAAATCTCTCCAAAAAAAAAAAAAAAAAAAACCACTCTATGGGGGGCCGGCCGGGGGCATGGGGATTAAGGGGATAGGAC
>NW_006159897.1:994878-998447 GCF_000334495.1 Tupaia belangeri chinensis | reverse complement strand
AAAAAACACACCCTATGGGGGAGCCAGTAGATGGCATGGTGGTTGAGGGCGCTGGATTCCCAAGTGTTCAACTGCAGTTTGAATCCCGGATCTGGCAACTTGCTTTCTCACTTTCCCTTTCTTTAGTCAAATTTAAAAATAATAATAATAACAGCATAATGGAAATGAACAAATAAATCATTCTTTAGTAATAAATAAATAAACAAACAAAGCCACCCTATGGAACCACACTGTCCAGTGTGGCAGCTGTTCTGCTCACAGAATGTGGCTGTTCAGAACTTGAACAGTGCCTAGTCCAAACCAGCATATGCTAGAAGGGGGAAATACACAACAACTTTGGAAGACATTCTAAGAAATCATAAATATATCTCATTGTTAATTTTGTATATAGATTACATCTTGCAATGAAAGTATTTTGATATGAGTTACATGAAAATTAATTTCACCTATTACTTTGAGAAGAGGGCTTCAAAAAGTTTGTGGAAAATTGAATTAAAGTATGTGTTTATTTTGGGGAAAACAATTTTGAAATCCAGGGATAATTTTTTCATAGTATCCATCCCTGCGAACTTTTTTTTTTTTTCTGTGAACTTTTTGAAGATCCTTCATACTTGCTTTAATATGGGTTCTAGAAAATTGTAAATGACATATGTGGCCTACATTTGTGGCTCAGAGTCTCTGTTTGCCTGCTTATTTTCTGAGGGTACCTGTGTACAGTTCAGATGGATCACTTGGGTGTGATGTCTTGGAGAGAAAATGAAAACGAACGGGAAAAATACATTCTCTGGCAACTCCAGAGCCATGTCTAAGTCTAGAATATTTACCTTCATGGGAGCCACCATTTAAAGAACCAGCAGATGCTACATATTTAGAAGATGAATCATTTTTTAAAGTGAATATTATCTACTTTAAAATGTTATTGCCATGGCATATTCTTTTTAAGTTTTTTTTTTTTCTCAGAACCAAAATTGAATATAGGAAATGTTATCACTTTAAGAGCAAGGTGTAATTTTTCAGGACCATTGGGGAAGCTCTCAAGAGAACTTTATTTATAATAGAAGCACTCGGGAACTGGCCCCATGGCATAGTGGTTTAAGGAGCTGGTTCCTACATGGCAAACTGTGCCGTTTGAATCCTGGACCCAGCGTCTTGAAAAACGTGTGAGGTGCAAGTGCGCGTGTGTCCCAAATCCTGGCAGGATGGAGAAATGGGGAAGGCATCGCAGCAGGACCACATCCTGCTGAGGGGTGTGTTATCCCTCCCCTTTCTGTCTCTGTCTCTCCTGGGAGCACACATACCCTCTGGCAAATTATAAAGAAAGGAAAGTAGAAGCATTCTGTGTTTGGAAGAATTATAAACCCTTTTAATGTTCTCTTACTAAATCACCTGCTCTGCCTAAATACAGCATTGCTGAAATGTATAAAAACTATTATATTTCAATCAACAAGTTTGTCAAGATTATTTTCTTGCTTATTGGTTTTATGGAGAAAATCATGTAACTGGGAACAGCAAAAATTGTTGAAAGAGCTGAATGTGGTATTAATTTTTTCTCCTGGGGGGTAAGGAGTGGAAGTGAGAAAAGAGGAAGTAAAAGCATTTAAGAACCTTCTTTTCAAGTCCATAGTTAAAGAGCCTAGAACCAGACTGCCTGCCTTCAGTAACTCCCTTTACCTGCTCGTCAAGCGACCGTGGTCAAATTCTTAACCTCTTTTTGCTTCAATTTACTCGTCTGTAAAACCATGATAAACATAGTACTTACCAACTTAAGTGACCATGGGCAAGTTCTTAATCTCCTTTTGCCTTAGTTTATTCATCTGCAGAATTGTGATAATAATAGTACTTATCAGGCAGCAGGTGGCGCAGCAGTTAAAGGTGCTGAACTCCCACATGGCCAACCGCAGTTCAAATCTCGGACCTGGTGGCTTGCTTTCTCACTTTCCCTTTCTCCCTCTCTCTCTCTGTCTCTCTCTGGCCAAATTAAATAATAATAACAAGTAAAATAAATAAATAATTCTTTTAAAAAATAGTACTTACCAAATAGGATTTGTATGAAAATTAAATAAAATAATTCATATAAAATAAGTGGTGTCTGATATAATGTGATCTCACTCAAATTTAGCTATAGCAACATATTATTATAGTTGTATTTACTGCTAGATATCTTACATTGGGTGGAAAATTTAAATGATCTAGCCCCTTTTTACTTTTATTTTAAATATATTTCTTTTACATTCATTCACTGAACATCATCACAGCATTTAAGATGTGATTTCCCATCCAGAATACACTGTATGGTGACTTAATCATTCATGTTATCATCAACAAATAATTTTCCACTTCTTGTTTTTTATATTTATACATACAAATATATATATGTATGTATATATATTTACGTTTCTTTGTATTCCTTGGGTCTGAATCTTTGAATGCCTCTCACACTTTGGAAAGTTTTCTTCCAGGATTTCATGGAATAGATTATCAATGTCCATACTGGTCTCTTCACCATCTGGAATACCAATTATCTGGATGTTTGGACATTTAATGGTATCTAGTATTTCTCATATATTATTCTCATTTTGGGGGGACTATTTTCTCAGTCTTTGTGATGGATTTTTCTGTCTTCTACATCTGAGATTCGATTTTCTGTATGATCTAACCTGCTTTTAATACTTTTAAGGGAGGTTTTGATTTCCTGTATTACAGCCTTCTTCTTTCAGTTTCATTTGATTCTCCTTCATGGTGTGTATTTCCTCTTTCAGAATATGCAAGAAGTTCCTCACCTCCTAGAACTCATCGGCTCTTTTCTCCTGCATCTTCTGGAGTTCATTGTCTCTCTTCCCTTGCATCTCTGTTAGCTTTGTCACTATGACTACTCCAAATTTTTTATCAGGCATTTCTGCAAGTTCCGTTGTACTACCTGTGGGTGAAGAGGAGTTATTCTTTTCCCTTGGGGGAGAGGTAGTTTCTTGGTTTCTCATATTTCTTATGCCTCTGTGGTCATTTCTGGTCATCTGATGGTTTATATGTTTCTTCCTAATATACTGAAGTTCAATCTGAGCATTCAGAGGCGTGCAGGAGAAGGTGATCTGCAATCTCACTGCTGTCCCATTCTTCTCCTTTTATGCATCAACTTCAGTGGGAATTGAGGAATATTCTGACCCTAATAGTATTCAGATGTTTGGCTACGGTTCACTTAGACCTGTCTAGACATTCAGAGCGTGGAGGCTGAGCAGCGAAGTGTTGAAGGGGAAAGGAAACAGAGAAAGAGAAAAGAAAAACAAACAAATTTTATTTATTTATTTTAAGAATTATTTTTTATTTAATTAATTCATTATTATTATTTTAATATTTCCAGAGAGAGAGGGAGTGAGAAAGCAAGCCTCCAGGTCCAGGTACTCAAACCACGGTCGGCCATGTGGAGTCCAGCACCCTTAACCACCACTCCACTTGCCGGCCTCTTATTTATTAAAAAAAAAAAAAAAAAGAAAAGAAAGAAAACTGTGTGACACATGCCCTGTGAAAGCACTAATTCCCAGCTCCAATGGTGGAGTCTTCTGTGGGGCCTGCCC
>NW_006159897.1:989859-992528 GCF_000334495.1 Tupaia belangeri chinensis | reverse complement strand
GACTTAGTTGTAAATTTTTGTTTCATTGACTATTTTTTTTAAGTTTTTTTTTTTTCTCAGAACCAAAATTGAATATAGGAAATGTTATCACTTTAAGAGCAAGGTGTAATTTTTCAGGACCATTGGGGAAGCTCTCAAGAGAACTTTATTTATAATAGAAGCACTCGGGAACTGGCCCCATGGCATAGTGGTTTAAGGAGCTGGTTCCTACATGGCAAACTGTGCCGTTTGAATCCTGGACCCAGCGTCTTGAAAAACGTGTGAGGTGCAAGTGCGCGTGTGTCCCAAATCCTGGCAGGATGGAGAAATGGGGAAGGCATCGCAGCAGGACCACATCCTGCTGAGGGGTGTGTTATCCCTCCCCTTTCTGTCTCTGTCTCTCCTGGGAGCACACATACCCTCTGGCAAATTATAAAGAAAGGAAAGTAGAAGCATTCTGTGTTTGGAAGAATTATAAACCCTTTTAATGTTCTCTTACTAAATCACCTGCTCTGCCTAAATACAGCATTGCTGAAATGTATAAAAACTATTATATTTCAATCAACAAGTTTGTCAAGATTATTTTCTTGCTTATTGGTTTTATGGAGAAAATCATGTAACTGGGAACAGCAAAAATTGTTGAAAGAGCTGAATGTGGTATTAATTTTTTCTCCTGGGGGGTAAGGAGTGGAAGTGAGAAAAGAGGAAGTAAAAGCATTTAAGAACCTTCTTTTCAAGTCCATAGTTAAAGAGCCTAGAACCAGACTGCCTGCCTTCAGTAACTCCCTTTACCTGCTCGTCAAGCGACCGTGGTCAAATTCTTAACCTCTTTTTGCTTCAATTTACTCGTCTGTAAAACCATGATAAACATAGTACTTACCAACTTAAGTGACCATGGGCAAGTTCTTAATCTCCTTTTGCCTTAGTTTATTCATCTGCAGAATTGTGATAATAATAGTACTTATCAGGCAGCAGGTGGCGCAGCAGTTAAAGGTGCTGAACTCCCACATGGCCAACCGCAGTTCAAATCTCGGACCTGGTGGCTTGCTTTCTCACTTTCCCTTTCTCCCTCTCTCTCTCTGTCTCTCTCTGGCCAAATTAAATAATAATAACAAGTAAAATAAATAAATAATTCTTTTAAAAAATAGTACTTACCAAATAGGATTTGTATGAAAATTAAATAAAATAATTCATATAAAATAAGTGGTGTCTGATATAATGTGATCTCACTCAAATTTAGCTATAGCAACATATTATTATAGTTGTATTTACTGCTAGATATCTTACATTGGGTGGAAAATTTAAATGATCTAGCCCCTTTTTACTTTTATTTTAAATATATTTCTTTTACATTCATTCACTGAACATCATCACAGCATTTAAGATGTGATTTCCCATCCAGAATACACTGTATGGTGACTTAATCATTCATGTTATCATCAACAAATAATTTTCCACTTCTTGTTTTTTATATTTATACATACAAATATATATATGTATGTATATATATTTACGTTTCTTTGTATTCCTTGGGTCTGAATCTTTGAATGCCTCTCACACTTTGGAAAGTTTTCTTCCAGGATTTCATGGAATAGATTATCAATGTCCATACTGGTCTCTTCACCATCTGGAATACCAATTATCTGGATGTTTGGACATTTAATGGTATCTAGTATTTCTCATATATTATTCTCATTTTGGGGGGACTATTTTCTCAGTCTTTGTGATGGATTTTTCTGTCTTCTACATCTGAGATTCGATTTTCTGTATGATCTAACCTGCTTTTAATACTTTTAAGGGAGGTTTTGATTTCCTGTATTACAGCCTTCTTCTTTCAGTTTCATTTGATTCTCCTTCATGGTGTGTATTTCCTCTTTCAGAATATGCAAGAAGTTCCTCACCTCCTAGAACTCATCGGCTCTTTTCTCCTGCATCTTCTGGAGTTCATTGTCTCTCTTCCCTTGCATCTCTGTTAGCTTTGTCACTATGACTACTCCAAATTTTTTATCAGGCATTTCTGCAAGTTCCGTTGTACTACCTGTGGGTGAAGAGGAGTTATTCTTTTCCCTTGGGGGAGAGGTATTTTCTTGGTTTCTCATATTTCTTATGCCTCTGTGGTCATTTCTGGTCATCTGATGGTTTATATGTTTCTTCCTAATATACTGAAGTTCAATCTGAGCATTCAGAGGCGTGCAGGAGAAGGTGATCTGCAATCTCACTGCTGTCCCATTCTTCTCCTTTTATGCATCAACTTCAGTGGGAATTGAGGAATATTCTGACCCTAATAGTATTCAGATGTTTGGCTACGGTTCACTTAGACCTGTCTAGACATTCAGAGCGTGGAGGCTGAGCAGCGAAGTGTTGAAGGGGAAAGGAAACAGAGAAAGAGAAAAGAAAAACAAACAAATTTTATTTATTTATTTTAAGAATTATTTTTTATTTAATTAATTCATTATTATTATTTTAATATTTCCAGAGAGAGAGGGAGTGAGAAAGCAAGCCTCCAGGTCCAGGTACTCAAACCACGGTCGGCCATGTGGAGTCCAGCACCCTTAACCACCACTCCACTTGCCGGCCTCTTATTTATTAAAAAAAAAAAAAAAAAGAAAAGAAAGAAAACTGTGTGACACATGCCCTGTGAAAGCACTAATTCCCAGCTCCAATGGTGGAGTCTTCTGTGGGGCCTGCCC
>NW_006159897.1:952593-988026 GCF_000334495.1 Tupaia belangeri chinensis | reverse complement strand
GACTTAGTTGTAAATTTTTGTTTCATTGACTATTTTTTTTAAGTTTTTTTTTTTTCTCAGAACCAAAATTGAATATAGGAAATGTTATCACTTTAAGAGCAAGGTGTAATTTTTCAGGACCATTGGGGAAGCTCTCAAGAGAACTTTATTTATAATAGAAGCACTCGGGAACTGGCCCCATGGCATAGTGGTTTAAGGAGCTGGTTCCTACATGGCAAACTGTGCCGTTTGAATCCTGGACCCAGCGTCTTGAAAAACGTGTGAGGTGCAAGTGCGCGTGTGTCCCAAATCCTGGCAGGATGGAGAAATGGGGAAGGCATCGCAGCAGGACCACATCCTGCTGAGGGGTGTGTTATCCCTCCCCTTTCTGTCTCTGTCTCTCCTGGGAGCACACATACCCTCTGGCAAATTATAAAGAAAGGAAAGTAGAAGCATTCTGTGTTTGGAAGAATTATAAACCCTTTTAATGTTCTCTTACTAAATCACCTGCTCTGCCTAAATACAGCATTGCTGAAATGTATAAAAACTATTATATTTCAATCAACAAGTTTGTCAAGATTATTTTCTTGCTTATTGGTTTTATGGAGAAAATCATGTAACTGGGAACAGCAAAAATTGTTGAAAGAGCTGAATGTGGTATTAATTTTTTCTCCTGGGGGGTAAGGAGTGGAAGTGAGAAAAGAGGAAGTAAAAGCATTTAAGAACCTTCTTTTCAAGTCCATAGTTAAAGAGCCTAGAACCAGACTGCCTGCCTTCAGTAACTCCCTTTACCTGCTCGTCAAGCGACCGTGGTCAAATTCTTAACCTCTTTTTGCTTCAATTTACTCGTCTGTAAAACCATGATAAACATAGTACTTACCAACTTAAGTGACCATGGGCAAGTTCTTAATCTCCTTTTGCCTTAGTTTATTCATCTGCAGAATTGTGATAATAATAGTACTTATCAGGCAGCAGGTGGCGCAGCAGTTAAAGGTGCTGAACTCCCACATGGCCAACCGCAGTTCAAATCTCGGACCTGGTGGCTTGCTTTCTCACTTTCCCTTTCTCCCTCTCTCTCTCTGTCTCTCTCTGGCCAAATTAAATAATAATAACAAGTAAAATAAATAAATAATTCTTTTAAAAAATAGTACTTACCAAATAGGATTTGTATGAAAATTAAATAAAATAATTCATATAAAATAAGTGGTGTCTGATATAATGTGATCTCACTCAAATTTAGCTATAGCAACATATTATTATAGTTGTATTTACTGCTAGATATCTTACATTGGGTGGAAAATTTAAATGATCTAGCCCCTTTTTACTTTTATTTTAAATATATTTCTTTTACATTCATTCACTGAACATCATCACAGCATTTAAGATGTGATTTCCCATCCAGAATACACTGTATGGTGACTTAATCATTCATGTTATCATCAACAAATAATTTTCCACTTCTTGTTTTTTATATTTATACATACAAATATATATATGTATGTATATATATTTACGTTTCTTTGTATTCCTTGGGTCTGAATCTTTGAATGCCTCTCACACTTTGGAAAGTTTTCTTCCAGGATTTCATGGAATAGATTATCAATGTCCATACTGGTCTCTTCACCATCTGGAATACCAATTATCTGGATGTTTGGACATTTAATGGTATCTAGTATTTCTCATATATTATTCTCATTTTGGGGGGACTATTTTCTCAGTCTTTGTGATGGATTTTTCTGTCTTCTACATCTGAGATTCGATTTTCTGTATGATCTAACCTGCTTTTAATACTTTTAAGGGAGGTTTTGATTTCCTGTATTACAGCCTTCTTCTTTCAGTTTCATTTGATTCTCCTTCATGGTGTGTATTTCCTCTTTCAGAATATGCAAGAAGTTCCTCACCTCCTAGAACTCATCGGCTCTTTTCTCCTGCATCTTCTGGAGTTCATTGTCTCTCTTCCCTTGCATCTCTGTTAGCTTTGTCACTATGACTACTCCAAATTTTTTATCAGGCATTTCTGCAAGTTCCGTTGTACTACCTGTGGGTGAAGAGGAGTTATTCTTTTCCCTTGGGGGAGAGGTATTTTCTTGGTTTCTCATATTTCTTATGCCTCTGTGGTCATTTCTGGTCATCTGATGGTTTATATGTTTCTTCCTAATATACTGAAGTTCAATCTGAGCATTCAGAGGCGTGCAGGAGAAGGTGATCTGCAATCTCACTGCTGTCCCATTCTTCTCCTTTTATGCATCAACTTCAGTGGGAATTGAGGAATATTCTGACCCTAATAGTATTCAGATGTTTGGCTACGGTTCACTTAGACCTGTCTAGACATTCAGAGCGTGGAGGCTGAGCAGCGAAGTGTTGAAGGGGAAAGGAAACAGAGAAAGAGAAAAGAAAAACAAACAAATTTTATTTATTTATTTTAAGAATTATTTTTTATTTAATTAATTCATTATTATTATTTTAATATTTCCAGAGAGAGAGGGAGTGAGAAAGCAAGCCTCCAGGTCCAGGTACTCAAACCACGGTCGGCCATGTGGAGTCCAGCACCCTTAACCACCACTCCACTTGCCGGCCTCTTATTTATTAAAAAAAAAAAAAAAAAGAAAAGAAAGAAAACTGTGTGACACATGCCCTGTGAAAGCACTAATTCCCAGCTCCAATGGTGGAGTCTTCTGTGAGGCCTGCACTTTTGCCTCTCCTAGATGGGAGGGGGGAAGATGAGAATTAGCAAGAGAAAGGAGGATCTGAGAGCAAAGAAAATACTTTACTTTAAATAATATATATATATTTTTTTAATGAATAAACAGAGAGACAGAAGAAGGATACAGGGGGAGTCCTACCACTCATGAATGGGGTCTGGAGGGTGAAGTCTCAGCAGAAATCTTTATTAGTGTAGTCCCTGGAAGCACCAGTTCCCAGCTCCAGTGGCAGTCTTCTGTAAGCTATTTATTATGTATTTTAACAAGCCCACAAGGGTGGATATTGATTATACCCGGGGTTAAGCATCATGTCACTTGAGCTCCAAAGAAGGTCAATAATTTGCCCAAGGTCACTTAAGCTTTTAGAGACAGAACTAGAAATCTTCTCCAAGTTTATGGATTCCCAAATTATTCTTTGCCGCAGTCTGAAAAGCAGGACTGTATAAACCCTTGGGAAAGTATTACCGTGTGGCACATAAATACTGAGGTCTTTGCACCATCCATCTAGTTACATGGAAGATTTTCTTTGAAATATACTCCAAAATAGTTCACCAGCGCTTCCATGTGAATGGCTTGATGGTATGTTTATTTTATCACCAAATTCTCAATTCGAACATTTCACGGAGGTGTGGCCAGCAGGTGGCGTGGTGGTTAGGGAGTTAGATTTCCCACATGGCTGACCACAGTTTGAGTCTCAGATTCAGAGGCCCAAAAAACACGCCGGGCATGTGTGCATGCGTGCTCCAAATCCTGAAAGGAGAATGGATGAGAAGGGACTGCAGTGTGGCCATCCCTCTTGGGAGATGATTTCTCCCTTTCCTTCTCTCTGTCTCTGTCTGGAAAGTACACGCACCCTATGACAAAAACCTTAAAAATTTCAGAGGGTTATCTCTCTATTTACATGAGGATCTCCTCACCCAACGCAATTGTACATACAGTCCACCTCCACTCATGTTCACCAGGAACTTGGAGTCTGTTTTGTTCTCTTATAAAATGAGAATCATACCACTTTGCTCACAGGATCAGGATCTGGACCAGTTGCGCTTACTTGTTTTCAGATACAGAATCTGTAATCCTGAACTTTAGGCTGTGACACAGGGAGAAAGTACAGGCTTTCAAGCCTGACAAAATGGAGTGAAACCTAGCCCTGTCACTTAATGTTTTGTGGCATTGGATTAGTTGCATAATTGTCGTTGCCGTTGTCTGTTTATTTCTTTTGAGAGAGAGAAAGACAGGTACTCCCAAAGGTCCTCACACTGCAACCCACCCTGAGTTCAGCCAGTTCTGGCTGTGGCCACCTGATCTGAGCACATGCAGGGAGGTCTCTGGACTCAAACTTGGAACCTTCCTGTATGGGTAAGCCTTGCAGAGTGCCATGTTTATTCACTGCTGTATCGCCATCTGGCCTCTCACCTAATCTTTGAGAATTTTAGTTTTTTCATCTATGAAACAGGGATGTTGAAATGTGTATTTTGGGACCTTGTGAGCATTAGTGGTAGTTGTAATAAAAAGCCTGGTTTTTAGGAGGGGACCAGTAGTGGTTATTGATACTCTGGAAATTCTCCCTGTGGAGGCCAGTGGAATCGTGTCTCTCCACCAAAGATAATGTATGAATTAACCATTAGGTATTGGAAAATAAATTATTGGGTTGTCAGGAAAGTCATGACACATTTTTGCATAGAAAAATACATCATAACTTTCTCTCCAATCTTATAGATGTAGTCTACAGCTTTGTACATTAGAAAAAATATATGTGAAAATATTCAACAAAATGTTATCGGTATTTCTTTCTTGGTGAAAATCACATAGTTTTGAGACCAGCAAGTGGCATGATGATTACGTCACTGAACTCTCACGTACTCGATCATGGTTCAAATCCCAGATCTGGAAGCTTAAAACTCAAGGTGGGCACATGTGTGTGTATGCCCAAGATCCCAGAGGAGAGTGGAGAAGGGATTTTGACCTGGCAATCCCCTGGGGGTGGGGGCGGAGTTGGTGGTGATTTCTCTCTTTCTGTTGCTGTCTCTCCAGCAAGCACATGTATTCTATAGCAAAAAATCTCTCTCAAAAAGAAAAGAAAATCACATGGCTTTAAAATTATATTTCCTAGCTTTATACAATGTATATACCTGCTTTATATAATAAAATTTTAAAGTTGAAAGTGTCATTCATAATTTTAAAAAACATGGGAACTAACTATACCATATTAAGAGCTATGTTGTCTGGATGAGTGATTTAATTATACCTACTCAAAATGCACTTATATTTCCCCCTCATTCATGAAATAGAACCTAGAATCTCTACCCTTGCCGAACCTCAGTCTGAAACATGGAGAGAAAAACAGAGGCTTCAGAGGCAGACAGAAATGGATTGAGATCTAATTCTGTCACTTAATGTTTTGTGGCCTTGAACTAATCAGGTAACAGATTCTGTATCTGAGTAAGTGATAAAGAAAATAAAAGTGCATTTTTAATAAGCATAGTCATCATCTTCAGATGGAATCTACATTAGGTTCCATTAGAATTTCACAAAAAATATGAATTCTTTGGAAATATGTGATGTTTTAGGACCAGAAAGTCTAATAATAATATTAATGATAATAGGTACCGTTTATTAAACATCTTCTACATAAGGCCCTGCATTTGAACTTTTTTTGGGGGGGGAGAGATTTTTTTTACATGCACTCACCAGAGACAGAAATCACCCCCCTGGGGGCAGGGGTGGCCACACTGCAGTCCTTTCTCCTCCATTTTCCTCTCAGGATTTTAGGCACACACATATGTCCAGTCTGAATTTCAAGCCGCCAGGTCCGGGACTTGAACCATGGTCAACTATATGGGGGTGAAGTGACATAACCGGTATACCATGTGCCGGTCCCTTCATTTTGACATGCATTATCTAATTTACTACTCCTTACAACTTAATGAGATTGACTTCAACTGAGGTTTAAAATTACATACATTATCCAGGATCAGGATTCAGAATTAAAATACGTGCTTTAAAGGAAAAAAAAAAGTTCCCCGTCATGGTAACAGACGGGATCTTCACTTACGCTCAGCTGAGGAACATAGCTTTCCTCAGAATTTATAACCAAGTGTGCAGTGGAGCAGGTTTTCACAGCTGCTGACTGTCATGCAAAGCTAACTACTATTCCATATTCTGAATTGTTTTTCTAGAATTTCTTTTAATCATGCAACTTGGGGATGGAAGAAACAATGGGAATGGTTTTGATCAAGTATCTTTTTCTTAATTTAGACTTAAGGGACAGCACAGAAGAAGAAAGGGTACAGATGTCAATGAAGGGAGATGTTTGCTAAGTGAAACAGATGGTGGTACTGAATCCTGGTTTTGGTACCACTCCGCATCTGTAGGCCCTGGGTGACTGAATCAGCTTCCCACGCATAGTGAAGTTTGAACTTGGCATCAGTTTTCCCTTCCAACAGTTGGATAATAATCCAACAGCCTCTTGGGTTATCATGAAAGGATATTGGGTTAGTTTTGAAGGAAGTGTTACATATGAGTATTTATAACTATCTATGTGTAGTCATTAAACCTTCTCTTCCTTTTAAGTATTTCCTTCTCATTGACTACTGGGATGTCCTGGGCTTTTTGATTGGTTGGCATGAGTGCACTTACTCATAGGTACTCTTTTGGATGTTTGATATTTAATTTGAAAATTATTTCTGAGAGCTCTTGCTAGGTTGGGGTGGGCGGGTATCCTAGCTTATTCATCCGTGTACATAAGCAACTTACGTGAGTCATCTTGTTGGCATTTGAAACTTTTTAAAAAAATAATTATTTGTTTAATTTTATTTATTCATATTTGAGGACATTTTTGTCGAATGGTTGGATAAGTTCTTGTTTCAGGGCAAAGAGACTTTTCTAGGATTAGGGTGGCCTAATGGTAGCACACGTTCTGGGAGAGAATGAATTCCGGGCAGGCATAGACTTGGAGGACTTGGACTGCTGGACGGTAAATGGGAATAAATGATGTTGAAGGCTTGTTGTACATTTGAGATTCTGTGGTTCTTATTTCCCTAATAAGTGTTCAAAGAGGAGATGTGAAAGGTTAATTGGAACTGCAGATTATCCTTTAAAGGCTTTGTTAGCAATGATGGTTAATGGATCTTTGTACCAGCCCTGGGAGCAAAAGGGCTTTTCTCCGATTTCCTGAGTCAGCAGAATAGTGTTCCTCATGAGCATCAGTTCCAGATTGGACTTCAGATCATCTCCCAGATTTAGGCTGAGCCTGGAGACAGTGCTGAGGGAGAGAAACTGTTCTAATATTTTCAGTGCTGAAAACACTACTGTGAAAAACTTTAGAGTACATCAAGTCATTCATTGGCAGTCAGGTTATAAATAAATGCACTTTCAGATCAGGAACTAGCACAAGTCACTAAATACATCACTATTATTATTTTTAGTTTGTCAGAGCATGTGTGCTCGCCAGAGGAAAGAGACAAAAGAGAAGAGAAAGTAAGAAAGCACCTCACAGGGAACCAGCAGTTAGCGTAATGGCTATGTCGCTGGACTCCCACATAGTTGACTGCGGTTCGCGTCCCGGACCCGGTGGCTTAAAACTCATGCCGGGCGCGTGTGCGTGCGTGCCCAAGATCCCAAGAGGAGAATGGAGGAGAAGGGATTGCAGCGTGACCATCCCCCCTGGGGGGCGATTTCTGGCTTTCTGTCTCTATGTTTCTCTCTGTCTGGCGAGCGCACACGCCCTATAGCGAAAACCCCTCAAAAAAAAAAAAAAAAAAGAAAGCACCTCACATAGGGCATGGCCATACCACAATCTTTTTTCCTCTTGGGATTTCGAGCCTGCATTCACACATGTTTCTCAAGCAGCAGGGTCCAGGACTCAAGCCACTCAGTCTACCATGTGGGATCAGGTTGCCTTTACCACCATGCCACCTGCTGGTCCAAATTATTTTCGTTGATTTCCCACGCAGCATTTCCACTGCTGCCTCATTTATGAGTTCCGTACACTATCATGACTTTGAATTTTGTTCTTTTTATGGTATATTTGTGACAATTAAAAGTGGTGTTAAAAGACCTGCAGATGGCGTAATGATTACATTGCTGGACTCCCACACAGTCAACCGTGGTTCAAATCCCAGACCCTACAACTTAAAACTCATACTGGGCATGTGTGTGTGCATGCCCAAAATCCTTAGAGGAGAATGGAGGAGAAGGGATTGTGGCGTGGCCATCCCCCCCACCCCCGAGGTGATTTCTCAATTTCCATCTCTCTGTCTCTCTGGTGCACGCACGCACCCTATAGCAACAATCTCTCTAAGAAGACAAATAAGCAAACAAACAAAAAAAGGTATGAATTTTGTCCAATATGCTTAGCATTTCTCTGTGTCTGAAGTTGCAAAATGATAGGCCAACCAGAAGCAAAATCTGGCACAGAATGTTTTGTTTGGTCTGTACGGTGTTTTAGTCTAATTTAATTCTTGGTTGATGTTTAAGATTTTTGCAGATTTTCCAGACCTCCCCCCTCCCCCAGTCAGATTTCTGGCTTATCTCACGGGAAAAAGAAATACACACACACACACACTCACATACACACACAATGGTGTCAGGCTTCCCACATAGTAGCCACTGTCACCTGGAGCTTGGTGGCTAGACGAGGCACGTGCCCTCCACTTAACCACAGTCAATACCTCCCCTGTTCCGTACCCTGCCTGCTTGTCTCAGTTATGGGCTGATCTGGCCTCTCAGGGCACTTGAGTGTGTGATCCTTACTGTATAAGTAAGGCTCCCAGTCGGGGCTCCTGACTATAGGTAACTATTACTTCACCCCACCAGGGTCAGGGGAGCACTAAACGGTGTAAAAGTGGTTCACTGGATTCAGAGTGTTTGCCTTTGGAATATTTCCAACCAGCCAACCTTGTAACCAGAGTGAGAAGAAAAAATGTATTCATCCTGTGCTCTGCTGCTGGCATCCGGGAGAGCCCTGGTCCAGGAGACGGGGCCTGAAGTGCCCTGCAGACTGCTTACTGCCTGAGCTCATGGCTACTTGGCACCTGTGTTTGGGGAGCATCCAGTGGGTGGCAGAGGGCTCGATGCCATCCATTCAGACAGCTTTCTGAATGCTGGCAGCCAAGAGAACATCAGCTGTGCCTGTGAGTAGCGCGGGGCCTCGCCAGGGCAGCTAAACATCAAAGGGGAGAAATTAGACCAAGGGTCAATATGGAAGGCTTTGGGTCAATTGAACTGGGGTCATTTTTATAGAGAGGGAAGACAACATTCTGATGGATTCTACCTGTGTCTTAAGGACCTTGCACTCGGCCCCTGGGGTGCTCAAATGACTAAAAGGTAGCATAAGTGCATTCAAAATAGAACCATGGAGAGGAAATGAACTGCATTTAGAATAGAAGCATGGGAAGGAAAGTAATACAAAGAATTTCTGTTTGGCCCCAGAGTTACCTTGGGATTATGGTACTGTGAAAGAAGATTATGAATCTTACGGCAGGTTCTATTTAAATTGAAGTTACATGTTTGTGACTGATTTTCATTGCACCTGGATTTCCAAGGGCTTAAAGTTGAGAGGAGAAGAATCATGTAGCTGAACAATCTGTTTTTATCCTCAAAGAAAGAGAAGTTGCACTTTATGTTTGACCTTGGCCTTTTATTCTCATGCCAGTCAAGACAGAAGTCTGATACCCAGAATTTGTTAAAAACAAAATGTACCTTTTAAAAATCTTAAGGGTCAGGGCCAGCAGATGGCATAGCGGTTACATCACTAGACTCCCACATAGTCAACCACGGTTCTAGTTCCAGACCTGGTGGCTTAAAACTCACACCAGGTGCACATGTGTGCATGCCCAAAATCCTAAGAGGAGAATGGAAAAGAAGGGATTTCTGTGTGGCCATTATCTGGAGTGGGGGGTAGTGATTTCTTGCTTTCTGTCTCTCTGTCTCTCTGTCTCTCTCTGTCTCTCTGACAAGCACTTATGACCTACAGCAAAAATCTCTTTTAAAAAATCTGAAGGGTCTGGGCCTGGCTTTATATCCTAGAAGTTAAGGGAGCCAGATCCCACATGACTGACCAAGGTTCACATCCAGCCCCTGTGGCTTGAGGTACACATTGAACATGTGCATTTACATGCCCCAAATTGCCATGGGATGGAGAACTGGAGAAGGGACTGCATTGTGACCACATCCCATCAGGGCTTGCTTTGCCTCCCCACTCCTCTCTCTGTCTAACTCTGTCTCTGGCAAGGGTATGCACCTTCTGACAATTATTTTTAAAAATCTAAGTTCCTGAAGACAAACATGAGAGTATGGCTCTCTTAAAGACCCGCTGGCAGCCACGTCTGATTTGGTGACTTCCTGAAGATGTTTATTGCTTACTTAGCATTTGTTTCATTTTATTCACCTGTCTCACTGCCTCACGTGTCCCTCCTGATTTTTCCTTTCTAGTGTTTCTTGCTCTCCTGCATGCTTTTCATCTTTGTTTTCTCACTTAGCAATGTTTCCCTTCATCCTTTCCTGCTCCCAATGTCTTTCCTCAGCCTCTCAGCCCATTGTCTTTGGTTTTCATCTTTTTACTACTTCCACCTCTTTCCCAAGACACAAGGAAATTTAACAGCGAGGGATACACAGTGTGGGCAGAGAACTAGGGAGGAGACTAAATTAAAAGGCAACATTTAGATGGTAAATGCATAATTAAGGAGAGAGATGGTGAGAGCTCTCTGGCACTGGGGCTTTGGGTGGAGGAGGGTAGTACTTCTCCAGCAGTGCTCTAAGAGCCATTTATGCAGCTGATCGTGTTGACAAATTAGTCTTTTCCAGGTAAGAGCGGCTATGTGAAAGAGTGGGCGTGGCAGAGGCAATAATACCAGTATTGTATTTGAGACCTTATAAAGGGCTTACAGAAAAGTCAAGGTATGAGATTAGAAAATGCTAGCATTTTTACCTTAATATTTCTGAAGTGCTGCTTTGTTGTAAAGACCTAATGATACGCTCTATAAACATCTGTGAAGTAATGTATATTTTCAAAATAAATTGCACGTTGAATAGATCACAAAAGAAATAGAAAAAGGTAGAAGATAGGTGTTTAAAACAATTTGTAATTTTAGGCCACTTTAATTCAAAATTTAAATCGAATGATGTTGTCATAAAAGGCAACTCAATTGTATTGTGGTCTCACAAATCTTTCCATCCCATAGCCTGGGCCATCTACTGACTGTAGCTGACCTTGCCTTCTCTTATGCGAATTAGCATAAAATTATGTTAAAAATCTGTTGACTACCATTTGACAGGAAATGTTATTTCCTAATCATTTCATTACTTACAGCATGGTTTTACAGCTGTCTTTTCCAAATGTGAATAATTTGCATTTTTTAACTTGTTCAATAAATAAATTAAAGCATACCCTCATTGAAGAGCTGAATCAAGATAGCATCCTTTCTCTTATCACTTTAGAATATTAACTTTTTTTCGGGGGGTTGCTATAGGGCACATGAGAGATGGACAGAGAAACAGAAAGCAAGAAATCACCTTCCAGGGGAGATGGCCACGTCTCAATCCCTTCTCCATTCTCCTCTCTGGAATTTGGGCATGCACGCACAGATGCCTAGCATGAGTTTTAAGCTGCCAGGTCTGGTGCTTGAACCATGGTCGACTCCCAGTGATGGACATAATAATTATGCCATCTGCTAGAATATTTACTTTAAAATCCCCAAATAATTGACAATGTCAGCCTTACAGTGCAGCAGTTAAGTGTGCAGAGAAAGCTGGATCCCATATATCATGCACGTGCATGCCCAGTATCGTGACAGGGTAGAGAATTGAAGGTAAAAGAATTGCATTGCAGCAAGACCAGGCCCTGTGGGGGGGTGCTTCTTCTCTCTCTTTCTCTCTCTCTCTCTCTCTCTACCTCTCTCTCTCTCTTGCATATATGCCACCTGGCATTAAAAAAAAAAAAAAAAAGGCTCAGCTCCTGCAGTCTTTTTATGACCGTGCTGCAATATGGAGGGAACTGCCATCCTTGTAACACCCTGAGTGCCCCATGTACTCACCACCCTGGGTCTTTGCACAAGCTACTCTTTCTGCTCCTAACACCTTCTTCATTCTACCCTCACTTGGCAAATTCCTGCTTAGCTGCTAGCTCCAGTGTCCCTTTTCTGATTTACCTAAGCAGAATCTGTTCTTCCACCCTGTTCTCACAGCATGTTCCTTGTGCTTTCGTTATAGGGCTTATTACATTGCGTTGTAAATTATGATAATTATGAAAATAACAGTTTTGTGTTTTCACGTCTGTAGACCAGGAGCTAGCCTGGGAGGCCCGAGGGCAAGAAACAATGCATTAATTTTGGTCTCTTCAGAGCCCTGCACCTGGAAGGTGCTCAGAAATGTTCATTAGATAAGTAGCACAAGTGTATTTATATTCACTTGTTCCTCATTAAATAGACCTTGTTGAGTGAACATTATTGAGTTCAATTTTTTTCAGATTATATGGGTAAGAGTTGGATGATGGTGCAGGACTAGAAGCATATTTTTATTATAGATTTTGGCTCCTATGTATGGATAAAACAAAAGATTTCTTTTTTTTGAGGTTTTTTTTTTTTTTTTTTGCTATAGGGAGCGTGCGCTTGCCAGATAGAGACAGAGAGACAGAAAGCGAGAAATCACCCCACAGGGGGGATGGCCATGCCACAATCCCTTCTCCTCCATTCTCTTTTCAGGATCTTGGGCATGCACGCACACGCGCCCAGCGTGAGTTTTAAGCCACTGAGTCCAGGACGCGAACCGCGGTCGGCTACGTGGGAGTCCAGCGACATAGCCATTACGCTAACTGCTGGTTCCCAAAACGAAAGATTTTTTTAAAACAGTTTGTTCATCACATTGAATATTTTCTTTGAAAAGAATATTTCTGTCATATTAAGAAAAATAGTTGATGTTTAGTATTTGATAAAGCCTGAAAAGTCTTAAAAGATCTCTGTGTGTTTGCGTGTATGTAATGTGTATGTATTTAATTTTATTCTAGTTTATTTATTGATATGTTTTTAATTTGCTATAGGGTACATGTACTTGTCAGAGAGAAAGAGTATCCCCTAGCAGGGATGGCCATGCTGCAATCCTTTCTCCTAACTCTCTCCTCAGGATTTTGTTTGTATACACACACACCTAGTGTGGTTTTCAAGCCACTAGGTCTAGTTTTCTTTCTTCTATTTTGGAGAAGTTTTTGCTATAGGGTGCATGTGCTCTCCAGAAAGACAGAAAGAAATAGAGACATAAAGCGAGAAATCACCCCACAGGGGGGATGGCCACGCAGCAATCACATTTCCTCCATTCTCCTCTCGGGATCTTGGGTGCGCACACATGTGTCCAGCATGAGTTTAAGCCGCCGGCTCGAGGACTCGAACCACGGTCGACTTCATGGGAGTTCAGCAACATAGCCATTATGCTAACTGCTGGTCACGCCACTAGGTCCAGGACTGGAGCTATGCAGTTGGTCATGTGAGATCCTACCACCCTAACCACTACACCACAAACTGGCCTAGATTTTATTAATTTTTTCCAAGCTAACAAAATATTTCTATCTCTACGGATTTTGTAACCTAAATCTTGAGAAATATTTTTTTTATGATCCACTACTGTGGCTTTCAGTTGTAATACAGATGTTAAGGAAGCCCAGTCAACTAGACTACCCTTGGGTAACTAGACTACTCTCTGGTTTCGTTTTATCCGCTCATTAGCCAGAATCCAGTTAGTTAACTTGGACCCAGAGGTTTTTAGAGCTCTTATTTATTGAAATGTAGTGAAATCAAAGGAAGAAATACAATTATTGGTTCAGCTATGATTGAGTTCACTGACCCAGCAAGGCTGGGGCCACATGGGAGGCCCTGGTTTGATACGTTGTCCAACTTAAGGTGCTGTGGTCTATTCCTGTAATCCCTACAACTCAGGGAAGTTGACACAGGAGGATCGCGTGCTCGAGGCTGGCCCGGGCAACACAGTGAACAGCCAGGTTTGGGGGCCTGTACCTGCAGTTCCAACTGGAAGTCTAAGGCAAGAGAATCCCTGTTTTTTTTTTTTAAGAAAAGAAAGTTGCCAATAGTAATCCAATCCAGTTTTTAATAGAGGCCTACATAAAATGATGTAAATCATTAGTGTTCATTAATTTCCTAGACTTTCAGTGTTCTCTTATGGTAGAAGTAGATATGTAAACATTGAAACATTATATGATTCAATGGGTTTTACTAAGCTTTTTTTTGGTTGCTGCTGATGACCAAATAATGTGTCATTTCAAGGGAGATATCTTACAGGGCTGGGGGCCCTAGAACCCACACTGGAGCAAAGAATATGGAAGCAGGTAAAGTGGGCTAGTGGACTGCAGGGAGCAGAGGAAGGAAAACAATTTTATAAATTAGCACAATTTGGCTCCTGAATCCAAAGTGCATAAGTAAGTGTTTTGATAACTTATCATCTAGGTGAAAACAGATATATATCAGACATGATCATTATGTATCTACTGTGTGCTATGTAGCAATTTAGAAACATGTTATTTGTTTTTATTTATTTATTTTTTAGAGAGAGATTTTTGCTATAGGTTGCATACACTCTCTGGAGAGACAGAGAGACAAAAAGTGAGAAATCACCTCCCCCCAGGGGGGATGGCCACGCTGCAATCCCTTCTCCTCCATTCTCCCCTTGGGATTTTGGGCATGCTCGCACACACGCCTGGCGCGAGTTTAAGCCACAGGGTCCGGTATGCGAACCACAGTCGACTACATGGGAGTCCAGTGATGTGTCAGTCCAGAGATGTAACCATTACTCATCTGCTGGTCCCAAAACATGTTATTTATACTAAATATGTCATTTCCTAGAAAGCTATGTGATTCAGAAAATACTAGGAAATTAGGGTTAGGCATTTAGTTAGTTTTTGAAAAATATTTGAATTTTAAGAGGATTTTTTGTAACGTTTTCTTATTTTAAGTAAATGATAGAAATGATGCTAGATATTTAGCATTTACTTAAACTCTTCAATGGTGCATGAACTCTTATTTAATTAAGAGTTACATATTCTGGGGCCAGCAGATGGCACAGTGGTTAAATCACTGGACTACCACATGGCTGACTGTTGTTCGAGTCACAGACCTCATGGCTTGAAAATCATGCTGGGCACGTGTGCATGCATGCTCAAGATCCTAGGAGAAGAATGGAAGAGAAGGGATTGCAGCATTGCCATACCCCCAGGGGTGATTTCTCACTTTCCATCTCACTGTCTCTGTGTCTCTCTGGTGAGCACATGAACCATAAGGCCAAAAAAAAAACTCTTTAAATAAAATAGTTCTATGGAACTAGTGAATGGCACAATGGTTACATCACTGGACTCCTATGTAGTCGACCATGGTTTGAGTCCTAGACCCGGCAGCTTAAAACTCATGCCAGGTGCGTGTGCGTGCATGCCCAAAATCCTGGGAAGAGAATGGAGGAGAAGAAATTGCAATATGGCCACCACCCCCAGGAGTGATTTCTCACTTTGTGTCTCTCTCTGGTGAGTACATACACCCTATAGTAAAAACCTCTCTCGGGACCAGCAGTTAGCGTAATGGCTATGGAGCCGGACTCCCATGTAGTCAGTCAACCGCGGTTCACGTCCCGGACCTGGTGGCTTAAAACATGCTGGGCGCATGTGCGTGCATGCCCAAAATCCCGAGAAGATAATGGAGGAGAAGGGATTGCAGCATGGCCATCCCCCCAGGGGGTGATTTCTCGCTTTCTGTCTCTCTGTCTCTGGCGAGCAAACGGGCCCTATAGCAAAAACCTCTCAAAAAAAAAAAAAAAAAAAAGCTCTCTTAAAAAAAGTAGTTACACTTTCTAATATATCTAAGTATACTAATAAAGTATCTAGAAGTCCAAATATGGGCCATGTTAGCTTGTCCAATGTTTAACTATGTCTAATTGTTGAACATTATTATTATTTAATATCATGGACTTTGGAGTCTGATCAATCTGAATGGGAATCCAAGTTTTGGAACTTATTCATTGTCTGACTTTGAATAAAATAAATTAATCTTTCTTTGCTTCAGTTTTTTCATCTCTGTAATGTACACACCACATGACAGGATTGCCGTAAGAATGAACTGAGATAAACCGTATCAAGTACTTATCATAGGACCTGGTTCTTACTAGGAAAACAATACATATCTCTTGTTAGAAACTTTAAAACTGTAGTAAGCCTACCAAGGGAAAATAGTTCATTTGAAAAAGCTTTGGTTTGTAATTAATTCAGTACCAAAGATTTAATCTAGTTTAAAAGTTCTTTATTCTTAAAACTTATTCAGAGACAAACATATGAAAGCTTTTATGTTTACTCCTTGAGATTTCATGTTGAATTATATCAGGAGAGAAAGTGAATGTTTAGAGAATGCCTTGAGTGTTTGTCAGTAACATGGTCGTACCAAAGTGTAAATCTTTGTCCTCTCTGTAGATCAATGATTTCTACACACTGTCTTTTTCTGGTAGTAAAAATCAATCTACTAATAAGGTCTTAAATGTCCTTGCTTAATTATGGGGGAAAGTTAATGAAGCCCTGCCTCTTGCGCATTTTAAATAAAAGCACCATAGAGGGTCATTCAGCTCTGTAGTTCCTTAAACTGCCCTTTTCTACAATGTGGTTAAACTGCAATCATTGATCGCCTAATTTATTGCCTTTTATTTTGGCTAGCTCTCTCATTAAAAAAAAAAACAACTTGAAAATTTCTTTTCCATACTTTATCTGAAAATGTTTTCTAGGCAAAAATATAATACATTTGGTTTTCAAAAGCTGTGAAAAGACTGATACTTTTGTCGTAAGCTTTTATTCTAGAATAATACTAAGATGAACATCATTTCAAATGAAGGTATTGTAATAAAGACTTAGATAGAAAAATGAACACCGCTTCTCTTTAAGTGTCAAAAATTTTGTGAAATTGACTTTACTTTCTCGTCGGAAATAATGAGGATTAACTGTATGGGGAAAACAGCTGCTTGCCTTATTTTAATCCAAAAGAGGATTTTATTATAACTCTACTCCCTGCAAATATGCTAATCATCTCTAGAGTTCAAGGATGAGACTGCAGATTTGAGTTTGGAATGGAAGCAACTTGATTTCATGTGTCTATTGTGCCATTTAGTTGACTTAAATTTTTGGTGATACCATTGTTTGTTTGTTTGTTTAGAGAGAGATTTTTGTTATAGGGCATGTGCCCTCCCTGGAAAGACAGAGAGAAACAGAGAGACAGAAAGCAAGAAATCACCCCCCCTTCCAGGGGGGGTTGGCCACACTGCAATCCCTTCTCCTTCATTCTCCTCTTAAGATCTTGGGCATACACACACATGGGCCCAGTTTGAGTTTTAAGCCACCAGGTCTAGGATTTGAACCGTGGTCGACTGTGTGGAAGTCCAGAGACGTAAACATTACGCATCTGCTGGTCCCCCGTGCTATCATAATTCTAAGGTGGAACAAGACCAAAACCTTAGGGCATTATATTTTACTTGAGGCAGTTGCCTGTAAGATTATATTCAATGCAGCCATTGTAAACTTTCATCCTGAACTTACCTCGTCTGGGCTAGGATATCATTTTCAGTTTAACCAACTACATTTCTATGGTCCAACTTTGCAGTCTTCCCTGCATATCCTTTAAAGGAAGTGCAGGGCCAATCTCTCTGAGGCTGTTCCTGATGATGGCCTTCTAGTGACGAGTGATCTTTTCTTTTCTACAAGTCCTTTAGGCCGGGTAGTTGATACCATCAAATCTAGAAATCGTACTTTTCCTTTTTCATTACACATGTAATGTGTTATAGGGCATGTGCCCTCCCTGGAAAGACAGAGAGAAACAGAGAGACAGAAAGCAAGAAATCACCCCCCCTTCCAGGGGGGGTTGGCCACACTGCAATCCCTTCTCCTTCATTCTCCTCTTAAGATCTTGGGCATACACACACATGGGCCCAGTTTGAGTTTTAAGCCACCAGGTCTAGGATTTGAACCGTGGTCGACTGTGTGGAAGTCCAGAGACGTAAACATTACGCATCTGCTGGTCCCCCGTGCTATCATAATTCTAAGGTGGAACAAGACCAAAACCTTAGGGCATTATATTTTACTTGAGGCAGTTGCCTGTAAGATTATATTCAATGCAGCCATTGTAAACTTTCATCCTGAACTTACCTCGTCTGGGCTAGGATATCATTTTCAGTTTAACCAACTACATTTCTATGGTCCAACTTTGCAGTCTTCCCTGCATATCCTTTAAAGGAAGTGCAGGGCCAATCTCTCTGAGGCTGTTCCTGATGATGGCCTTCTAGTGACGAGTGATCTTTTCTTTTCTACAAGTCCTTTAGGCCGGGTAGTTGATACCATCAAATCTAGAAATCGTACTTTTCCTTTTTCATTACACATGTAATGATAATTGCCTGGTACAATGCTGTATGTGACTGGAAAGTCTTCTCCTATCTCATCTCATTGAAGCCTTCTATTGCCTTTGGAGAAGGAGCATGGCAGTTACGAGTGACCATTTTGCAGTGGAGGAAACGCGAGTTTCATAGAGGTAGTGACTCCCCCCCCCCCCCCCACCCCCCCCCGCCCTGACTCTAAGCCCCCGCATCCTTCCTCTTCGCACTAGAACGTGTTCCAGTATTGTGTTCTCTGCTGCGTTTTCCTTGTGCATTAGTCTTGTCTTCTGATCAAACCTGCTAACTCTCCAAAGACATGTTCTGATGGAAGCACCACATTCCATTACACTTGTGAAAAATACGGTTGCCGATTCACACGTATTCTAGAAGAGTGCTGTACGGTAGACGGGCCACTCTGGCAATTAATTTTAATAATGTCTTTTATATAATATATATTCAGATTTGTAGCATTTCAACATTAATTTATATAAAAATTGAAACAGTTTCCATTTTTTTTCCCCGATGGGCCAGCCCTGTTTTTGTTTGTTTTTTTGGGTTTTTTTTGGTTTTATTTAATACTAGATGGTGAAATCTACTCTGTGTTTTATGCTTAAAGCACATTCAGGCTAGCTGTACTTCCAGTGCTCATGTGACTAGCGGCCACATACTGGGCAGATTTCACTATAACGCAGTAGTATAAAATCAGCTTCTACTCCCCAATAGCAGATTAAATGGAAATCATCTTTAGTTCCACACCAGAACACAGAAATGAGTGATTTATAACTAACTGAAAAATAGGAAGCTTAGGAGAAAACATGGATACCATTCATTCTTGTAAGGTTTTGGTTTTGTCTTTTTTTGCTGTTGTTTGTTTTGTTTTTAATTTGCTATATGGCACATGTACTCACTGGAGAGAGAAGAGGGGAGGGGAGAGAAAGAGAAAGAGTGGGAGCATGGGAGAGATCGTGAGAAAGCACCTCCAGGAAGAATGACCACACTGCAATCCTCTCCTCCATTCTTCTCTCAAGATTTTGGAGACCACACACACACACACACACACACACAGCATGTTTACAAGCCACCAGATCTAGGACTTGAACCATGCAGTCATCCATGTGGGATCCAACCACCTTATCCACCGCACCACCTGGCTGGCCCATTTGTTTTTTGTTTTTATTCCAGAGAGTATTTGCACGTGTGTATGCATTCATGATAGAGTGGGAGAGAGAGGAAGAGGAAGAGGGGTAAAGAGGGGGAGAAAGCACCCCCCAGTGACCTGGTCAGGCCCCAATCCTCTTCTCTCCTAGTCTCATTCTGGACAAGTATGCTCTCCCGCCATGTTTTCCAAGCTGATGGACTCAGACACTTGAACCCCAGTTGGCTATGTGGGATCTGCTTCCTCTGCACAGTGGTTAATCACTGCACTATGGGGCTGACTCTTGTTTTTTGTTTTTGTTTTTGTTTTTGGTTACGGTTTCGGTTTCGGTTTTGGTTTTGTTTTTGTTTTTGTTTTTGTTTTGGAGACAATCTCACAATGTCTTGCTTCAGCCCTCTGAGTAGTTCTGATTACTGTGGGCCTTTAGGTTGGACCGGAATTGAACTCAGGCCTTCCATGTGATCTCAGGCTACAGAACGCAGTGTCAGTAGCAGATGATACTTTGGCTAGGCCTGGGTTGTTTTTGTTATTGCTGGCTGGTTTTGCCTGGTATTTCAAATGGGAGACCATACTGCTTACAAAGGAAACTCAGTTTCATGAGGTATAGGCTGCTTATTAATTAATTCGTGTTGTTTTTTGAAATGCAAAGTTGATTATTTAGAATTGTTCTATTGTTTCCCATTTGTGTTTTTCTTTTTTCTTTTTTTTTGGAGAGGTTTTTTGTTTGTTTGTTTTTGTTTTTTTGTTTTTGTTTTTTTGTTTTTGTTTTTTTGCTATAGGGTGCGTGTGCTCCCCAGACAGACAGACAGAGAGAGACAAAGAGACAGAAAGCGAGAAATCACCCCCCAGGGGGGATGGTCACGCCGCAATCTCTTCTCCTCCATTCTCCTCTTGGGATCCTGGGCATGCACGCACACGCGCCCGGCATGAGTTTTAAGACACCGGGTCTGAAACACGGTCGACTACGTGGGAGTCCAGCAACATAGCCATTACGCTAACTGCTGGTCCCATCCCCATCCGTGTTTTTCAAAGTTACCTATAAAAAGATGTGCCTGGGATTGAGGGATAATAGGTGGCATGATGGTTAAAATGCTGGATTCCCATATGGCTGACAGCAGTTTGAGTCCTAGGTCCAAAAGCTTACAAATCACACTGGTGCATATGTGTGTATACTCACAATTCCAATAAGAGAATGGAGGAGAGGGGATTAGTGTGTGTCCAACTCCCTGGGATGAAAACTTTAAAGAGAGGGAAAAAAAAAGATTCACTTGGGAACTTAATAGGAATCTGCCATTCCAGGTCCCACTAGACCAAGAAAATCAAAACATCCAGGGTAGACATAGGCATGTTTAGTATTAAACCAGCTTGGGCAACAGACCTATGAAAGAAGTCTTACTCAGCCTGCCACACTGGTTCCTTTCTGACTGAGTCCATGACTAGGCCCCCTACCATCCAGAGTTAGAGTTCAGCAACAGACAAGCACTTACTATAACTCTCCTCCTGCCCTGCGTCCTTCAGCTTGGAATACTCTTCCCCCTTATGTGTGGTAGCAGACTTCTCAGTCAAACTCAGGGTCACCCCCTTCGTACCTGCTTTTTTGCCCAACCATAACTACTTCCACAACATGCTTCTCATTGCCTCTTTTTTTTTTTTTTTAATTTTAGGTTTATTTATTTATTTAGCAAGAGAGACACAGAGATAGAGACAACACTCCCAACAGGATCTTGATGCCATAAACCAGCCCCAGCCTCAGCCAGCACCAGACCATGGACACACACATGCCAGGTGTAGCCAAGGAGGTCTCTGAATGTGAACCCAGAGCCCTCCCATGTGGGTCAGATGCACCACTGTCCAGCTCTCTGACACTCCTACACTAGGCCCTGAAGGTCACTAGCTGTCATTATCTGCTTGTGTTGCTAGGACCTCCTTTCTGAGGGTGGAGCTTGTGAATGGTGGTTTGTTATTTATAGCCACTATTAAAGAAGGCAAAGGAAAATATTCAATAAATATTTTTCCAGCGACAGCCTGCTGATATTAGTAATAATAACATGTCCATCTGTTTCACAGTGCTTTACAGAGCACAGCATGCTTTTCACTTACATCATCTCATTTAATTCTCATCATAACCTTTCGAGGTAGGAATAATCACTTAATAAGATGAAACTTCGAGTGGTTAAGTGACTTGCCCCATGTCACATGACATATAATGGGTACCACCTAATTTCTGAATAGGGTATAGGAGAGGCATAGAACTTGGGTTCTTATTTCTAGTGAAGGAGATAAGTGGCCTTTGCTTATTCAGTTTGTTTGCTTAAAAACAAAAGTCAAAACTCATTTTTATGGACTTTTTTCCTGCTCCAAATTTTTAACCTAAAAATCATATTTCACAAAATTTGCACCTGGGGGAACCACCAGTTAGCGTAATGGCTACGTCGCTGGACTCCCACGTAGTCTACCGTGGTTCGCGTCCCGGACCCGGTGGCTTAAAACTCACGCCGGGCACGTGTGCGTGCGTGCCCAAGATCCCGAGAGGAGAATGGAGGAGAAGGGATTGCGGCATGACCATCCCCCCTGGGGGTGATTTCTCGCTTTCTGTCTCTATGTCTCTCTCTGTCTGTCTGGTGAGCGCACGCGCCCTGTAGCAAAAACCTCTCCAAAAAAAAAAAAAATTGTACTTGGTATTTAGTTAATCAATAGTGTAGTCACCAGGTTGTATAAATATTCACATGAGTAATGAGCATGTAAATAATCAGTGGAACCAGTTGGAGTCTCATTGAGTATTTTTTTTCTTAAAGATAATTCAGTGGCTCTCTTCTCTCTGGCTGTCACTTAGGAAAATTTCTAAAATCCTTCGGGTAAAGGTACTAATACACCTTAACAGAGTGTAGACCCTTCAGTATCATTGGGAAGATTTGACCACATGAGAATATGAAATAACTGAGATGCTTTGTGATGCTTTAGAAGTTTTGTTGTATTATTATTTACTAGACAATCGTGAGTCTCATTCTAGTCTGTCAGTTTTATGCCCAGGTCCTAGTCATTCAGTAATGTAGTAAAGAGACAGCCCAGTCCGGATCAATCTTTCCATGAAATATGTATCAGTCTGTGGTTTCACACAAATTTATTTAAAGAGTTAGGACTTCCTTTTATCAGAGCAAGAGCAAAAAAATTCTTCTGTTTCCAGGCAATTCCTCTTTATTTGGTAAGTATTAGTCAGCAGATTTTTATAGCTCAGAGGAACCACTTAATTTTTTCTTTTTTCTTTTTTACAAATTAATTGCAGTCATTTAAACGCACACCCTTTGTCCATCATTTTTGCTGGATTACTGCTGTTGATTCATTCTGTGCTCATTATGTGAGACAGAATGGAAATGAAATAATAGTCATTCAATTTTTTTTTAAAGTACATTTTAGCCCACATTAAAGCAGCCACTATGATTATTTCGTTGGTCTTGACCTTGATTTAAATAATTTAAGTAACGACTGCTTAGAACTTCTCCAGATTTTTTTTTTTTTTTGGTCTTAAAGAGGTTGTGCTGTTTGATGCAGTATGTGAGAGTTATGAGATCAGCCCTCCCTAATGTCTTTTCAAGGAAATCTTTTCATACCATTAGAAATTGTTAACAGTTAACCTATGGGTGATACTAGCCAGTAAGTAAATTTACAACCTGGCTTATAAATACATTCAGGACAAAGTAAAAATATCAATGCAAGAGTCATTGCACGTAGACATCATTTTAAAGTGCTTGTCCGTATACGTCTAATTTTACAAAAAGAAACAAAAAGCACTAGGCATGGAAATGTGAATTTGCTCTTATCATTATCAGACATGTATCAACCACTGAAATTTCATGGAATTATACTATGGCTATCCATATCTATATATATCTATATCTATAGATATATAGATATACACGCACATGTGTATATATATTTAGATTTTATATATATGTATTTCATATATCATACAATTTACTATTTAAAGTGTAAAATTCATCGGCTTTTGATATGTTCACAGAGGCTTGCAACCATCACCACAGTCAATTTTAGGTAATTTTTATCACCCTAAAAAGAAACCCTGTACTCACTACTGGTCACTTCCCATTTCCTCCAACCCTCCAAACCCTAGACAACCATTAATCTACTTTTTGTCGCTATGGATTAGTCTACTCTGGACCTCTCCCATGAATGAAATCATAGACTGTGTGGTCTTTGGAGAGCAGTTTCCTTCACTGAGCTTATGTTTCCAATATTCACCCATGTTGTAACATAATCTCCACTTCATTCCTTTTTATGGCCAGACAATATTCTATTGTATGGGGTTGTACTACAGTTTATCTGTTCATTAGTGCATAGACATTTGAGCTGTTTCTCCTTTTCAGCTATTATGAATATTGCCGCTATAAACATTTAAGTACAAGTTTCCGCGTGGAAATGTATTTTCATTTCTCTTGGATATATACCTAGAAGTGGAATTGCTGAGTCACACAGTAACTCTATGATTAATCTTTTGAGGAACTGCCAGACTCTTTTCCAAAGTGGTGGTACCATTTTACATGCCCATGAGCAGTGTAAGATGGTTCCACTTTCTCCAAATCCTCCCCAGTGCTGTTATTTTCTGTCTTTTCTTTTTGATTATAGCCATCCTAAAGAGTATGCCATGGTATCTCATGGTGCTTCTGATTTGCATCTCCCCAAAGGCAACTCTTCATTGCATAGCCATTTACTTAACTAGTCCTGGAAAGCAATGTCTATTTAAATCCTTTACCCATTTCTTAAGTTGGTTTTTGTTTTTATTATTGAATTGTAAGAGTTCTCAGCATAGTTTATATATCTCCCTTATCAAATACATGATTTGCAAATACTTTCTAATGTTCTGTGGTTTTATCTCTTGGTGGTTATAGCTCTATATCTTGTACCCTACTTATCTTTCAGGGCATTATGTCTTCATAATCTTCCAGTCTGGGTCAGTTCCTCTTCCTCTTTTTATACATAGTTTCCTGGCACATTCCTTTATTATAGCATCAAACACAGTATATTGATATGACCAGTTTAAGATTTGTCTTCCCGGCAGAAAGAGCTGTGTCTCACAAATCTTTGTATTTCCATTGCCTAGAATCCCCCCTAACACAAAGTGGGGGCTCAACAATTGATTGTTGAAACTGCAATAAACATTGGGTCTGAAAAAATGATCCAGATCAATATTTATCAACAAACTAATTGAAGGGGCCTCAATAGACTGTCAGAGAGTCTGTGGTGGGGAGGCAAGCTACAATTGTTTGTACAGAAATAAGGCTCACAGTTTTTAGGCATCAAACTTCTAGTGTATGTTTTTACCAGTTTTAGCTGGCATGAGTCTATGGATCCGTGTTGAGTGATACTTTGAACTGGAGTATCCCAGTTCCAGTATTGCAGGTTTCATACTGTGTGGAGCTCAGTGCACCGTGGGCTTTTGTGGTCTGTTCTGAGCAGGAGACCAAGTATTTATTCAACTCATTTATTTATTTATTTAAAAATCTTACTACTAGCCTTGAGGCCTGCTTGTGTGTGTGCCCCACATCCCAACAGAATGGAGAATGGAGGAGAGGATGAGACATGACCACACCCTGTTAGGAGGTGCTTTCTCTTTTCCCTTCTCTCTCTCTCTCTCTGTCTCTCTGGAAAACACACATGCCCTCTGGCAATTCACAAAAAATCTTTTAAATTATTTGGTGCTGTATATTAATATGACCTCACCATGTGTGGTGTATTAATATAGCATGTCATTTGAGCAGGGAGGTGACCCACTGGATTGTGCTGCCTTGTGACTGTGGTATGGCATAGGGAATCCAATGGCTTTTTCTTCCTAACAAGATATTTCTTAAGTAGTACTTTTCTATTGACTTTTTTAAAAAGTGATCTTTCTTATGATCCTTTCCTCATTTGTCCTACACTTTTCTAAATTGAAGAGGCAACTGAATGGATTTGCTTCCTTTCTGGGACACATTTCATTTTCTCACAGTGACATTCTAGATTTTGTCCCTTTGCATTTTCACTATTGTTAAAAATGCTACAAGTGTCCGATTTTGATTAGAAAATTACACACAACATGAAGTAACCATTACTCCCTATAAAGTATAGATTGTTTAAATATAGTTCTTCTCAGAGTTCCCTAATTCTTGATTTTAAATCCTGATGGAAGCATGGAAAAGAAGATTTAAAAATGAGACTCAAGGGACCAGCAGATGAAGTAATGATTACATCAGTGGACCCCCCCCCTCCCACACACACACACACACACACACACACACACATAGTTGACCACCGTTTGAGCCCTGGACCTAGCAGCTTAAAACTCACATGTGTGCATGCATGCCCAAAATCTGGAGAGGAGAATGAAGAAGGGATTGCAGTGTGGCCATCCCCCCTGTGTGGGGTGATTTTTTGCTTTCTGTCTCTGTCTCTCTCTGTATCTCAACCAAGTACACACTCCCTATAGCAAAAATCTCTCTCTTAAAAAAAGAAAAAAAAAAAGAGAGAGAGAGAGACCCAAGAAGGAAGCACATGTAATTTTTGTATACCTCAAATGATATTTTATTACAGAAAACCAGACACCAAAGAATGGAAAGCAGCACTCAGAGAGATAAGGAGAACTGTTTATTATACAGCAGGCACAGAGAAGTTAACACTAAATCTCTGGTCCAGAATGGGGTTGGACACTGTCTTTTATGGGGGAATTGGGGAAGGGAGGTCTTGGAATAGGGAATGGGCTCAGAACCTGGCCTATGCAGTGTCAAAGGGAGGAGTCAGAAAGGAAGTCTAAATCTATTCAAGGTACTAATCTATTCGAGGTACTAATCTATTCAAGGCACTAATCTATTCATGATACTAATCTATTCAAGGTTTTGAGGTTACCCTGTAGCTCTGGGGATGGGCAGTAAGTTTGACAGAGGGTAGAAATTTCAGGCAGCTTTCAGCCCTGAGTTATTCATGAATTCAGGGTCTTTCCATATCAACTTGAGATTTGTATTATCAGCCACTTTTATTTATTTGGCACTAAGGCAGTTTAAACACACACACACATACACACAAAAGAAAACTAGTTGACAGCCTAAGATGATTTATTTATTTTTCTTAGCACAGCAAGATGTGCTAAAATTACTTCATCCTAAAAGACTTACTGGGATTCTTCAATGAGAAATACCCCCACCCTTGCACCCTTTTTTTTTTTTTTATAAAACAAAAATAGCTCTGTATTTTTGGGAGAAAGATTTTGGCAGACATGCTGATTATAACACTGTATTGGAAAACACTTAAAGTGATTGACTAAAACCAGATGCTGTTCATGGTAGTTAAAAGCCTGTAATAATGTGTTCACTCAGGTGCTCACCACGCTCCTGTAAGATTAATAATAGGATCCCCTGATCCAGAGGTGCAGAATCCAAGAAATGACACTTAAAAAAATGCTTCCACACCTTCCCCCAGGGCTCCCCAGAAATAGCATTCCTTGGCACATGACTTTATTGAAGTCAGACCTTGTCTCAATAGTTATTGTATCTTCTTTGCCCGAGTATAGGCCTGGCACAGCATAGGTGCACAGAAGAAATGGAGGCTGGATGGAAGGAAGGATCAGGGTTAAATGTCCCTGAGCATATCACTTTCTGTCTGACATCATTAAATGATGTATTTGACCTTGTTATACTTTCATGTATTGTAAAATGTTTTGGGCTAATGCTTCATTAGGATATAGAAAAGTAAACATTGAATTAATAATATCTATTATTATTATTGTTATTAGCCATTATTAAATTGGGTAAATTTCCTGACTCCCAATTCAGACCTTGATTGTCCTACTGTTATATCAGTTTGATTAAACATGGTCAGGTTTGGGGCAGCAGGTGGCATGGTGGTTAAGGTGCTGGAGTTCCACATGGCTGACCAAGTCCTGGACCTGGAGGCTGGAAAATCACACCGGGCACATGTGTGTGCATGTCCTGGAAGGAGAATGGAAGAGAAGGGGTTGCGATGCGATTACAGGATGGGGTGATTTCTCACTTTTCCTTTCACTTTTTCTGTCTGCCTCTCTCTGGTGAGCACACATACCCTCTGGCAAAAACCTAAAAAAATCCCAAAAAGGTCAAGTTTATGTATATGTAAGCTCATCAGCTCAGTTCTTTACTGAAGAGGAATAATAGGAAGAGTGTCATTTGAACATTGATTTCTACTAACTTCACTGCATTAGATTCAACCCTCACCTTTAGGGGATAGGTACTAATGCTGGGAAAATTGCTATCAGGAAGTTTTCCAAAATGAATAATCTGCTCTTTGGATGTTAGCCCTGGATCTGAGGACAAAAACAAGTCAGTAGTGATTAGCTACTGTATCATATTTTCCAAAGCACACATTTCTTTGTTGTAATCATTTCTAGATATTTTTGCAGGCAACATTTTTGCTTTGTAGTTTTTCTAAATGACTAACCTTCATGCTCCTAGTGTATTCGAATTGCAAGTAGTTCCTTCAGAAGTATTATATATGTTTCACTATAATTCACTTAAACAATGTGTAAAAAGTAAAGGCCAAAAGAACTCCCTACTAGGGTGCTTGATCCATATGGAAGATGGCAGGTGTTCAGTTCCCCATCTACCTTTATGCACTGGGTGCGGGCACCCAAGGTCCCGGCTGGCTGAGAAGATTGAGGGAGGTGGCAGTATGAGAACCTGTTGCGGGTGCTTGTATTTCTCTCTTTGTCCCTTGTCTCTCACTCTTATGGAAAAAAAAAAAAAAAGTAAACACCAGGTGAAGAGACCTTGAATGTTGTGAAAAAAAATAATAAAATGGAATCTGAGGACTGCCTTGTTGTGAATGGATTATTTGGATAGAGAAAGCAGTTAGTTGTAGCTATGACATTTCTATAATTCTGAAGCTTTGTATTTCACACACTAGAAATTTGAAATTTGTGCATGAGTTAAAAATGAGCAGATGCTGGTCTGTGTGTGTGCCATGGGGCAAATGTGTATTGGTTGAGAAGTTTGGAGGAAACCATGCCCATTTCTTTGCCATTCAAACTCAAAAGGAATAATTGAAGGAAAAGCCTGTTGAAAAAATTACAATACACTCAACTATTGAAGATGCCACATGTTATGAGTTGTTCTCTGGGAGGTCTTAGGTTCTGTTTTCATGACAACTTGAATGTCTATGCATTACAAATTACGTATTTCTGTTCTAATTCCTTACATTCTTTCTTGAGGCTCATCTCAATCTTTTATAGGGTCAGGGGTTATCTTATTTAATGAACCACCGTGAGTCAGCAGTCTAATAAATATCCAATGCCTAATAAGTATGTGGTAGTAAAATTCACTACCTCGGTCTTGCACACACCAGCACACCTCAGTCACTTTCATGAAATGATCAGATGGGTTATCTTCTCTCCTTAGAGATTCGAGCTCAACTGGTAGAACAACAAAAATGCCTGGAGCAGCAAACAGAGATGCGAGTCCAGCTTCTCCAAGACCTGCAAGATTTCTTCCGGAAAAAGGCCGAAATCGAGACGGAATATTCTCGGAATTTAGAGAAGTTAGCAGAAAGGTTCATGGCCAAAACAAGAAGCACGAAGGATCATCAACAATACAAGTAAGAGATATGACTCAAATTCAGCTTTCCAAGGTGATATTCTCCCTTGTTGGCACCTTTAATGGTTTTAGATTTTTCTATTTTTGACAGAGAAGCTATTGGTGGGGCATATTCCCATAAGTGAAAGCAACCTTCTGCTTTTATAATTCATGGGCATCCATTTATCATATTTTAAACTAGTAGAGTTCCCTCGACATTTTTCTCTTTCTAGTATGAGTAACTTTATATACAAGCAGAAAAGTTATATATTTGTAAAATTCTTATTTACAGAAAACTGGGAGTCGATGCCTGCCACAGGCACAACAACTTTAAAATAGCTGCTGCTTCAAGCACAGATGGCAGCATTCCTGTAGCAATTTTATGTGAAAATAACAATAACAGTTGCTTGAATTCGATGGTATTCACCCTCATGCCACCCATTATCTTGGTGGTCATTGCAACCGAAACTGATTTTAAGCGAAGGCTTTTAATAAAATGCTGTGAATGAAGGCAATTAAACCTTACATTAATGTGATTCATTTGTTTCAGAAACATATAGGTTGATTGATGATGAAACCTACTTGTAATAATGTAAGTTTTGGAGCCAGAGAAACAAGTAAGCAGACACTTCCACTGGAGTATATACATGCTCCAGTAGGGAGGATAGCAGGATCCAACATGGCAGAAGGCCATGTGCAGGCCTGGCTGGAATCCCTGCTCTACTGGAAGTGGAGAAAGGAAGGCCCCAGAAGTGACATCTGAGCAAAGACATGAAGGACTAATTGACCAATAAAGGGAAACAGAGGAGGGTATTCCAGGCAAGGGGAATATCATGGGGGCCAGAAGGGAAGAAGTGTAGGGTAGATTTGGAGAGCAGAACGTAGTTGAGTGGGAGTGAGTAGTGAGCTGGTGAGCTGCATGGCTACACATATACATTGGACCCAGACGACTGCAGATCCTCCTGGGCAGTTCGGACTGTATCCTGAGTGATGAGAAGCTTTTAGAGTTGTAAGTAGAAGGTGACCTGCACACACCTGTGTAAAGATGGCAGCGAGCACAGATAGGATTGTGGGCTGGAGGAAGATAAAGTAAGGGAAGCCCAATGCACAGACTTTCAACCTTGGCAGTAGAGAGCATTCGGTCTGTTTGGGAGATAGTAACGTGGAAGTGCTGACTTTCATTTCTGGAAATACAGCAGACCAATTAATCTGAAAAACCCTCTTATCATGAAATACTGATAAAATATATAATAACATCCTTTTACATGTATAAGTGAGTTCACAAGAAAGTAAGGGAAGTTTCCAGGAGAGAACAGAAAAAACAGGGTGCCATTGTATCTACCCTTTGGTCCCACATAGGGACAAAGATGTGATCTGTGCAAGGCTGAGATTTAGAACGGAGGACTTCCCTAAAACCAGCCCTATTGTGCTGCACCCTAGGACCAGAAGACCTACTGTCTTCATGAAAATGTATGATTTCAGGACCAGCAGTTGGCGTAATGGTTACATCACTGGACTCCCACATAGTTGACCACCGTTCGAGTCCAGGACCCGGCAGCTTAAAAACTCACACTGGGAGCATGTATGTGTGTGCCCAAGATCCCGAGGGGAATGAAAGAGAAGGGATTGTGGTGTGGCCATCCCCCCGGGGGGTGATTTCCCACTTTCTATCTCTTTGTTTCTCTCTCTCTCCAGTGAGCACACACACCCTATTGCAAAACCTCTATTTAAAAAAACAGCAACAACTATTTCAGTGAAAAAATTAAAAAAAAAAAAAAAAAAACCCATCTGCACAGGATACAACACCTGTCTGCTCAGTTTGGCTCCAGATTAGAGGGGGTTGCTAAGGACTATGTTTTTGCACTTTCATTTTACAACCCTCCATGTCCAGGGATCCTACATTAAAGGGAGGAGGGGAGGGCCATCCATAGTGGCACAGTGGAACATGAGGCTGAGGCCATACGGGAAGGTCCCAGGTTCACATCTTTAGGCCTCCCATACACATGCCAAGTGTGTGAGCCTGTAATGCTGACAGACTGAGGCTGGGGCTGAATTGTGGTGTGAAGACCTTGTTAGAGATGTCCTTTGCTCTCTCTTCTCTTTCTCAAAAGAAATAAATAAACCTTAAAGAAAAAAAAAGTAATGTGGGAACCACCCCTGAGATACTTTTGCAGAAACAAGTATAAACTATTCCGAGTAAGTAATACCTTTCCTCCCCTACTCCCTCTTCCTCAGATGACTATAACCTCTAGTGCTGGTCCAGCAAGGAAATAAATCGTAGTGATGATTCCCAGGGTGAGCCAATGTCAGATGTACTTGACAGACACTGGGGCTGCAAAGAGGAGACTGGAGCCAGAACTACATTCACATTTATAGTAACTGTCTGTTTTCTAAAGCTATTACAAATAAGAAGACAGCCTATTCATCCACTCAATAAACGTTTTGAGTGTCTTCCTCTGTGTTTTACACTTGGTAGTTGGTTGTGAACTGAAAATATGAAAGGACCCAAGCAATGTGGTCTGACCCCTTACTCAATGAGATGCCACTTTCTATTTGTTTCTCTTAGTTTATTTAGTAGTTTTCTTCCAAAAGTAAGCAACTTAAAGTTTTCTTTGACTTGAGTTTGTTTTATTATTGCCTATAGTACTGACAATAAGATGAATAATGAGTCCGTAGAGTGGTTCAACCAGGATAAAGAAAAACTTAAAGACAGGCTTTAGTAAAGAGTTCTCTAGACCTAAACTGGAATACTGGCTCCACTGTGTGACTTTGATTAAATTACTTAACATCTCTGAACCCTAGTTACCTAACTTGTAAAAATGAGATTTTATGACCATTAAGTGGGAAACATGACCAGGTCCCTAATACGACTGAGAGCTGGCACAGGGCAGGCTCTCAATATCCCTTTCTCCTTTACCAAACAGGTGCTCTATCTTAGCATGGTAACATTATCCATTATTCAAGCTGCTCTCTGGCATCTAGCACTTACTCAGTTGGAGATGTTTACTATATAGAACAATCGTTGGCCTAAAACTACCCCTGCGTAGTGGAAATACCAAGGCCTGATCAGCCTCCCTGGACTCAGAGACTCTCTCTGATACTTTGGTCTTTATCACATCACTGTGCCTTGCTAAGCTTCAGTTTTCTCATTGATAAAATGGATACAAAGAATCTCTGTCTTAAATGGTAGTGGTAAGGATTTATTAGAACTGATGTCTGTAAAGTCTTTAAAGAAGCCTCTAGATAAAAAAACAGCTAACTTTATATAGCACTCCTATGCTCAAGACATTATTATAAGCATTAAATATATATATGTGTGTATATATATACACACACACACATATATATACACACTAATTGAAATCACCCTCAGAATAATCTTGTGAAATATGTACTGTTATCCAACAAAGCAGCTGGGGCACAGAGAAGTTACAGATCACCTGCCCAAGATCACAAGGCTATCAAGAGTAAGTGGTAGTTCTGGGAAATGAACACAGACAGTCTAGCTCCAGAGTCTATGATTTTTTTTTTTTTTTTAGAGAGAGATTTTTGCTATAGGTTGCAGGCATTTGTCATAGAGACAGAGACAGAAAGCCAAAAATCACCCCAACGGAGATGGCCATACCACGATCCCTTCTCCTCCATTCTTGAGATTCTGAGCACCCACACACACGTACCATGTGTGAGTTTCAAGCAACTGGGTCTGACTCGAACTGCGCTTGGCCATATGGGAATCCAGTGACGTAACATTACTCCATCTGCTGGTCCCCAGAGTCCATGATCCTTATCTGTATACTCCTTCCCTCAATAGGTGAATATTACTACTGGTGCTGCTATGAAGGCAGTGATAATCGTAATGTGTTCAGTGAATTAAATAATGCTTACTACCAGGCATGGCATTAAGGATACAAAGAAGTATGAAATGTTCTAAAAGAATTTTGGGCTACTTCAGCAAAAAAGATACAGATAAAAGTTAATATAAATAAATAAGGTAACATTACCTCTGGGGCTGGGTAGATATAGAATGTCAGTAGAAAGACTCCAGGTAATTACCAAAGAGCCCAATACCCCTTGACTGATGGCTTTGAGGAAAAAAGGGGTTTCCAAGGTGGAGCATTTTCTTCGTGTGGCAGAGGGAATGGGAGGCTGCTTTCCTGGTACAAGCGCCAGCACCCCAGGTCCAGCCTTCCTTTCTCTGTGCCTGTTCCTACTGGCAGCTTCTACTTCCTTGTTCTCCTAGAGAGGATTTCGGCTTGGTCCAGCATTCAGTCTTGAATCTGAGAGACTTAATGGCAGAAAGATGTGACTTAGTCATTTCTTTCCTAATTTAGTACTCAGGATTCCTAAGTGATTCTGAATAATAAGTGGATAAGACAACTGATTAAATAGCACTTGTGTCCCTAGCGTCTCTGCCATCCTGACATTTTACAGTTTGTTTTTAAAATAAAGAACACACCAACAAATTGTATTTGGATTTTTATTTCAGGCAGTAACATCTCAGTTGTTCATTGGGTTCGAATTTTTTTTTAAGTTATTTTTTTTTAAAGAGTTTTCTTTTATAGTGCAAATTCACTCTTAGCTTTATTATCCAGAATAAAACAAGAACCAGTTACAAATGGAAATACTTTCATGGGTTGTAGCAGGACATGTGACAGGTCACATGCCAGCGAACTTCTTGGTTCTACTCATGAGTCTTGAGACAATGCTATAAAGTTCTGATTCCCAGGACCACTTTTTGGGAGGCTGGAGGTTATGTGTCAAGGGATTAATAAATAACCCTCAAATTTATGTTCCATGGAAAGCATAGCCAGCCGAGTTTTTTTCCCCAACAACAGACGGAGCATTCAAAGCAGACTTTGGGCACAGTGGCAAACCGCAGTCTGTCTGTGAGACAGTAGTCAATAGATTTTTATGTAAACATAAATTGCTTCCTTCAATGGGGTGTTTAAAGCCATAGGCCTGCCTGAGCCCTGTATGTGATAGGGCCCCATGGCCCTTGTCAGGAGTGTGAGTTTTCACCGGTGTTCTTGCTCCAAGTTTCTCCTTCCAAACCTGGTGAATTGCTGGCTCGGTGCCATCCGCAGGCTTTGCAGTTCATTTTACACCTCTTCATGCTGTTCTGCTGGTGCCGGGGTGTCCTGGTGTGAGAAATGCTCACAGCGGAAGAAGCGGCGATAATACCTGACTGTGTGGCGTCTTTATTTGCCTTGGTGACTTCATTCAGCTTATGGGGGCAACTTCGAAACTGATGGGAATTCTGTCTTTGCTTCTTAGGAAGGACCAGAACCTGTTGTCTCCAGTGAACTGCTGGTATTTGCTCCTGAACCAAGTGAGGAGGGAAAGCAAAGACCACGCAACCTTGAGTGACATCTATCTGAACAATGTGATCATGCGCTTCATGCAGATAAGCGAGGATTCCACCAGGATGTTTAAAAAGGTACAGTCTGTAAATCCTGCCCCAAGAGCATGGTTTTCAATAACTACGTTGCCCATGACCAGAACTGAGAACAGTGTCTGGTACTGACCGAGAATTAATTACTATTAGTTGAAAACATGGTACGAATGACACAATACAAAGTCACATCTGATCGGGCGTATTTACACAGCTGTAAATCACTCCGTCTGTGACCTGAACTACATGAGCAAAATTTCGAAATACAAAGTACCTGCAAGTAACATCTCTATTCTTAGGTATAAGCTGCCTACACTTAGGAAGAATCCAACCAGAGAGGAAAAGCCTTGAGTTGTGTTTGGGGCTAAGGCATGATGAGGAACTTGTGAAGAACAGAATTACCTCATGTGCTGCACTGGCAGGAAAATATCATCACTATTGTTTTTTACTCCCATCAGACCAGCAGCAAGAGGCTATGAGAGAGTGCTGTGAAAAAAGTTCCACAGGGCCCAGAAAATTCAGTCCCCTACAAGCCAGAGAGCTTCCTTCTTCTCAAATCCATTAAAACATAATTGGATTCTAAAGGTTTCTTATCATCATGACTAGTCTCAGCCAACTCTCAGTAATTTTTTTTGTTATTTGGACATTTTTGTTGAGAACAATAACAAAATTGGACCATTTCCTGTGCTGAGAATATTGTTACATGCCCAGTTAGATTGGCTTTCGCTTTTGATGTTTGTAGGACAAGATTTCTCCAGTCTGCTCAGCTCTGTGCTAATACCATTCATGCCTATACCTATTCGTTACTTCTATTCAGTAAGCTGTTATTAGTTTCAGAAAGTGGGGGAGAAAACTGCCCTGTAGATTAATGACATATTTATGTTTCAAAGAGGCCCTTTAAAACAAAGATGTAGTGTTAAGCAGGCCAGCTGGAAAACTTCTTAACTGTGTTTGATGTATCCACATTAGACTTGATTTCTGACCCAGAAATGGAATTTAGCAAACCCTAAGTCATCTTGGGCTCTAGTAAATAGAGAAAAAAAAAAAAAAAGTTTCAAACAAAGGAGACATTTTTGGAATTAAAGAGCATGTTAATTAAGAAAATAGAGAAATAGCTTGTGTATCAAAAATAGTAGAGTTTTTTTAAAATAGTGTAGAGTGAGTTGTGACAGTGAAGTAATTTTCTGGTATATCAGCCCTGTCTGCAGAGACTTCATTTGGTTCAGC
>NW_006159897.1:949172-952562 GCF_000334495.1 Tupaia belangeri chinensis | reverse complement strand
AGCAGGTTTTTGATTGCTGTCGACGTCTTCCATAATCAGGAGACTGTGTTGTTAGGTGTTGGCAAGGCTACAAAGATGAGGAAAAGCTGGTTCTCATGCTTGAGGAGGTTGTAGTTTACCCAAATTTGGATGGCACTATGTGATTCCTCCCAGTCATGGGGAGGTTGGCACCCATTCCACCAGGTCCTCCAGGACCCACACCTCAATTGAGTTCATTTATTTATCCATTCAGCAAAACATCTTTAAAATGCCTGGCTAGGGAAGCAGAGTTAAAAGACATGTCCCGGCCTGCAAGGAGCTCATTACTCTAATTAACAGTTACCAGGCTAAAGGGATGCACAACCCTGTTGTGGGAGCTTGAAGGCTGGAGTGCATAACCCTCCCCAGGGGTCAGGAAATTCTTCACAGAAGAGGGAACACTTGAAGTGAGACTTGTAGGTGAAAGAGGCTTCATTAAGCAGACAAAAACAATGAACTATTCTAGGGAAAACAGACGCATGACACATTCAGGGACAGGAAGGAGTTTGATGTGATGGAGTAGGGGTTGTATGGGAGTGAGTGATGGCATGTGAGGCTAGAAAGAACTGTCATAGAAGAGGAGGTATTTTTGGTTTGTTTTGCTAAGATGTAATGATTTCTATTTTGTAAATCAAATCAAGGGCTCTTGAGTTCACTAGATATCTATGGCTGGGAGTCAAATAGATTGGGATTTGAATCTCAATTCCTCTGTGCACTTGCTTTGTGACTTTGGGAGACGATTCAAGAAATTTGTGTGCTCTCCATTCTCTAAAGAAGCCTAAATGCTGAATCTCTGTTATTGGCAAAATTGGGCAGAGGGAGAAGCTAAACCTATGGGAATTCCGACAGGGCTAAAATGGCCTTTGGAGTTGGTTCATATGCAGACAAGGAAACCTAGCTTTTGTTTTTCAGTCACTGGATTTGGGCTGCTCTTAAAGGGTTAAGTGATCAGTTGTGGTGTGAGGTAACTCCCTTTGGTGGAGGGTAATTTCCAAGGGTAATTCCCACAGAGATCAACTGTGAGTTTCAACTCCAACAGCCAGTATTCCCAGTAGCTGAAGGAATGAGTTCCTTGCTCTGACAGAGGAGTCGAAATTTTACAGTAAATGCACACAGAGAGAAAAGGAGAAACAGACGAACATTGTCAGGACTCACTCAGCATAACATGTTTTTTGGGTGGGGACAAGGCTGTAGATTAGAAATAAACATAAAAATAAACACACAAGACATACAAGTATAGAAAGGTGAGAATTGGATGGGCCTGACCTTTTTTAATGGAGACAGTTGTGGACCTCTGTCTGTTCCCAAGTTTATTCTTTTAAAGGGCAGAAAATGGCAGAAGGGGGAGTGGAATGCAAAACCAGTTGGTTTTTTATCTTAATTAGCTGATGATGTGAGGACAACTGGCCCCATGTAGTTTCTCTGATCTTTTGGGGCCAATTCTTTTTTTGTTTTGTTTTTGAGAGATTTTTGCTATAGGGCGTGTGTGCTCACCAGAAAGAAACAGAGAGACAGAAAGCGTGAAATCAACCCCCAGAGGGGTGACCATGCTGCAACCCCCTCTCCTCCATTCTCCTCTCAGAATCTTGGGCACGCACGCACATGTGCCCGGCATGAGTTTAAGCCACCGGGTCCAGGACACAAACCATGGTTGACTACATGGGAGTCCAGTGATATAACCATTACGCCATCTGCTAGTCCCTTGGGGCCAATTCTGATAAACACATGTAACTTCCTTTAACCTGATACTGCTTTGCAGGTTTGATAACAACAGGTAACTAGTATTTTCACTTATTAATTGCTTTCATTGTCCTGCAAATGAGTGCTCATGGAACTGTTTCTGCACATGTCTAAAGGTCATCATGTTTGGTCAGATTAGCCGCTCTCCACAGAACATGCTTGATTGTTTGCTACCTAGCAGTTCTCTTGTCCTTAAAAGAATTAAATCCTTGGAAACGGCCTTTTAGTGGTGGATTCCTGCTTACTTTGGCACTTAGCGGGAAAATGCTTCGTGCTTTTCTGAACAGGCTTCTCCTTATTAACCATTGCTGACCATCTCTAACGATAACAGTCATTGAAGCTACAAGCATCAGATTCTACCTTCCCTCAAGAGAACACAGCAAACTACATACCTCAACTTTTCATCTATGGTATTACGGGAAAAGAAAGAGTAAAGTAAGAGGGCCAAGAGGTGGCATAGGTGTTAAGGTGCTGGATTCCCACATGGCCGATGGTAGGTTTGAGTCCCAGACCTGGTGGCTTAAAAACTATGATAGGCACATGTGTGTGCATGCTCAAAATTACAAGGAAAGAATGGAAGAGAAGGTATTGTGGTGTGGCCATACCACTGGGGAGGAGGGGTGATTTCTCACTTTTCCTCTCTCTGTCTCTCTCTGGTGCACACATGAGCCCTATAGTAAAAACTAAAATAAATAAATAAATAAATAAATAAATAAATAAATAAATAAATAAATAAATAAATAAATAAATAAATAAATAAATAAATAAATAAATAAATAAATAAATAAATAAATAAATAAATAAATAAATAAATAAATAAAGCAAGCAGAGAACAAAAAGCGAAAAACCAGAGTTTATTGAAGTACCAGACAACCCCACTAGAACACATTTTTCATCTAAAAGAATAGGAAGCCAAAATCTATCTGTATCAAGTCCAAAGAACTTTAGGTCCCTTTAGATTAGAAAGAAAGGCTAGTATTTCAGATTTTTTATTTTCCTTACTTTTTCTTCTATATCAACAACCTTACTCTTCAACTCTTCTTCCACTGTCAAAGTTCAGGATTGGAATCCCATTTTCTATCAAAATGAAAAGAAATCATCAGAGTTGGTCTGAAGTGGTTTTTAGAACTACAGTGGGTCCTTAGTTAGCATAATGCTTATTTTTCTTGGGAGATTTTTGGGACCTCCTCATTTTTTGCAAATATTCCCATGTTTGTGCGGAGATGTAGAGAGATGTGTTGCTTGGCCTCTTAAACAGAGGTATGTTACTCAGTTTTGTCAGCAACAGAGAGCCCTTTTACCCAAGTTTTTCTGTCACATAAGGAATTTAAAACCAGGAATGTGTTTGTATCCAAATGGATACAATAAAGGAGATACTTGTAGAAATACCTAACTCCATGCATAGTTACAAGGAACAGCTTCATGACTTAACTCTTAATCACATTAGAACGAGTTGCAGATGTAGCTGCCTATGCTTGACAGAAAGTTTTCAATGAGCAGAAAAAGGGGAGCGTTTTAAAAACAACAATGCCAAGACTGGCAAGTGATATGGAGGTTAAAGCACTGGACTCCCATGTGGCTGACTACTGTTCAAGTCCCAGACCTGGTGGCTTGATTTCTCTCTCTCTCTCT
>NW_006159897.1:937907-946915 GCF_000334495.1 Tupaia belangeri chinensis | reverse complement strand
CTCTGTTATTGGCAAAATTGGGCAGAGGGAGAAGCTAAACCTATGGGAATTCCGACAGGGCTAAAATGGCCTTTGGAGTTGGTTCATATGCAGACAAGGAAACCTAGCTTTTGTTTTTCAGTCACTGGATTTGGGCTGCTCTTAAAGGGTTAAGTGATCAGTTGTGGTGTGAGGTAACTCCCTTTGGTGGAGGGTAATTTCCAAGGGTAATTCCCACAGAGATCAACTGTGAGTTTCAACTCCAACAGCCAGTATTCCCAGTAGCTGAAGGAATGAGTTCCTTGCTCTGACAGAGGAGTCGAAATTTTACAGTAAATGCACACAGAGAGAAAAGGAGAAACAGACGAACATTGTCAGGACTCACTCAGCATAACATGTTTTTTGGGTGGGGACAAGGCTGTAGATTAGAAATAAACATAAAAATAAACACACAAGACATACAAGTATAGAAAGGTGAGAATTGGATGGGCCTGACCTTTTTTAATGGAGACAGTTGTGGACCTCTGTCTGTTCCCAAGTTTATTCTTTTAAAGGGCAGAAAATGGCAGAAGGGGGAGTGGAATGCAAAACCAGTTGGTTTTTTATCTTAATTAGCTGATGATGTGAGGACAACTGGCCCCATGTAGTTTCTCTGATCTTTTGGGGCCAATTCTTTTTTTGTTTTGTTTTTGAGAGATTTTTGCTATAGGGCGTGTGTGCTCACCAGAAAGAAACAGAGAGACAGAAAGCGTGAAATCAACCCCCAGAGGGGTGACCATGCTGCAACCCCCTCTCCTCCATTCTCCTCTCAGAATCTTGGGCACGCACGCACATGTGCCCGGCATGAGTTTAAGCCACCGGGTCCAGGACACAAACCATGGTTGACTACATGGGAGTCCAGTGATATAACCATTACGCCATCTGCTAGTCCCTTGGGGCCAATTCTGATAAACACATGTAACTTCCTTTAACCTGATACTGCTTTGCAGGTTTGATAACAACAGGTAACTAGTATTTTCACTTATTAATTGCTTTCATTGTCCTGCAAATGAGTGCTCATGGAACTGTTTCTGCACATGTCTAAAGGTCATCATGTTTGGTCAGATTAGCCGCTCTCCACAGAACATGCTTGATTGTTTGCTACCTAGCAGTTCTCTTGTCCTTAAAAGAATTAAATCCTTGGAAACGGCCTTTTAGTGGTGGATTCCTGCTTACTTTGGCACTTAGCGGGAAAATGCTTCGTGCTTTTCTGAACAGGCTTCTCCTTATTAACCATTGCTGACCATCTCTAACGATAACAGTCATTGAAGCTACAAGCATCAGATTCTACCTTCCCTCAAGAGAACACAGCAAACTACATACCTCAACTTTTCATCTATGGTATTACGGGAAAAGAAAGAGTAAAGTAAGAGGGCCAAGAGGTGGCATAGGTGTTAAGGTGCTGGATTCCCACATGGCCGATGGTAGGTTTGAGTCCCAGACCTGGTGGCTTAAAAACTATGATAGGCACATGTGTGTGCATGCTCAAAATTACAAGGAAAGAATGGAAGAGAAGGTATTGTGGTGTGGCCATACCACTGGGGAGGAGGGGTGATTTCTCACTTTTCCTCTCTCTGTCTCTCTCTGGTGCACACATGAGCCCTATAGTAAAAACTAAAATAAATAAATAAATAAATAAATAAATAAATAAATAAATAAATAAATAAAGCAAGCAGAGAACAAAAAGCGAAAAACCAGAGTTTATTGAAGTACCAGACAACCCCACTAGAACACATTTTTCATCTAAAAGAATAGGAAGCCAAAATCTATCTGTATCAAGTCCAAAGAACTTTAGGTCCCTTTAGATTAGAAAGAAAGGCTAGTATTTCAGATTTTTTATTTTCCTTACTTTTTCTTCTATATCAACAACCTTACTCTTCAACTCTTCTTCCACTGTCAAAGTTCAGGATTGGAATCCCATTTTCTATCAAAATGAAAAGAAATCATCAGAGTTGGTCTGAAGTGGTTTTTAGAACTACAGTGGGTCCTTAGTTAGCATAATGCTTATTTTTCTTGGGAGATTTTTGGGACCTCCTCATTTTTTGCAAATATTCCCATGTTTGTGCGGAGATGTAGAGAGATGTGTTGCTTGGCCTCTTAAACAGAGGTATGTTACTCAGTTTTGTCAGCAACAGAGAGCCCTTTTACCCAAGTTTTTCTGTCACATAAGGAATTTAAAACCAGGAATGTGTTTGTATCCAAATGGATACAATAAAGGAGATACTTGTAGAAATACCTAACTCCATGCATAGTTACAAGGAACAGCTTCATGACTTAACTCTTAATCACATTAGAACGAGTTGCAGATGTAGCTGCCTATGCTTGACAGAAAGTTTTCAATGAGCAGAAAAAGGGGAGCGTTTTAAAAACAACAATGCCAAGACTGGCAAGTGATATGGAGGTTAAAGCACTGGACTCCCATGTGGCTGACTACTGTTCAAGTCCCAGACCTGGTGGCTTGATTTCTCTCTCTCTCTCTCTCTCTCTCTCTCTCTCTCTCTCTCTCTCTCTGTCTCACTCTGGTCAAATTTAAAAAAAAATAGTAACAACAAATAGAATTAAATAACTAAATAATTTTTTTAAAAAATAGATTAAAAAAGTCCAGTTATTCAATTACTGTTTATTTTAGATATAGACTTTTAGAACTTTAAATGAAGCCTATTGGTCAGAATAACATAGAGATTCAGCATTTAAGCTCTGAAATCAGATATTTCGGGTATGAATCTTGACTTTGCCACTCTTAGTAGCACTGTGGACTTGGCAGTATTTGTAAACCTCCTAAGCCTCAATTTCCATATCTACAACATGGATCTAGTAACCTATTCCAGAGTTTTATGGAGAACTCATGAGTCATACATAGAAAGCACCTTCACCTAGTGTCTGGATTTAGTAAGTCCTAAGTAACTTTTAGCTAATATTTTTATTGTCTATAGTATAAAATCTTATTTCATACACCTGCAAAAATGATGTAATGTGAGGCTATGCTGGACATTATACTAAATACGTCCTCATTCTGAGGAGAATATATGGCACAACTGTGTTTGACACATCCAGATCTTCATATTTTATTTGTTCATCACATATTATGAAGTTCCAATCCATCTTTTTAAACGAACTCTGGGAAATGCCTTCGCAACATGATTGCTTAGAGCTGAATTAAATTTTCATCTTCATATTTCAATAATTATTGGGAAATCAAGGGAATGGCTAAGTGAATGCCCAAGTTAGAAAACACTCCATGCCTCTCAGATCCCCTCCTCCATTTCACATGGGGAATTTCACCTTTGTGCCATTCTTGACTTCCCCATCTGTTCAAGAATAACTTCATTTCCTGATCCTCCATTGCACATGGACGATGTAATTATGAACAGAAGAGGACCGTGCTCTTACCTTCTTACATTTTAGGAGGCTAGAATTTGGGGACTCCTTAAACACAGGGTTTGTTTCACTCTCAATCCTCACTTCTGTCCCAAAAAAACAGGGACTGATAATGTGCCTCTTGCCTTGTTCTTCAGCCCTGCCTTCTGGAGTTAGGAAATTTTGCTTCCTTTTTTCCATTACTCATGCTGCAAGAGAAGGTTCTGCATCTGGTTTGGTGCCACAGCCAGAAAATGTGTGTCTCATAAGCTACACATGAAAATGTAAATTAATGTCAGCAGTCACAGTTGCAGGACAGGCTGCAGCCAGCTTGCAGTAATCTCTTTATTTGAGCACCTAATCACAAGATCTTCATTACCAATTTTAAGAATGTTAATAGATGCGTGTAGTTTAGCGAGAGTGCCATAAAATGGTGGCATTCGAATATGTTAAATTTTCTCTGGGTGTTTAAAACGATCTTGAAGTCTGCCATTTCCCCACAGATTGTTTTCAAATTATTAATATATTTTATCCTTCCTTGGTTTTCATAAATACATATACAAGTATAATTTATTTCTTCATCAATAATAGTGGCATCTTCTAGCATCCACTTCCTAGGTTTTAACTGTGTACCACACACATTAGCTCATGCAGCCACACAGCTGCCAATGCACAGGTGTTACAGTACCACATTTCAGGGGCAAGGAAACGAAATGCTTCGGGATGTAAGTTGCAGAGCCAGGTCAGCTGGTATGTATTCTGGCCCTTCCCCATCTGTCTTAGATAGTTCTGACCTATTTTTGCATAGAAAAATACACCATGACTTCCCCAACAACCCATACTATGGACTCTGTTGGTATTTTTTGGTGATAATTGAAGATACCACTTAACGCATAGAGTCAGACATTTCTGAGACATATGATACTATGGTTCTTTGTCCTATTCATTTCTTATGAAAATCCTAAAGAACAGTATTCCTGGCACAAGGCACAAATATCTGTCAATCATCTGAGTTATAGGCAGGGACTCAAAGCAGCAGAGGCTGACCCCAAGCCTCTGAGAATGACCCCCTTTGGCATAAATGACATTGGTTATCAGATTCAGGCTCACAGGAATGAAATTAATCCATCTTTGGCATTGCTGATTGTGTGGCTTAATTTGCAAAGAAGGAGGGATTCCTAGTAAGATTCATTGTCGGGACCAGCAGTTAACGTAATGTCTGTGTCGCTAGACTCCCACGTAGTCGACTGCGGTTTGAGTCCCGGATCCAATGGCTTACATTCATGCTGGGTGCATGTGCATGCGTGCCCAAGATCCCAAGAGGAGAAGGGATTGCAGCATGGCCATTCTCCCTGGGGGGTGATTTCTCGCTTTCTGTCTCTCTGTCTCTGTCTGTCTTTCTGGCAAGTGCACGCGTCCTATAGCAAAAACCTCTCAAAAAAAAAAAAAAAAAGATTCATTGTCATTTTTTTTTTTATCAAAACCAGCTATATTCTCTTTAAATACCCCAACTTGAAGGAAAAGAAATAAAAAACATGGAAAGCTGTTCTCTGAAAAACAATTTAAAATAAATTAATATTCAGACAGATGCTTTAGTATAAGGTAATAAAAGATACTATCGGGTTGTTGAAAAAGTCACAACACATTTTTGCATAGAAAAAAATACATTCTGACTTTTCCGATGGCCCATTAGTTTATTACAGATACCTCAAGCTTCGTCCTTGTTTGGGCGGGGAGGGAGATCAATACACTTTGGAACATCTGAAAACTACCAATCTATAAAGGTATAAAAAGAGAATAAGTCCATTTCTTAATATAAAATATATATTCATTGTAGAAATTCAGAAAGACTACAAAAGAGAAATAAAAATGATCCACATTAATACTACCTACTGTTATTATTTGGGGCTCCATCTTTTCAGTATTTGTATGCATACCTACAAAATTGAGATTCCATAACATAAAGCTTGGGAACCTGCCCCTTTCATGTAAAATATTATTAGTATTTCTCATGTCTGGAAATAATTTTAAAAATAGAACACTTCAGGGGGCCAGCAGGTGGCATGATGGTTAAGGCACTGGTCTCCCACATGGCTGACTGTGGTTTGATTCTGGGCCTGGTGGCTTGAAACTAATGCCAGGTCCATGTGTGTGTGTGTGTGTGCGTGCCCAAAATTCCAAGAGGAAAATGGAGGAGAAGGGATTGTGCTGTGGCCATCCCCCCTGTGGCGGTGGTGATTTATTGCTTTCTCTCTCTCTTTCTCTCTCTGCTGAGGGCACGCACCCTATAGCAAAAATCTCTCTCTTAAAAAAAGGAGAACAGTTCATGCTTGTATGGTGCTTCATAATCTGCATGGCCATTTCTTTCCCTGCTGTTGGAGTTGTAAATCTTTCTCACCTCTGCAACTTTTTCCCCCTTATTTTACATTTCTTGAAGTCCAATTGTTGGGTCAAAGGGTGGCCTCAGAATTTTGTCAGAATTCTTACCTTTGCTTTTCTGGAGTAATTACATTTATAGCTATGATTTACCAAAAAGTAATATATCTCCTGAAAAATAACTTTTTTTTATTAGCAGAAAGTTACCAGATATGACTTACCATGCTTATGCAACAGTGGTAAATAATATAACAAGGGAAACTTTTCCAAAGCATTTTAATGCAGTGTAGCAGAAGAATTAAATGGTATTCCGGTGGCCTCAAGGGGCAGCTTAATTATTCATAGAGCCTGGATAAATAAGTAAGAATAGTTGAAGCTAACATTGTTAGCTGGTTCTTTTGAGTTTTTGTTGACCCTATGACTAACTTTTTTTGGGTATGGAAATAAAATCAAAACCAAACTGTCATTCCTTCCAATGATATATAATTCCAATTCTCTGATATATTTTAGAAAATATTTTTCATTTGTACTCATAAATTCCTTGTCAGGATGGCAGGCACATAGTAAGTGCTCAGTGAATCATAGCAGTTGTTGGTGCTGCCATTCTTAGAAACATATTGTCCTTATTACTTGGTAACAACATGAATGATGGGGTTGACCATAAAGATAGCAGCTTGTACACAGGCTCCAGCTACATCACTTCCCAAATTATCTGTGAAATGACCAATCAAATCTATAAATAGGAAAAGCTATCTCAATTATTTTAACTTCAAGCAGATCCTATCCCTCCTTTGCCAAACCCTCAAATGACTTCCATTTCACTCAGAACGAAACTCTACACCCCCAGCTCCCTTCCCCATCTTTATTTTCCTCTGTAGCATGTATCCCTTTCTGGCATATTTGTTCACTTTCTGTCTTCCTTCAATTCCAATGTAAGTTTCTAAGGGAAGGGACCTCTGTATTGTTTTTTGAAACAGTGACTGACACAGAGTAGGTGCTCAGTAAATATTTATTACTTGGAATAAAGACTCACACTCATATTAAAAACCAGACATGAGTTCCATTCACATAGCTGGATGCACGATCGAGTTTTGGCAAGGCTGTATTTAAGCAACACTGTTACATGCAACCTACTTCCATTGCGAGAAGCCAGAAGAGATCCTAGCAGTAACCCGTTTTCAGAGGCCAGGCTTAGCTGGGACTGAAACATCTGTTTTTCAGTGGACAGGTAGCCCTAGGGTAATGTTGTAAGGAAGAATCAGTTTGCTCTTAGTATCCATGGGCACCACAAAACTCACAATAGGATTCTTCTTTTTTTTTTTTTTTTTTTTTGAGAGATTTTCACTGTAGGGCGCGTGCGCTCGCCAGACAGACAGAGAGAGACATAGAGACAGAAAGCGAGAAATCACCCCCCAGGGGGGATGGTCACGCCGCAATCCCTTCTCCTCCATTCTCCTCTCGGGATCTTGGGCACGCACGCACACGCGCCCGGCGTGAGTTTTAAGCCACCGGGTCCGGGACACGAACCACGGTCGACTACGTGGGAGTCCAGCGACATAGCCATTACGCTAACTGCTGGTTCCCACAATAGGATTCTTGAAGCCCAGTCCTGACTCTCCCAACTGAAAATTGTTTTTAGGATTATTTATATTCTTTTTCATCATTTCCTTGAGATATCTAGAGATCTATTCCATGTAAGAGATTTTTTATGGTAGTTTTTTAAAAAAAAAGATGTGAGAACAAAATTAGAATATATTACTGAAGACCCATTAAAAGGTAAGGCTCAGGACCAGCAGGTGGTATGGTGGTTAAGGCACCAGGCTTGGCAGCCAGGCTTGGCAGCTTGCTTTCTCATTTTTCCTCTCTCTTTCTCTGTCTGGTGAGTACAAGTGCCCTATAACAAATTTTAAAATTAATTAATTATTTTTTTAAAGGAAAATCTCAAGATGTTAGGAGAGAACAGGTGTAACTAACTAATGTAAGCCCTGTAAAGGTGACAGGTAATGAGATCTGAAGGACAGTTACAAGGCTTAGCCTTTGACAAGAGACTCTGTTAGGAGAGGAGAGATAAAAGTTGGTGTGGATGCACATAGTTTGATAGGTGTCAGGCTGTTGTGGGTTTCTCTGTTTCTGCGTTTTTGCTGTTTTTGTGACACTGGAAGTGATGCCATTTGATGAGCAAGATAAGAGTGGTCTGTTGAGAGTATAAGATTTGAAAAAAGTGGAGAGGATTCTAAGCCAGCCCTGGAGAGACTGATTAAAAAATAAAAGAAATATTACATTTTTAAAAATTTCCACTTGAGAAAATGTCACAGCCTGAAAATAGAAAGAGCATGAATTTTCAACCAAACCTAGTGAAAAGAGAAATACATAAATATATCTCAGTAGATCTCAGCAGGACTTTCAAGCTTCAGGCTTGAATGAATTCTGCAAGCATCTCATAAAAAAACATCATCTTTCCCAAAAAGAACACAGATTCGTTCTTTTATATAATGTTAAATGTGAGAAGACATGGAGCAAATCTTACAAGAACAACTGAAGAAAAGTTATAACCCCAACATTCTCTATACAATTACATTATATTCCTTTTTAAAAAACCAACTGAAAACCAGGCATGATGGTGCGTGCCTTAGTCCCAACTACTTGGAAGACTGAGGCAAGAAGATTACCTTCTCTAACATAGTGAGACTCTGTCTCTCAGGGTAGAAAAGCAACAGAAGAATAGTCTTAAATATGCAATACACTTTTCTGAGTATGCTTTTACTTGTAGATTGTGTGCAAAGTTGTCCATATGATCTTCTGCTCTGTAGCCGCATCCTCAAGTTTTCCTTGCTCATATAGACTTAGGTCTTAGCCATAGGATTTGCTTTGGCCAATGGGACAACAATAAATATGAGGCAGACAGATACCTGAAAAGTTCTTTCACACTGGGGCTTGCCCTCAGCTAGTACTTAGGAAACCCTAAAGCTATATATAAAAAAGCCCTCGCTAGTGTGCTGTGTGGGGACCAAGACCACATGAAGGGCATCTGAAGAATCCTAAGTGACATTTGGCCAACTACCACATGTATGAATAAAGGCAGCTTAGACTATCCAGTTGCCAGGTGATCCCGCTGACCACAAATGCAATAAAGAATACAGCCAGGCCAGTCCAGAACAGAAGAATCTCAGCTGACCCACAAAATTATGGGCTACATAAAATGTTTTGAGCAACTAAGTTTTGGGTGCGTTGTTACACACCAAAAGCTAAACAATATA
>NW_006159897.1:915626-937499 GCF_000334495.1 Tupaia belangeri chinensis | reverse complement strand
TGTGCTCCCCCAAAAGGAAATTGAAATCAAAAGATAAACAGGTTTCAGGTGAACCTGAGTTATTGCCTGTAGCAACAATTTGAAACTTCCAAAAATCGAACAGTAAATGTATTAGGGAAGAAGATCAAGTTTTTTAATCCCTCCAAATAGGCAGTAAGTTTCTCATTTTCTGTTTTGCTTTGTTTTATCTTGCCTTGTCTTTTCCCCGCCCCCTTCAATATCCTCTGGTCGAGATGAAAGGCAGGCAGAAACCTGGAAGTAAACCTCAGACTTTCACTTAATAGACTTAATAGAAAGTCTAAGAAAAGCCTTTAGTTATGACACAAAGAGTGGAAAAAGGAAAAGAAAGAAAATCCCCAATTTTTCCTTTTTTTTTCTTCTCTCTTATTTCTTATGGCCCAGTTCCCAGACAATCCCACAAGGTCAAGACCCACAGCAGTGTCAGCAGGAGGGGCCGATAAGCAACTAAAACTCCAAAAGAGAAGAACTGTCTTCCTTGATCAGAAGAGCTGTGGTTCAAGAAGGCAGTACAAATACCTCATGCTTTCTTTTCTATTTCTCACTGCCCTGCTGTCACCAGATGTGGGCACTGTCATAGTCAGTATGTGGCAGAGCAGATTAACTATAGCTTCTGACTGAAAAGGGAAGCCCGAGACCCAAAGAGTACTAGGGAAATTGCAGAGAGCGTGAAGGTTGAGAAAGTAACCCCCCTAAAGTTATTTATGAACTTCTGAACTCCTGAACCCTATGTGAAAGTGTCTGATCTCAAACAGTACATCTACCAAAGACTGTGAGAACTGAACTAGTGGACAGGACTACTGGGTTCCAGACTGGCCTCTGGGTGGTACTATGCAGGGGAGATCCAACTATTAGGTCATTGGAAAAGCCATGATATTTTTCTAGGCAAAAATGCATCGTGACTTTTCCAACAACACAATAGTATTGTAAAGGTTTTGGAGACCTTTCAGAATTGACATTGGAACTGCAATGCATAGAAGACTGGTCAGAATTTATATTATGAATCCAACCAGATTGACTTTTTTTTTTTTTTTTTTTGAGTTTTTCTCCACGGGACATGCACTTGCCAGACAGAGAGACAGAAAGTGAGAAATCACCCCCCCGGAGGGATGGCCGTGCACAATCCCTTCTCCTCCATTCTCCTCTTGGGATCTTGGGCACGCACGCACATGTGCCCAGCGTGAGTTTAAGCCACCGGGTCCAGAACTCAAACCATGGTCGACTACGTGGGAATCCAGCAACATAGCCATTTTGCTAACTGCTGGTCCCAACCAACCATACTGACTTTCTGATAAAACAAAAATGTCAGCAGTCTGCATGTAGTTTAAACAAGACCCAGATTCTCATAACATAACATTCAAAAGATCCAGAATACAATCCAAAATTATTCAATATACAAAAATCCAGAAAAGTAAGTTAACTCACTTAGGAAAAATTATCAAGAGAAAATAATTCTGAGATGACATAGATGTTTGAATTATCTAACAAAAACTTGTAGGGCAACTATAGTAAACACTGTCCAAGAAGCCCAGCAGGTGGTATGCAGATTAAGGAACTAGATCCCACATGGCCAACTGAGCAGTTTGAGTCCTGAACCCACCAGCTTGAAAATTCATGCCAGGCACATGTGTGTGTATATGCCCAAGAGAAGAATGGAAAAAAAGGGATTGCAGTGTGGCCATACCCCCTGGGGGAGGATGATTTCTCACTTTATCTCTCTTTCTCTCTCTTGTGAGCACACACACCCTATAGCAAAATCTTAAAATCTTAAAAAAAAAAAAAAGGTTCAAGAGGTAAGAAAAATACTCTTGAAATGAATAAAAAGGTAGTCTCAGCAAAGAAAGAGAAGATGTAAAGAAGAACCAAATGGAAATGTTAGAACCGAAAACTGCAGTAACGATTTTATATATATGCATTTTTTTAATAATTATTTTATTTAACTTATTTATTTATTTTAATTTGATCAGAGAGGGACAGAGAAAGATTCAGAGAGAGAGAGGAAAAGTGAGAAAGCAAGCCACTAGGTCCAGTACTTGAACTGCAGTGGGACATGTGGGAGTCCAATGCCCTTAACCACCACGCTACCTGCTGGCCCTATGGTAATAAATTTTAAAACTCACTAATGGGCACAGTAGCACAATGGACATAACAGCAGAAAGAATCAGTAAATTTGAAGTAAAATGAACAGAAATTATCCATCTGAACAACAGATTAAAAAAATAACTAGGGACCAGCGGATGGGATAATGGTTATGTTGCTGGACTTCCATGTAGCAACTCCCATATTATCTCAATATTAGAGAAGCTGTTAAATAGAAACAAGAAATTTTACCAAATACTTTGCCAGAGGGCCAGTTGATGGCATGGTGGTTAAGACAACTGCAGTTCAAGTCCCAGACCCAGTGGCTTGAAACTCACACTGGGCACATGTGTGTGTGTGCCCCAAATCCTAAGAGGATAATAAAGGAGAGGGGATTGTGGCATGGCTATACCCCTGGGGGGAGGGGGGTGATGTCTTGCGTTCCTGTCTCTCTCTGTCTTTCTGGTGAGAGCACATGCCCAATGGCCAAAAGCTCTCTTTAAAAAACAAAAACAAACAAACAAACAAACAAACAAACAAAACTGGAATAGAACATCAGGGACCTTTGGGATAATAACAAAATGATCTAGCATTCATGTCAGTAGGGTTTCTGAAGAATGGGAGAAACAATGTGGTATAGAAAAAAAAATGGGAAAAACTTACCAATTTGGCAAATGACATAAACATAGACTTTCAAGAAGTTTAACAAAACCAAGCTGGATGAACTCAAGGAAGTCCACACTGAGGCATATCATAATCAAACTGAAAACTAAAGACAAAGAAAAAACTATTGCATGCAGCCGGTTAAAAATGATACCTTCCTTAAGGGGGATGTCAATTCCAGTGACTCGGGTTTTCTGCACATTAAATGTTAGCAGTACCTCATGGTTTGTGACAATCAAAAAATGGCCTCAGGCATTGCCAAATGTCCTCTGGAGGCAAAGTTGACCCCATTAAGGGATACTGAACTAAATTAAGTCCTTTGTCCTCCCAAACAGATTTTTAAAAAGAAATGTTCCAGTTTAATGTATTTTTCAATCATAGAATTTACAACTCTAAACTAAATGAACAAGCATGGGGTATGTCAAAAGGCACCTAGTTCCTCACTTCCCATAAAAGAGGGAATAAAAATTAATCCAAGTTTCTTCAGGTTTTGTAGTTTATAAAACATCAGCACTTAATCAAGTTTATTTTCAACGAGCCATAGATATACTGAGTCCTTATCCATTCTTCTCATCCAAGAAGGAAATTGCTACCTTGAGAAAGAGCTGATGAGGAGAGAATATTTCTACCATATGTTGAGGTGTTTGCAATTGAGATCAACTAATTCCGAAGCAACCTAAGAACAGTATTCTGGTTCCTGGCCAAAGCTCTTACCAGTTGAAGACTATGTTTAATTCCACATGGTAGGATTCTAAAAGATTTCAAGCAGCTGTAAGAAATACCATATTTCATTACACATATAGCAAATATTTGAATTAAGTAATACTTGTGATGCCTTAGATTATGGCAACCCAAAACTATGTATTTGCAGAACAGATTCTGAATATGACTGTCAGATTTATTTTAGTACCCTTTCAATCTCAAAGGAAATAAATATTATCTCAATATTAGAGAAGCTGTTAAATAGAAACAAGTTTTACCAACTAAATACTTTGCCAGAGGGTCAGTTGGTGGCATGGTGGTTAAGACAGCTGAATCACACATGGCTGAGTGAGTGGGCTGAGTCCCAGACCCGGCACTTTCAAAACACACCGGGCACATGTGCATATGCCCAAAATCCTGAAAGGAGAATGGAGGAGAAGGGACTGTGCCATGGCCATTTCCCTGGGTGTGTGCGTGTGTGTGTGTGTGTGAGGGGGGGGGGGGTGATTTCTCACTTTTTCTCTCTCTCCAAAGAGTGCATGAGCCCTATAGCAAAAACTTCAAAAAAATAAAGAAAAAAATACTTTGTCAGACCAACCTAGAACCCTATAAAAATATTTTGACACTGTGTTTATAAACTATTTAAGTTGAGAAAAACCAGTACTGTTCAATAATAGTTAATAAATACGTGCACCATTTTTACTTCTTAAAGTTTAATAGTTTCAAGTGAACACATGGGACCATAATTCACAGATGCCTTGCATAAGCATGTCCATAAAAAGTTTTTCTTTGGCTCTAAAGATGGAGTCTACAAGGTTTACTAAAATAATCCATTTTTATTATTTGGCAAGATCTAATCATTCCACTGAACAGTCATGACAAATCTATTGTAACTTTTACTTCCTCTCCCCTTTTATTTTTTCTGGAACTTGACTGAAGTCATCTTTGATGGCCAAAACAGAATAGGTATTTTATTTTATTATTCATTCAAACCTTTACTGATTACTTTTTTTTTAATTTATTTTTATTTTTTGGAGAGGTTTTTGCTATAGGGCGTGTGTGTTCGCCAGATAGACAGAGAGAGACAGAGAGATAGAAAGCAAGAAATCACCTCCCAGGGGGGATGGCCATGCTGCAATCCCTTCTCCTCCATTCTCCTCTCAGGATCTTGGGCACGCACGCACGTGTGCCCGGCGTGAGTTTTAATCCACCAGGTCCGGGACTCAAACCACGGTCGGCTACATGGGAGTTCAGCGACATAGCCATTACGCTAACTGCTGGTCCCTATTGATTACTTTATATGATAGGCATGATGGTGAGTACTAAAGTCTTAAAAGCGAGTAAGATACAAATCCTCGACTGGTACGTTCACAAAAGCTTGCAACCTAGTAAAGGAAGGAAATGTAGACATAAAAATTATTGCCTGCAAAGGTAAGACCTAAGGCCTCAAGAAGGCAAAGGATTGAGTAAGGCTTTCTGCCTAGGAAAATGGAGAAAGACTTCAGAGAGTGACATTTGATCAAGTTCTTAAGCCAGTGAGAAATGAGGGAAGTATGCTTTTCTACAGAGAGACTACCTAGGACTAGGTCCTGAATTTCTTTTCTTTTTAAAAAAATAATTATTTAACTTTATTTATTTTTATTTTTATTATTATTATTATTTAGTTTGACCAGAGAGAGAGAGAGAAAGCAAGAAAGCAAACCACCAGGTCTGGGACTCAAACCATGATTGACCTTGTGGGAGTCCAGCATCTGCTGGTCCCTAGGTCCTGAGTTTCTGACCAAGTCTAACACATACTAGGAAACAATGCTAGGGGAAGATGATGCAGATGGTACTCTCCTTTATAGTAATGAGTTGCAAAATTGTATTAGGTTAATTTAAAAAAAAAAAAAAACAAGCCGAGTGGTGTCCTCAGTATCCCAGCTACTTGGATGACTGAGGAGGAGGATTGTGAAGTCGTGAGACCCTGTCTTAAACCAAAAACAAAAACACTATACGTACATACATACATACATACATAAATACACACACTCACACAATTTTTAAAAATTAAAAAGATGTATTAGGTCGCCTCTTTTTAGGACCAAAAGCTCACGTCTGTTACACAGCTGACTGTAGAAGAAGGACCTATAGCATGGTGAAGTGTTTATAGTAGGGCAACAGCTACCTGAGGGCTAGAACGACAGGTTAGGAGGGGTATAAGGATTTTGAATCTCAATTTAAATAATTGGTATATTGTCATCTCACCAACTAAGGATGCTAAGGGAGATTTTTTTTTCAAAATAATTATTTAACTTGGTTAATTTATTATTGTTTTTTAATTTGACTAGAGAGAGAGGTAAAGTGAGAAAGGAAACCACCAGGTCTAGGACTTGAACCGCAGTCAGCAATGTGGGAGTCCAGCACCTTAACCACCATGCCATTTGCCACTCCCACAAAGAGAGATGTTTAGGCAGGAGTATGACATAATCAGCTTCGTTTTTTGAAGGTATTGTGGAGAATAAGTAGGAATTGGAAAAAACTTGTCTTAGTGAGGAAGGTGTTGCGTTAGTAATTTGGATGATGATTTTTATTCTATCATATTAATTATGGCAGAGTATAGTTCCATACTTGAAATGACATTCTCTTCCGAAGTTCTTGCCCATGTACTATTCACCTATTAAAAATAATTTACTACTGAGGCCAGCAGTGGCATGGTGGTTAAGGGCCCTGGACTCCCACATGACCTACCACAGTTCAAGTCCCAGACATGACAGCTTACTTTCTCTCTCTCTCTCTCTCTCTCTCTCTCTCACTCACTCTCTCACTCTGTCCTTCTCTGGTCAAATTAAAATAAATAAACATAGTTAAATAAAATAATTCTTTAAAAAATAATAATAACTAACTACTGTCATTCGTGAAAATATAGATGAACCTGGAAGTGAAATAACTTAGATACAAAAAAGAGAAAAATCACATGTATCTCACTCATGTGGGAAGTAGAAAGTTGACCTTGTAGAAGCAGAGAGCAGCAATTACTAGAGGCAGGGAAGGGTCAGGATGAGGTGGGTTGGGAAATGTTGGCTAATGGTTACAGATTAGTTAGACCAGAGGAGTAAGTTCTAGTACAGAAGGGTAACTATAGAAAACAAGAATGTCTATTTCAGAATAGCTAAAGACTTTTTTGTATCTCAACACAAAGTAATGCTAAATGTTTGAGATGATAGATATGCTAATTACCCTGATTTGATCATTATATATCATATTCATGTACTGAAAAATCACACTGTATTTCACAAATAGGTACAATTTTTATGTGTCTATTATCTTTTAAATTAAGTCTTCATATCAACTAAGAATAAATTCAACAGATTTTTGTTATTGCTGTTTATGAAAGATCTACCAATAATTTAAATACAGAATATTGCTAGTCAGTCCATCCTAATCAGATTTCTAAAGGATAGCTACTCCACTAGCCAATGGCTCTTTAGCTTACTGGGAAAAGGAAAATGATCTAACTAACCATTATTTCAAGATTCATAGAGTCATGATGACTAAGAAGACCTAGGTTTGGATTCACCTCATCATACAGGGCTGACAGCAAGTCAGTGAGAGATCCACCCAAGATCTTAGCCTCCACCCTTTGAGGTGTTTTTTTTTTTTAAAAAAAAAAAAGTGTATTTAATACCATTAGCTACAAAACAATGAACAATTATCTGGGAGGCAAGGAGATTTTGCTCTGATTTCTTTGTCATCTAAGAAACAGTTGAAGATGCTGGGAATGTTTAGTGAAGAAAAAGTAAATGTTTAGTTAGAAAAAGTAAGTCTTAGTTAGGATTCAACATCTGTCTTCAAATACTAGGTGACCTGTCCTTTAGGAAATGGTGGAAGAGCACTAACTCTATGAGGCTACAGGAGTTATACCAATTAGCTAAACTTAAATAGAGACAGGTTTTACTCATCCGAAGGCTGACTTTCTAAGTTATTGCGGTCTTGAAGTCAGCAAGGACTGTCCTAGAATTTGAGTTCTGCTTTGTTGTAGCTTTGCAACATTCTCTGGAATGGACTTTATTCTTGTTGATATCGTACTATGAACACAGTTAAATATTCCAAAAAGCAAGTCTCAAAATATGTTGAATTGATTAGCCAAAATAATCTGATTTGAAACTTAATTTGCCTTAGCATTTAGAAAAACAGAAAGTGACTTCATGCTAGCTAGTGGTGCAGCAGTAGTGTAACACTCCTTCATACTGGATCCATGTGGGAGGGTTCTGGGCTCGTATGCTGAGACCTGCTTGTACACATAGGGTATGTGCATGTATATCTGTCATCCAGGCTGGCTGAGGCCGAGGGTAGAGTGCAGAATTAGGATTTTTGGTGGAGATGGCTGTATCTCTTTTTGGTGGAGATAGCTGTATCTCTCTCTCTCTCTCTCTCTGTGTGTGTGTGTGTGTGTGTGTGTGTGTGTGTGCGTGTTTATTGCTCTCATGGAAGAAAAAAATAAATAAACTTAAAAAAAATTGGAGGACCAGCAGGTGGTGTGGTGGTTAAGGCGTTGGATTGTTATATGGCCCACCACGGTTCAAGTCCCAGATCTGGTGGCTTGAAAATCATGCTGGACATGTGTGGGTTCCTGCCCAAAAGCCCAGGAGGAGAATGGAGGAGAATGGCGGAGAAAGGATTGCAGCATGGCCATCCCTTCAATGGATGATTTCTCACTTTCCTTCTCTCTCTCTCTCTCTCTCTCTCTCTCTCTCTCTCTCTCTCTCCCTCCCCAGCAAGCACGTGTACCTTATGACAAATACACACATAAAATGGATATAGGGCCAGCCCTGTAGCCTAGTGGTTAAGGGAGCTGGGAGCTGGATCCCACTTGGTTGACCATAATTTGAATCCCAGCCCAGGTGACTTGAAAAAAATGCCCACCACTGTGCTGTGTATGTGTGCTCCAAAATCCCAACAGGATGGAGAAATGGAGGAGTAAGGATTGAGGCATGACCATACCCCATTGGGGGATGATTTCTCCCTCTCTCTCGTTCTCTTTCCTTGTGCGTCTCTATGGCCCTCTGTGACAGGTACACACACCCTTTGTCAATTAAAAAAGAAAAAAAAAACTGGATAAGATGCTGAACTGGTGATAGCATTGTAATGAGAATAAGAACCAACATTTATGGAATGTGCAGTGTGTGCCAAGCTTACTGTTAATCACATAACCCTGGGCATCTCATTCAATCCTTAGAACAACTCTATGGAGTATGCACCATAATCCCATTTTACAGAAGAGTAAACAGCTCATAGAACTTAAAGTTAGTTAGTTAGTTAGTTAGTTAGTTAGTTAGTTAGTTAGTTAGTTAGTTATTGCCAGGGGGTATGTGTATTGGCCAGACAGAGATGGAAGGATGGGGATCGGGGAGAAAGCACTTTCCAGTGAGATACAGTCACATCGCAATCTCTTCTCTATTTCTTCATCCTGTGAAGATTTGGGGCATGCAAACACACATGCTCAGCATGTTTTTTTAAGCCCCTGGGGCTGGGATTTGAATCACATGTCATAGCTGGTCATGTGGGATCGGGCTCCCTTAAGTACTGGACTTAAAGTTATTTAGTCTGACCCTGGGTCTATCTTGAAAGATTTGAGCACTTTTCTCCCCTCAAGTAGTCTGTCATTTCATGCACAGTTGCCCACTAACCATAAATCTATTTTTTAATTTCTCTGGTTGTATTCAATAAACCACATTCTTGGTGAAAAGGACACTCTACAAGAATTTCTTTTTTATTCCTTAGGCTAACTTTACTCTTACGCCTATTTTAATTCAGGAGACCAGTAAACCAGCTGTAGTTTTGAGATGATGCTATTAGGCTAAATATCAATATCAGAGGAAGTTAATGACTGGTCCTTAGTCTAGCAGTTAAGAGAGCTGGATCCCACGTGGCCAGCCATGGTTCAGATCTTGGCTCTGGCAGCTTAAAAAACAGCAAACACATGTATGTGCATGCCCATATCCCCACAAATAGAGGAGAAGGAACTGTGACATGATCACACCCCGCTGAAGGGTGCATTCTCTGACTTTCTCTGGTTAGTTTGTGTGCCTTCTGGCAAATGAAGGGGAGGAGGAAAGGAGAGAGAAAGGAAAGAAATTAGTTTCTAGTTTAGGTTAAATATTGAAGATCAGCTAGTTTATTTTAAAAATTGGGAATTTAGTTCAAGAGTTAGATTAACATTACTTTACTTTGTTTAAATTAGTTGAATACGCATAAATCAGACTGGATTCGAGTTGTTTTGCTTACCTCTCTGTTCCTCTCACTAGACCAAAAAGCCACTTGTCTGTCTTTTGTGTATTGAAGGCCCTTAGTGAAAACTAGTAAAAATGAGTGAGCAAGTGCATGAGTGAGTATGTGAATGAATAAACTCATATCAGGTTCTCAAAGAATCTCTGCTTTTTGCTTCTTAATTCAATGGATGACATGTAAATGAGCAAATCTACTAATGATTTATTTTCCTAAGTAATCTCTGGATTTTTCTACCCCAGCACTATTAAGACTAAAGGGCATGGATTTTCTAAACAATGTGGTCTGGTTTGCTCCACCCAAGACTACATTTATAATCCAGCCAACCACGTAGTAGGTGTGAGCTCTCTGTCACCCTGGGGAGAGGTGCAGCTTTGACTCTGCACAGTCATACCTGTCACAGGAGTTAAAGGACTTGCCTTTGCAGGTACATAAGGAGACAGGATCATGTACTAAAGAAAACATATTATCATGGTCACAGTGAGAAATTACTAACAAAGCTGAGGTAGTACATTTTTGTAAAGCTCAGCATATTGAAAAATGGTCTTTCGGCATATAGAAAAATAGAAGCATATTTCTGATACTTTTTAGTTTATTACCTTATGGTCTAAGCCAGAGTTCTATAATTCATTCTGATTTTAATTGGGCAAGTTTATTTACATCAGCCATTGAGAGTTTATGCTTAACTGATTATTCATTTAGCGACAGTAAAAAGGTCTTTCTATTTACTACTATTTCGAGTAAAGAAATAACCCTAGCATGAGAAATTGTGTTTCTTGAAGAATTAAGAAAATGAAAGATGACAGTGAAAAGAGTTGTTTCATCTACTTTGTTCCCCGTAGCATTTTAACTTTTCTCTTTAACAAGTGCTGTTTATACCTAGGAGGCGGCGGGTACCTTGGTGTAGGTGGTTCAGTGCTCACAGGCAGCCCACAGCAGCAGGCCTTCCATCCGAGCGTGGACTGCCACGTTTGCCTACCAGTCACATTAGTCAGCACTGTAGAAGATGCCCCAGATATTTCCCTTCATGATTAAAGTTGTATCTTATTCTAATGAAAGTCTGGTTCCTCTGTATGGTTTTCCCCTAATTTTCTCACATCTTCTAGTGGCATTAGACTTTTGTCTAAAAGAATACTGTCCCCACCCCACCCTCCAAGAATAAAGTAGATCACAAGGCTAATGTTCATGCTCTGATTTTTTTTTTTTTTTTTTGAGAGATTTTTGCTATAGGGCGTGTGGGCTCACCAGAAAGACAGAGAAAGACAGAGACAGAAAGCGAGAAATCACCCCCCCAAGGGGGATGGCCACGCCGCAGTCCCTTCTCCTCCATACTCCTCTCAGGATCTTGGGCGTGCACGCAAATGCGCCCAGTGTGAGTTTAAGCCACTGGGTCTAGGACTCAAACGATGGTCTAACTACATGGGAGTCCAGCAACATAGTCATTGTGCCAACTGCTGGTCCCTCCATGCTCTGATTTTTACTAAGTACAGAGCTGGTGCCAGCAGGTAGCATTGTGGTTAAGGTGCTGGATTCCCACATGGGCAATTGCATTTGAATCCCAGACCTGGCAGCTTAGAAATCACAACAAATAGATGATTGATTGATTGATTGATTGATTGATTGATAAAATGTTTAAAAATAATAATAAGACCTACAGAGCCATGTTTCTTGACAGACAAAGGGAACAGTGCAAAAACACTAAATACCATTCAAAAACCTGGTTCAGGTCATTAAGCCCAACCCAACTTTCTCCAATAAGCAGTTTGGAGGAGACAGTTGCCCCTGTCTTCAGAGTCTGCATGGATTAGAGAATCTGTTATTATAAAGACATATGAACATGAGCTTTGACAACCTGAAAGTGCATACACCACAAAAGTACGGATTTGACCCCTTCAGCCAGAATTTACATCTTAAACTCACTGAGCATGAAACATTAAAATCATCTGAAACCCTCTCATTAAATATTTAATCTGGTTTTCCTCCTTTTCTCTTATTCTCACTCTGACTCAGCATAAGGTCGGGATTCCTCGACTAGTCATCACAATAGATTTACTTTAAAAAGAAAAGCTTCCGTGAGAGACCAGAGGCCCCCAAATTTGTCATTTAACCCAACCACATAGATCCCTTGATCGATTGCTCGTTGTACTCACACGTGGTTATATTAATTATGCTCTTTATTCTTTTTCTTTCCTGTCTGGGAAGTTCCCAGGTGTAAACTTGCAGCTCTCCAGGAATAGGGATCCTACCAGGGCCCACCCAGAGTAGCACTTGCTCCTCACAGAAAGCTGTTCTGGCATGTCTGCCTCCTCCATGAGACTGGGAACTCTGTAGGGCAAACACCAGACCTTACTGAGCTCTGAGTCCCACTCATTCAACCAACATATGCATTCGTGATGTGCCAAGTACCAAAGTAGTTTCTGGGAACACAAAGATAATTAAGATGTGTCCCTGATCTCAAAGAGACTCCTATTTATGAGGAGAGAAAAAGATGTGATAAGCATAATAGTAATGTTTTGTGTTAAGTGTTTTATAAGGACCACCCCAATAAAACACCGTGCCATAGAGACTATTTTTTAAAGTTATTTTATTTTATTTTATTATTTTATTTTTATTCATTGTCATTATTTTATTTGTAATTTTTTTGAAGTTGACCAGAGAAAGACAGAGAGAGAAGGAAAGTGAGAAGCAAACTGCCAGGTCCAAGACTTGAACCACGGTCAGCCATGTGGGAATCCAGCCGCCTTAACCACCACACCACTGACTGGCCCCAAACCTATTAAACATCTCCTTTTTGCCAATGAGAAATCTAAAGTCTTGGAAAATCATTCAACTTGTGTGCAAACTGTACCATGGTAATTTGAACACAAGCAGTTCCATTTTAGAGTTTGAACTTTTAACCACGAAATTATACAGATTAGGCGTGATAAGAGAATGTACTATATAATCATGAGAAGGAAATGATCTAATTTATTTTTTTTTGGGGGGGGACGAGGGACAAGATGAAGTTACAAGAACGTTTTCACAAAGTATCTTGTAGAATTATACCAGGTAAAGAGAAGAAAGGAGAGTCCAAACAGAAGTGGCTTGAAAAAAGCAGAGAGGTGACAGCTGGACCTAAGATTTTCTGATGTGGCTGAATGTCACGGTTAGGGGATTGTGGAAAGGGAAGTAGACCCATTAGACAGGGAAAGTTATGGATGAGTTAAGAAATTTGAACTCTGGGACCAGCAGTTAGCGTAATGGCTATGTCGCTGGACTCCCACGTAGTCGACCGCGGTTCGTGTCCCGGACCCGATGGCTTAAAACTCACGCCGGGCGCGTGTGTGTGCATGCCCAAGATCCCAAGAGGAGAATGGAGGAGAAGGGATTGCGGCGTGACCATCCCCCCTAGGGGGTGATTTCTTGCTTTCTTTTTTTTTTTTTTGGAGAGATTTTCACTATAGGGCACATGCGCTCACCAGACAGACAGAGAGAGACATAGAGACAGAAAGTGAAAGCGAGAAATCACCCCCCAGGGGAGATGGTCATGCTGCAATCTCTTCTCCTCCATTCTCCTCTCGGGATCTTGGGCATGCACGCACACGTGCCCAGCGTGAGTTTTAAGCCACCGGGTCCAGGACGCGAACCGCGGTCGACTACGTGGGAGTCCAGCGACATAGCCATTATGCTAACTGCTGGTTCCCGATTTTCTTGCTTTCTTTATCTCTGTCTCTATCTCTCTGCTGAGTGCACGTGTCCTATAGCAAAAATTTCTCTCAAGAAAAAGAAATTTTATATATATATATATACACACACACCCACACACATATACATACATATATGTACATATTCATACACACACACACACATACACACGTAAGGAATGGCCTTAAAGCTCAATGTTAAGTTTGGGTAAAAGGAACTGGATCACACACGACTGACCACATTTCTAGCCCTAGACCCAGTTGTTGAAAAACATGCTAGGTACGTGTGCATGCATGTCCAAAATTCTGATGGGATGGAGAAATGGAAGAAAAGGATTTTGGCTTGACCATGCTCTACTGGGAGGTTCTCTCTCTCTCTCTCTCTCCCCCTCTCAAGTGCACATGCCCTCTGGCTATAAAAATAAATAACTTTTAAAATATGCATATCTGCATATGTATATATACTTTATAGTAGAATGATAAGAACTCATACTTATGTTTAGATACACAAACTTGAAGGAATACATTAAATCATAATGGTGATGGTTTTGTATTAGAACTTTTATCATCATTTAGGCTCATATTAATGAGGGGGAAAAAGAAAAAAAATAATGTCTTCCCTTTTTCATTTCCATACCTGAAGCAGTTGAGGTCACTCTTCTTCCCTGTGTAAAAGAAATTTAAGTCAGCTAATCTCAAATAACAGAAAATACTTGACTTCAAGCATATATAGTTTCATAATTTTTTCCCTTATACAAAAGGAACATTGATTTTATTCCTTAATATCTGTATCATTTTTCTTACAGAGTCATTTTTGTTCAAGGCTTAAGGGTCTGCTCTTTTCAACTTTTTAATGAAATAGAATCCAGAGGCATATTTAGTCTATTGAATTTGATAGTCTTTTGATAATCCAGATATTTTATCACTAGAGAATTTCAGTTTATTGTTCTTCTATTCCAGTATGTGAACTGTCTGATAGCAGGTATGTTTTAGTTCAAAGATTGCATCTTTGGGGAATAATATTACAAGAAACAATTGTTTCTCATTTCTACTGCAATACACTGGAGACGTATTTACAGTGGGGGTGGAGATAACATGAGGTGATCTTTTCCTTGTTCTCGTGCCTTGAGGACAGGGACCATGGCCCCAGCATTCAGACTAGGATTCGATGGGTCCAGCCCAAGTATCTGAATACAGTCTGTGTGAATTTGTGTTTCACATGTAAGCACAGTCCAGTCTTCTAACAACTTTGCAGACTAATGGAATTGTTATCAGAAGAAAATGGTTAATTTCTAGGCTATTTACTAGCCTATGAAGGATTTGAACTGGGATTCAAAATGAAGAAAGAGGCAGAAACTGTGATGCTGTTTTATGAGGTTAACCAAGGGCCTATCTAGTGAAATGCCTCCCCTCCAACTTTTTACAATATCTAAAATTTCCACTAGCACCGAGCTCCTTAATGAGTTGTATATATCTTATTATCTTGGCTTCAGGAATTAGCCAATTCATAATGCATGTTTCATTAATTTGTTTAACACACTAGTAATAGGAACCCCAAGCAAGTAGAGTGTCAAAAGGTATGGTTTGCATACATACCAGGTAAGACGGTTTGGAACACATTTGACTTCCGGAGTTTCCTGTTTTGGCATTTGGTCTTAGTAGACAATGTTTGGTTGACCCATAGAAATTCATGTGTTGGACTTGATTGTATTATAAAGCTGTTAAGTGAAAATTTAATTCCTTCATGGTTGGGACCCTCCTGTTTGGGGCCTTTTAGATGTGACAATGTCATTAGGTGAGGGCTTGCATGATTAAGTTATGGCAGGGTTTATAAGGAGAGAAAAAGCCACACTCATAACCATGGTGCTTTGCTGTACTAAAGGTTCTGCCTTCTGCTATTTTGTGATGCTTCGGACTTCCCAGCCATGAGAACCATAAGTCAAAATAAACTTTCTCTTACATTCACCTATTCTCAGGTATTTCTGTTAGCAGTACAATAATGGACTAAGAGTCTGTGGGTAAATGGAATTAAAGTACAAGTTGTTGTATTTTTTTAATTTTATCTATTCATTCATTTATTTCAATTTGACCAGAGAGATACTCACACAGAGAGAAAGGGAAAGTGAGAAAGCAAGCCACCGGGTCTAGGACTCAAACTGTGGTCAGCCATGTGGGAATGTCCAGCGCCTTAACCACCATGCCACCTGCTGGCTCCCTAAAGTATAAGTTTATTTCCAGGCAAAAATTTTGAAATCCATGCAGTTTTTTCATAGTACACATTCTCCATGAACTTTTTTGCAGCTACCACTCCTCTCAATATCTTGCAGGGGGATATGATTGTAATAAAAGCTCAACATTGGAGCATAACCCTTAGGGGCCCTTTGAAGTCAGGGGTCACTTGGAGGGATTTAAAGGCCAGGACGATAAGGAGGTACATCAAAATCAAATCAACCAGTTTGTACCAAACACTGCCTACTGGAAATCAACAGAGTAAGTTCCATCAGTGAGTATTTAAAAAAAAAGGAAAATATGATATGGCCCTCTTCACTCAAGGGAGTTGAGTTGACATTGCAAGCGAAGTCTGGGAAACAAATAATGATAATATTTGTGAAGTGTTTACTGAATGTTAGGTACCATAGGTATCGGTTTCATTAATGCTTACAACAGCCCTATGAGATAGGTACAATGATTATATACACCTTACAGATCAGGAAACTGAGGCACAGGAAGACCTGAAGTCTTTGATATATCAGAGCAGACATTCCAACTTCAGAGTCCTTGCTCTTAAGCATTATATTATACTGTCTCCCAGACAGACTTTATATATTTCAGGGTCTCTGGTGAAAGGTGGAAGAAAAATTTAAGTATATGCTGGCAAAGCAATCCGTCCACAATGCCAGATTTCTTCTACCTCATTACCTGGAATCTTGTAAACTATGGAGCATATGAAGAATCTGCTTGCCTGTTCTAAGAGTATTTGGCCCACGGTAATGTAGAGGACACTTATGACCCCCAAACCCAAGTTTTTAATCTGACCCTAAATATTCTCGAATTTGGGCTAATTGAACCTAGCAGATTTTCTATCTTTCCTTTCCTTCCTTCCTTTCTTCTTTCCTTCTTTCCTCCTCTTTCTTTCTCCCTCTTTCTTCTTTTTCTTTCCTTTTCTTCTTCCTTTCCTTTCTCTCTCTCTCTTTTTCTTTCTCTTTCATTGTTCTGAAATCTTAGCTGAGAAATATTTTCTTTTTGGACTTGCTACTTGAAATGTGGGTAGTTGAGCAGTTACTGGTGGCCTTTGATCCCATTAGAGAGTTCTAAATTGGATGCCTGGATCCTTGAATGAAATCTGATATTAAAATAACACCAAGCTGCAGTCATCGGAGATTGTAGTGTAATGTATATGTTCAGAATAACCAAGACTTGGGGAAAATAAAAGGAGTTTCACTTGGCTTGGTTTGCTCACTGTGACTTTCCTTTCACATATCCTTACATGTCAGGGACCCAGCAGGACATAAAATACCTGACTCCATTTAGGGAATTTTAGAAGCTATGAGAGCTTGATAAACAACAGCACTCCCTTTAAGAAAACCTTCTTTAAGAAAACCCAGTGACAAATGCTGCTATTTATTTTAATTTCTCAATGTTGAGTCACTACCTTGATGCCATCTTCCCACACTATCTTATCCTCCATGGATCTACAGTTCATCACATTTGGCCTTTTTTTGAAACCTGACCCAATGACCTCCTATTTGCAGATAGACTGTTTTTCTTTTGTTTTTGTTTTTTTTTTTCTGATTGCAGAATTTTCTTTATTATTCATTCATTAAATCGCTATACATCATTTAGATTGTGAAGATACTTTTCCCAGTATGATTTACACCTCACTGCAGCCCAGTTAAGACTATTATATACATACTCCTCAACAGATAATAAACCTTATCTGTGTCCCACAAGTGTCTTACCTCTCCATTTTCCCCCCAAATTTCCTTTCCTACGCTCTTCTTCTTTCACACTCTCTTTCCACTTTGTCTCTAGTGTCCATTACAATTTTTAATATTTTTATGTTCTCCAGTCTTTCAGTCTCTACCACAGAGTGTGGACAGTCGGAGGCTCTGTTTAATCTGAGTCTTAGTATTTTCTTCTCTTTTCGTTAATTTGCTATATAGTGCATGTGCTCACCAGAGAGAGAGAGAGCAAGAGAGAGGAAGCACCCCACCCTTCCCCACAGGGAAAGATGACCATCCTGCAGTCCCTTCTCTTCTGTCTCGTCCTTCTGGGATTTTTGCGCACACCCGGGGTTTTCAAAGCTGCTGGGTCCAGGACTAGAACTGCACAGTTGGCCAAGTGAGATCCAGCTATCTTAACCACCACACCACCGGCTGGCCCAATATTTTTTTAAGGGGAGTCTGTGGACCTTTCTTTTTTGCCCTGTCAGCAGGGGCCAGCAAATGCCTTCAGCCAAATCAGTAATTACTGTTACACAAACATGGTTTTTCAGCTTGCTTCTAGATTATTAAACAGATATTTACTTTAAGCTTCCAATTTGCCCCAGCAGGGCCAAGACGAGGGCGAGACCGAGAGCTTCTTTCCATGCCATATCCTAGGAGCCCATATGCCCAAGCACCGTGCAGGGCACCTGTGGTCTAAGAGCTGATAAAAATATGGCCTTTCCTCCTAACACCGAGAGGCCTATGGGAGGCACAAACATCGGCCAGGGGATGTTCTTGTTCATGTTTCAAAGCAGAGATTAAGCCAGGGTGCGCGTTTTCCCCACTCTCAGTAGCTAACTACATAAAAACTCAAAACACAAGATAAAGTCTTTTGGATATATCATTTCCTTTAAAATAACTGGTACATTTTCCTGGAAGCAATAATCAGATACTATTCTGTTGAACTCAGAATTAGCCTAGGGAAGAATATTTTAGATCCTGTGTTTTTGTTTGTTTGTTTGTTTGTTTACCAACTAGGTAGAAGGATGAAATTCTGTTTCTTTTTTTGCCTCAAAAGATAATAATAAAAAATGCATAGGTTAAAATATATATATAGCCCTTAAGTGGATTTACTGTCTAATAACTTTGACAATGCCTTCTTTAAATTAAAATTATAGTCAGTCAAACTGATAATTTTGGATAAGAAAAGTTAATTTCCCCTTTTGTTTTTTAACTTAGCTTTTGGGAACCACACTGCAAAATTCCTTTTATGATACCAAGATAGGAGACTGGACATTTATGTTCATTTGTAATGACTTTAGTTCTACAACTCAACTTCTAAGCAAATATGACATATTTCACCCTGATCCTTTCTCTCGTTTCTTTCTTTCTTTCTTCCTTTCTTTCTTTCTTTCTTTCTTTCAGTCAGGATCTTACCTTGTCACAGTCCTCTTGCCTTAGCCTCCCCAAGTGGCTGGTCATAGGCTCTCATCCGCTAGATTAGATCAGGAATCAAACTCAAGTCTCCCGTATGATCTCAGCCATGTGAAACATGGTATCTTAACCGTGCACACCATTATGACTGGGTCTCTCTCTTCTTTGATATCATTTGATTTTGAAGATGGGAGAGCCATTCAGGCTGTATTCTTGTTTATTTCTGTCGGCTGTGAAGACCATCAGTGCATATCAGCTAGTATTAGAATGGGCCATTTGGTTGAATGTGTTTATTACTTTAGGACCATGCTGGCTTTTTTTTCCCTCCTTATTCATGATAGAGTGAGCACATGCACACGAGAGTGAGAGAGGAAGAGAGGGAGAGGCAGATGAGCACCCGCCACAGGGTCTGGATGTGCCACAATTACCTTTCCTCCAGTCCTTCAGCCCATTAGATCAAGGCCAAGCTGGAGAGTCAAGCCTTGTTCACCATATGGGTTCTACCTTCTCTTCAACAGCACATTATCCCTGGATCACCGAGCTGGCCCCATGGCTGGCTCTTCTGCTACCAGTTAGTGGGCTTTTTAAGACATAAATAATTTAAAATTAAATTTCTATCACATTTTTAAAATTCTTTCTTAACTTCTTCTTAATTACAGAGCAAAGAGATTGCATTCCAACTTCATGAGGATTTAATGAAGGTCCTTAATGAGCTTTATACGGTAAGCATATAATCTTTCTTCTTTTGCAAGAATTTTTGGTTTGGATTGACAAAATAACAATGCTCATTTTGGAATTCATTCCAAGCCAGAATTTTGGTAGAGTTTCCTCTGGTTAAAATATGGGGCCAAGTGGATAGATGCACACACTTCCTTTGTCACTCCTTCCTCATTTAGAGAGAGACTACATTTACATAAATAGACACATTACTACACTTTTAGAAATTAGAGTATAGATCTCTCATAGCATTTATTTTTAACTAGTCAGATTGTATTTTATTTGTACACATGTTCAGTCCCAGAGTATTTTGCTTAAAATTGTTGCTACTCTGGGACTTTAACTATTTTGAGTTGCATTATTCCAGTTAGTTTAGCATCCCCTTCCCTATTTCAATTCAGTTAATTATTTAGCTAATGACTAACAAAATTACAGTTACATTGGGGAGGATATCTATTTTCCCCCTATAAATATTTGGGGTTTTTTTATGACTTATATTGTATTTAAGGTGCTACATATAAACATAAGAAATATTTTTTTCAAAAGTAAAACCAATGGTGTTACAAATTGGAATTAGTGGTATACCTATGTAAATTTTTTATGTTTAATAATCATATTATTGGTGGTACTGGGTTTTTATTTTAAAGGGGAGTAAAATAATATACTAAGAAATTAGTAACAACTTGTACTAATAATAGATAGTTGCATATTTTGCACAAAATTATTTGAATTTTTCTTTATAGGCATATTAAACCTGAAACATGCTATTAAAATGTTTCTTGATTTAGCCAAATGATATATAGTGATTGAATGTTAAAAAAGGGAATAAATAATAATAATAATAATCTGAAAAAAATGATGAAAAGCTATTGATGATAATATGGATAGTAATGTCTTTGTCTTGACTGATATGAATGGTAATTGTGCTGGAAAAAGAAATGTAATACACTGTAAAGATACATGTGATTCAATGTAATATTAAAAAATTATGGAGACCAGCAGTTAGCATAATGACTACGTCACTGGACTCCCATGTAGTCGACCACGGTTTGAGTCCCAGACCTGGTGGCTTAAACTCATGCCGGGTGAGTATGCATGCATGCCCAAGATCCCGAAAGGAGAATGGAGGAGAAGGGATTGTGGTGTGGCCATCCCAGGGGGGTCTCACTTTCTTTCTCTCTGTCTCTGTCTTTCTGGCAAGCACACGTACCCTATAGAAAAAAAAAAAAAAGAAAGAAAGAAAGAAAGAAAAACTATAATAATAATAAATAAAATTTAATTTAAAAAAGTAAAAAAAGTTTGATGATTTACAAATTCTATTTGTTCCTAAAAAGCTGCCAGCTTCTGTGAATTAAGTTTTTTGTGCTCCCTTGACACTTGCTAATTATAAGAAACTGTAAGGTAAAGTCTTATAAAGTGAGTGATATTTTTACAAAATGAACTTTCTAATTGTGTGTATGTATGTGTGTGTTGTATGAGGGATAAATCTGAATATTTATAGAGCACATTTGCTATAACTGAACTTATTTATTAAATTGAAAGTTTCTATATGTTAATTTCTCCTTCAGAAGCTTTTAACTTTACATGCCTCATGTTATAAAGTTATTTCCATATACCAAATACCTAGTAAAGTTGAGTTTTAGATGATAAAGACCAATTAGTAGGCCCTGCTTTATATGATTTGTTAATTTCCAATAACCTAAGGTATCAACTATTTCTAGAAACCCTATATATATTTTTTTGAGAGGTTTTTGCTATAGTGCGCATGCGCTCACCAGAAAGACAGAGAGAGATAGAGAGATAGAAAGAGAGAAATTACCCCCTGGGGGGATGGCCACACCGCAATCCCTTCTCTTCCATTCTCTTCTCAGGATCTTGGGCACGCACACACACATGCCCAGCATGAGTTTAAGCCACTGGTGGGGACTTGAACCGCAGCCAACTACATAGGAGTCCAGCGACATAGCCATTGTGCCAACTGGTGGTCCCAGAAGCCCTGTATTTTAAAAGTTAAATGAACATTGTGCCTCTGAGACTTTCAAAGGAGAATAAGCAGAAAGTCTTATGTTGTGTTTAATGAACTATTTAAAGATGAAGACTTTGCAGCACTTTCCTTGTTGTTCCCTTTGTTTAGACATTGTTTTACCTAGAAATATAAACTAATCCCTAACACTGTAAGGAAAAATCGATAGAATGTCATAAAAACATTCATCAGTGGGAACCAGCAGTTAGCGTAATGGCTATGTCGCTGGACTCCCATGTAGTCAACCGCGGTTCGCGTCCTGGAACTGGTGGCTTAGAACTCACGCCGGGCGCGTGTGCGTGCATGCCCAAGATCCCGAGAGGAGAATGGAGGAGAAGGGATTGCGGCGTGACCATCCCCC
>NW_006159897.1:897793-915572 GCF_000334495.1 Tupaia belangeri chinensis | reverse complement strand
ACCCCCTGTCCCTATAGCAAAAACCCCACCAAAAAAAAAAAAAAACCATTCATCAGTGAAGGATATATACTCTTGGCCATCGAACAACAAAGGTTTGAACTGCACAAGTTTGCTTTTCCTTGAAAAGCAAATAAAATATAAATATATTTTTAAAATAAATATATTAGAAAATATGTACAATACTAAGAGTGTGTTTTCTCTTCCTAATGATTTTCTTTACTTTTTTTCTCTAGTTTACTTTATTATAAGAATATATCATTCATAATACAGTATCTAACATACGAAATATGTGTTTATTGACTCTTTATGTTATAGGTAAGGTTTCCAGTGCATAGTCTGCTATTATTAATAGTAGTTACGGTTTTGAGAGAGTCAGAAGTTATGTGTAGATTTTTCAACTGCAAAGAGGTAAGCACCCCTACTCCCTGAAGTGGTTCAAGGGTCAACCATATAGTGAAATTTCTCCAAGGCCCAGTCTGCCAATTGGACTTAGACATTTAACAGACTCAGTGTAATTGAGTCAAGTAAGCTGATACCTTCTCAAAACTCATCAATAGAAGTCTGAAAGCATGAAAGAGCCAAAGTTTAGTGACCTTGTCAGAGTCACTTAACTTCTTAGAATCAGTTGAGAAGTGAAGGTAATGAGGTTTTAATTATGTCACTTGTAGATTACTTTGAGTTTCTGAGAAAAACGTTTATTTTTAACAGAGAGTATGTCCAGCAAAAATCAGAGGTTACATTCTGAGGAAGAGAACGTCCCATGATTCACACTCACTCACAAGCACACACACTGTTTTCTTTTGCACATTATATTCAGATACCCAAACTCTGTTTTGCTCAAATGAAATCTATCCATTGAATATATTCAGATTACTTTAAGAAAGCCTAAAGCTCTGGGACCAGCAGTTAGCGTAATGGCTATGTCGCTTGACTCCCATGTAGTCGACCGCGGTTCATGTCCCGGACCCAGTGGCTTAAACTCACGCCGGGCTCATGTGTGTGCATACCCAAGATCCCGAGAGGAGAATGGAGGAGAAGGGATTGCGGCGTGGCCATCCCCTCTGGGGGGTGATTTCTTGCTTTCTGTTTCTCTGTCTCTCTCTGTCTTTCTGGAGAGCACACGCACCCTATAGCAAAAACTTCTCCAAAAAAAAAAAAAGAAAGAAAGAAAGAAAGCCTAAGGCTCTGTGAGATGTACTGGGACAGTGGACCAGGAGCTGAAGAAGTTGTGGTTTCATTTCCTTATTCACTCACTGGTAGTTTAGTCTGGAACAAGTAACCTTCTAGTAGTAACCTTGCATTTTGTGTAGAATTTTGTGTAACTAATCATATAACAATGATTGCTGAAGTAACGGGTATATAGTCTGCAGCCTCAGGGAATTGAGGATACTATTTAGTGGTCCTTTCAGACAAATGTTTATTCTGCACTTGCTCTTAACTCTTGAAACTATTAAGAATTGAAGGTGAGTGTTTAAGAAGTATATTAAAACTTCCTCATACCAGTGAATTACTTTATTTTTTCAAGTTTTTTTATTTTATTCCTGACAGAGAGCACTACCTGAAGTAGTGGGGGGGGGGGGGGGGGGGGGGGGGGGGGGGGGGGGGGGGGGGGGGGGGGGGGGGGGGGGGGGGGGGGGGGGGGGGGGGGGGGGGGGGGGGGGGGGGGGGGGGGGGGGGGGGGGGGGGGGGGGGGGGGGGGGGGGGGGGGGGGGGGGGGGGGGGGGGGGGGGGGGGGGGGGGGGGGGGGGGGGGGGGGGGGGGGGGGGGGGGGGGGGGGGGGGGGGGGGGGGGGGGGGGGGGGGGGGGGGGGGGGGGGGGGGGGGGGGGGGGGGGGAGAGGACAAGAAGTACTCCCAAAAAGGTCCTTTCACACTGTGATGCCTCCTCTCTGGCGCCCCTGCTGGTTGGGATCCCACATGCATACATGCACCCAGTATGTTCCCAAGCCAACCTGGGGGTCTGAACCTGCAGTCACAAGACTACCAGCACTGCAGTCCAGCCTGCCACCAATTGTGCCACCAGGCTGGGCCAGAATATTTGAAATTACATCAACTTTACGTGTGGATTTCCTTACCCAAAAATGTTGCCCCCACAGCAATCGATGATCCATCAGAAGCCTCTGTCTCAAATAAAATATACACACCTGGGAAGGTGACTAGAGAGAGGTACCTTATGACTATTCAGAGTGAGTTAATCTGATCAGATCAGATTATGTGAATGTTTGATATCGTATGATGCTAGTATACAAAATTGCAAGTTGTGTGAATAGGGCATGAAGACTTCGGCTCCTGAGCAGCAGAGAAAGGATAGCACCCTCAAAATGGCTTTTGAAAGGGGAAGGACTTAAAGACATGCATCTTTTCCCCCTCTGTTTTTGCCTGATCTTTCATCTATTTGTAGAAACAAGATGGGTTTCAACCCTCCTTTGGAACCCACCATAAGGGACCGCCAAAGCAGTTAAGATTAGACTGGTCTTGGGAACCAGCAGTTAGCGTAATGGCTATGTCGCTGGACTCCCATGTAGTCGACCGCAGTTTGCGTCCCGGACCGGGTGGCTTAAAACTCACACCGGGCGCGTGTGCGTGCGTGCCCAAGATCCCAAGAGGAGAATGGAGGAGAAGGGATTGCGGCGTGACCATCCCCCCTGGGGGGTGATTTCTCGCTTTCTGTCTCTAATGTCTCTCTCTGTCTGTTTGGCAAGCGCATGCGCCCTATAGTGAAAATCTCTCCCAAAAAAAAGAAAAAGAGAAAAAAAGAAGAAAAAAAAAGATTAGACTGATCTTGAATAACAGATGTACTCAAAACAATGACATAAACGAAGTGGAAGTGTCTCTTCAAATACAAGAGATCCAAAGAATTGGCAGCCCAAGGCTGGTTTGGATGTTATTTACATAAAGCCATCCAAGAATTAGGATCCTTATCATTGATCATTCAGGAGGCTGGCAGGTGGCATGGTGGTTAAGGGCACTGGGCTCCCACATGGCTGACTGCAGGTTGAGTTCTGGACCTGATGGCTTGCTTTCTCACTTTCCCTCTCTTTCTCACACTGTCTCTCTCTGGTCAAATTTAAATAAGTAAATGAATGAATGAATAAATAAATAAATAAAGTTAAATAAAATAATTTTTTAAAAAATTCCCTGTTTAGAGAAACCAATTGTTACCTTCGTCTTTATAGTTCAAGGTAGTTGCTAGAGCTCCAGCCCCTACATCTACACTCCTGGCACCAGGTGGAGAAAAGGGGGAAAGGTCAGGTCCTTATTTCTAAGGGAAACTTCATGAAGGTTCCAGTAATGCTTTCACATACATCTCATTGCCCAAAACTTAGAACATGGGCTCACCAGGCTTCAAGGCAGTCTAGGAAATACAGTCTTTTAGCTAACCAGCCTATTGCTAACTACTTAAAAATGGAGATACCATTCATTTAAAAGAGAAAGGGGGTTATTTGTGGACAAGTAGCCTGCCTGCTAGAGCAGGTCACATTTATCACATGTTTATTATTTACAGGAGGACTTCAAAACATTTGTGAAAAATGGACCAAAAGTACTAGTTTATTTTGGTGCAGAAAAATTTGAAATCCATCCAGAGTATTTTCATAATACTCATTTTCCAGTAACTTTTGGAGGATCTCACATAGGTACTAGCTGTGCTAAGCACATTACTGCAGTCATCTCTTACAATCCTCACAGCATCTCTGTAAAGTACTCTCCTATCCCTGCTCTACAGATGCCGAAACTACAGCCCAGCACAGCTTGCTCCGGGTGGCACAGTCACTAATAGAACAGGATCTCAATTCCAGGGCTGGCTCCAGAGCCTGTTCCTTTACTGTCATTATATTTCTATTGCCATAGTTTTGGGAAACCATTTTTGTTTGTGTGTGTGTGTGTTGTTTTGCTGTAGACCACGTATGCTCGCTGTAGAGTTAGAAACAGAGAGACAGAAAAGCAAGAACTCACCTTCCAGGGGGAATGGCCATGCTGCGATCTCTTTTCCTCCATTCTCTTCTTGGGATCTTGGGCGTGCACACACACACATATGCCCAGAGTGAGCTTCAGGCTGCCAGGTCCAGGACTCGAACCACAGTCAGCCACATGGGATTCCAGCAATGTAACCACTACGTTACCTGCTGGCCCCAGGGAACCATTTTCTAAATAAGATATTGAAATGTTAAAGCCTCCCCCACAACATGGAGAACGTAAGCAGTGTGTCACCTGCTTATTTGTATTTTTTAGTATCAATGGCATTAATGTTGCTTTAACAAAATGTGGGTGAAAAATTGAACGTGTAACTTGATGGCAACTTGTACTTCTCAGAAATGTTCATTTCATTGATCTAAGATAGAACTCAAGAACTCATTGGGTCAAAAAGGGGAAAGGTGAGCCAAGATCCTCAGGCTCCCTTTCTGAGTCTGATCTGCTAATTTACTTGGAGTTGAACATTTAAAAGAGCTACGGGATAGGTAGAATAAGCAAGTTTGGGAATAGGGTTAAGAAACCAGAGGAAGTATTATACTGTAAAAACAAAAATGACAGGACTGGTCGTGAACAAACTCATCTTTAAATTGGTAGTCGTATGTCCCTGAAAATCATTTAGGCTCTTTGGGTATCTATACTAGCCTGGATCTCCAAAGAAACAGGAGGTATATGTGACCAGTAGGAGGGGTGTGTGTGTGTGTGTGTGTGTGTGTGTGTGTGAGTGTACAAAGTGATTCATCATAAGGAATTGGCTCACACAGTTATGGAGGATGAGAAATTCCAAACTAGCAAGCTAGGGACTCAGAAAAGTCAATGGTGTAGTTCTAGTCTGAATCCGAAAGTCTGAGAACCAGGGGAGCTGTATAAGTCCCCATTCCGAGTCTGAAAGTAGCAGAGGAATGTCCCAGTTCAAAGGTCATCACAAGAAAGAAAGAGAAAATTTACTTTTTCGGCCTTTTTGTTCTATTCTGGCCATCACGGGCCTACCCATATTGGGGAGGGCAGTCTGCTTTACTCAGTCTACCAATTCGAACATTAATCTCATCCAGATGCTTTCACAGTCACATCAACATGTTGGGCTGAATTTATGAGTACCCTGTGGTCTAGTCAAGTAGACACATAAAATGAAACCCCACAGGCTCAGCCCTGGTGGCGGCACTGGTAAGATGCTGCTGCTCTGTAGGCTGAGGCCTCATGGGAGGCCCAGGTTTGACTCCCAGCCCAGCCTAAAAGCTAGGCACAGTGGAGCATGCCGGTGGTCCCAGGTCCAGCTGCTCAAGAGGCTGAGGCAAGAAGATAAGGACACAACAAAAGCCTGCCCCCCCCCAAAAAAAGAAAAGAAATAACAAGCACAGCATCTGACAAGGAATCAGAATATTGTAGGAGTCAGTGTTTAAAGCATGGGCCTGCCACTTTGTGACCATATGTGACTGCCTCAATTTTCTTAGCTATAAATGGAGATCATGGGACCAGCAGATGGCATAGTGGTTAGGTTGCTGGACTCCCACATGGTCAACCGGGTTTCAAGTCCTGGATCCATTGGGTTGAAACTCACACCACACACGTGTGTGTGTGTGTGCCCAAGATCCTGAGAGGAGAATTGAGAAGAGGGGACTGTGGCATGGCCATCCCCTTAGGGGTTGGAGGTGATTTCTCACTATGCCTCTCACTGTCTGTCTCTGTCTCTCTCTGGTGAGCACACATGCCCAAAGGCAAAAACCTCTAAAGGGGGGGAGGGGTTTGAAATAATACTTGACTGTTATTTATAAGGACTAATTTTTCATTCAACTCACATTTTTTGAATGCCAACTACACCAGGCACTGTTAGGTATATTGGGGCTGTTGGGGATACATTGTGAATAAAAACAGACCAAGTACTTCTTTTCTAGGCATTTATATTCTCATAACGAGAGATAGACATATACATATACATGTGTGTGTGTGTGTGTGTGTGTGTGTGTGTGTACACACATGGGTTATGCACACCGGCACCCTGGGGTCCTGAGGAGTTGGATGACGGGAGCTGGGGAAGGATCATGGAGTGACGAAAGTGTTTGGGCTGCTTCTCTCTCTCTCTCCTGCTCGTGGGCACACACACATATTCGATCATTAGAAAAGCACACACACTGTGTTCATTTCAGGTACCTCTAACCCTTTCATCTGCATTGGTGTTACATGTGCTCACACCTGTTAGATGTGTGTACACACACACACACACACACACTGATACATATATAGGTAAAACATATGCATACATATTTTTTCCTACAGAAAATATATCTCACCTTTATATAAAAATGGAAAGAAAGATAATGTCTCCTGGGACCAGCAGTTAGCGTAATGGCTTATGTCGCTGGACTCCCATGTAGTCGACCATGGTTCGTATCCTAGACCCTATGACTTAAAACTCACGCCGGGCGCATGTGCGTGCATGCCCAAGATCCCGAGAGGAGAATGGAGGAGATGGGATTGCAGCGTGGCCATCCTCCCTGGGGGTGATTTCTCGCTTTCTGTCTGTCTGTCTGGCAAGCGCAAAAACTGCTCTAAAAAAAAAAGATAATGTCTCCTACTAAAATCAGATTCCTAGTGAATGTTAACAGGCTATGCTCCTGCTCCTTACGTGGGGGTAGTAAAAAAGGCAAAAGTAGAGAGAAATGGTAACTAACAAGGTTAAAAGGAGCATTCAAAACAAAACTAGCCTTCATCAGCCCAGTAAAGGGCTCATCGTGAGACAGTGGTTTTAACGTTAGTCCTGTCCCAATACCCAAACCTCAAAAGGTTATGTTGGGATTGTAGTAGAAGATCTTTTTCCCCCTATTGTTTCTTCACTTTATCTAGGCTTTACAGCATTATACACAGCATTTTATAAAACAAGTTTATCCCCGCCGCAGTATGCTAATTTTAACAAATATTAACACTGTCATCATGATAAATACACAAGAAACTGATCGCTCATAGTGTGTGATTTATTATCAATCCATCCATCCATGAGTGGTGAACATGGTCAGCTGGTCAAGAGGTACTCCATCCTCGAGTTCCATTAAATCAAGGGGAAAAAAATTGAAAAAAGAGAAGATTTTCTAACTCCTGACCGGGAGGCCAACACATTCCCCCATTCGCTTCATGCAGCAGCCCTACGAGGCAGGTATTTCTAATCCCAGCTTTACAACTTAGAACTGGGAGTTGGAATAACTAGTTTAGGATCACATCGACAGTAAATGACACATCCAAAATCCAAATCTAGTTCTGTCCCCACGTCCATCAGTTTCCCTCCAGACAGCTGCCTCAGGGAAGAATGTGCAGGAGAAAGGGTGAGCCTGACTTAAAGAATGGAAAAAACTCGGGCAAAACTTACACAGCGGACTCCGAACGGACACGTGAAAAACAACTTGACTGAGTTTCCCAGACTGTTACAGGGTTACAAAGTGGGCAACCTGGGTTTGCACATTTAGCTTTACTGTTGGGATGTGTTGGCCTGGCTACTGTGGCACAGCAGCAGTGCAAGTGGCCTGCAAGAATAGAAGCCAAATGGCCAGCCGTAGGTTCAGATGCCCAGGTCAGCCTGAAAATACATGGGTTATGCACGCCGGCACCCTGGGGTCCTGAGGAGTTGGATGACGGGAGCTGGGGAAGGATCATGGAGTGACGAAAGTGTTGGGGCTGCTTCTCTCTCTCTCTCTCCTGCTCGTGGGCACACACACATATTCGATCATTAGAAAAGCACACACACTGTGTTCATTTCAGGTACCTCTAACCCTTTCATCTGCATTGGTGTTACCTGTGCTCACACCTCCTGTTAGATGTGTGCTCACACAGGGGTTGCTGCTCAGTATCCACAACTCTCGCCATTCACCCTTGTTTCCTTCTTCTGAGCCCCAGCTCGCATCTGTCTGACCAGTGGAAGGTGGAAGCTGTCCTGGTACAAACCCAAAGGCTACTGAGCAACTCAGGCAGGAGCTATTTGGAAAACAGAGCTGTCTAAGGAGCACAGAATCCCCCCTGACCTTTACATATCTTTGAAGTGCCTGTCTCTTTAAAATGTTAAAATAAAAAGAGCTAATTATTTTTTAGAGTGAATGAGAGATGCTGTTTACTATTTCAAGCCCTTCCTTGGAAACTTACCCTCCAAGGACTGCTGAGGGGAGGAAGGCTTTCGTGGCTGGCTTTGTGAGCCTCTCACTAACCAGGAGCTAATGCATTCTTCTTCCTATAAAGAGGAAACATGCCCAAGGCAAGGTTGAAAAGTCATTCCGAAAGAGCCCAAGATTTGCTGCCTCAAATCGGAAGATTTTTCTCTGAGACTGAAAGAGGTTTTTGATTTTTGATTTTTTTTTTAGAATGTCTTTTAGCTCGAGGGCATTCTAACTATTTGAAATATATATTGCTGTAGTGAAATGAAACGGGAGCTGGGGAAGGATCATGGAGTGACGAAAGTGTTGGGGCTGCTTCTCTCTCTCTCTCTCCTGCTCGTGGGCACACACACATATTCGATCATTAGAAAAGCACACACACTGTGTTCATTTCAGGTACCTCTAACCCTTTCATCTGCATTGGTGTTACCTGTGCTCACACCTCCTGTTAGATGTGTGCTCACACAGGGGTTGCTGCTCAGTATCCACAACTCTCGCCATTCACCCTTGTTTCCTTCTTCTGAGCCCCAGCTCGCATCTGTCTGACCAGTGGAAGGTGGAAGCTGTCCTGGTACAAACCCAAAGGCTACTGAGCAACTCAGGCAGGAGCTATTTGGAAAACAGAGCTGTCTAAGGAGCACAGAATCCCCCCTGACCTTTACATATCTTTGAAGTGCCTGTCTCTTTAAAATGTTAAAATAAAAAGAGCTAATTATTTTTTAGAGTGAATGAGAGATGCTGTTTACTATTTCAAGCCCTTCCTTGGAAACTTACCCTCCAAGGACTGCTGAGGGGAGGAAGGCTTTCGTGGCTGGCTTTGTGAGCCTCTCACTAACCAGGAGCTAATGCATTCTTCTTCCTATAAAGAGGAAACATGCCCAAGGCAAGGTTGAAAAGTCATTCCGAAAGAGCCCAAGATTTGCTGCCTCAAATCGGAAGATTTTTCTCTGAGACTGAAAGAGGTTTTTGATTTTTGATTTTTTTTTTAGAATGTCTTTTAGCTCGAGGGCATTCTAACTATTTGAAATATATATTGCTGTAGTGAAATGAAAATTCATTCCTTTGAGATGGGCTACAGAGAAGTCTGGATCTCAGAACAAAACAACGAACGATGAGAAATAAGGAGTCAAGGATTTGTACCAAGCTCCCAAATTGAAAACCTCTTTGGAATACCACATTCTCTTTGATGCCACCTGGAAAACTTAAAAAAAAAAAAAAATCTACTTAGAGATCTTGGGCTGACAAACTGTTTCCACATATCCTTTCCCTAAATTTGATTGCTAGACACTGGATGGAAAGAAGAGGAAGAGGTGTTGGGATCATATGACTTCCTGCCAACAGCTTCTGAATTCTGATCTTGGCTTTGACCCAGACTGACTTTGGAGACTCCTGAGCTGACTTAACCTGGTTTTGTTTTCCTGCCAAATGATTGGGACTAATAAAATCACCACTCCAAGGTCTCTGAGGACAACTGTTTGATAAGAATTTTATATGGGGACCAGCAGATGGCGTAATGGCTACATCGCTGGACTCCCACACATTCGACCGCAGTTCAAGTCCTGGACCTGGTGGCTTAAAACTCACACCTGGCACATGTGCATGCCCAAAATCCCAAGAATGGAGGAGAAGGCATTGTGGCATAGCCATCCCCCTGCAGGGTGATTTCTTGCTTTCTGTCTGTCCATCTCTCTGGCAAGTGCTTGTACCTTATAGCAAAAATCTCTCTGTATATGTATATAAAAAAGGAACTTTATATATGGAGATATCTTTGAAGACACTCTGCTAATTATTGATGCCAAATTCTCTCTAACTCTTGTTTGGAGTTTTCTCTGAGATCTGAGAGTTTGTTATTGTTGGTGCTTCTGTAGCACAAATAAGAGCCTTTTCAAAGAAGTTAGCAGTATGAACCATATATATAATGTATACATGTAAGAGAGAGAAACACACTGCATGTATGTGCATGCATTCCCCAAATCTCACTGGGATAGAGAAATGGAGAAAAAGGGATTGTGGCATGACCACTCTCCAGCACGGGGGTGTTTTCACCTTCTCGCTCTCTTTGTCTCTATGCCTCTCTGGCAAGCACATGCACCTTCTGGCAAAATAATAAATAAAAAGGAATGCTTCTCGGACCAGCACACTGAAACACAGTGGTTAAGCCTTGTGCATGAGGAGCCAGATCCACATAGCCAACTGTCTTTCAAATCTTGGCCCTGGCATCTTAAGGGTCATGCTGACAGGTGTGAATGTGTGCCCCAAATCCTGAAGGGATGGAGAAAGGAGGGAAAAGGATTGCAATGTGAATGCACCCCATCAGGTGGTGCTTTCTTTCTCTTTCTTTCTCTGGTAAGCACAATGTACCATCTGGCAATAAAAAAAATAAAACAGGGGGACCCGCAGATGGCATAATGGTTACATTGCTGGACTCTCACGTGGTTGAGTACTGAATCCAGTGGCTTGAACTCATGCTGGGCACATGCCGGCATATGTGCATGCGTGGCTGAAACTCACGCCAGGCACATGTGCATGCATACCCAAAATCCGGAGAGGAGAATGGAGAAGAGATTGCGGTGTGGCAAATCATCCCCCTGGAAGGGTGATTACTCACTTTCTGTCTCTCCATCTCTCCAGTGAGCACATGTGTCCTATAGCAAAAATATCTCTCTAAAAAAAAAAAGAAAAATTTAAAAATGTATTAAATAAACCAGTAAAATATAAACCAAAAAAATCCTTCTCAAGTACCATATCTTATCTAAACTACATTTGAAACACAGTATTATGACTTTTAAGTGATTAGAATGCTTGAATGACAAACATCTTAACCGGAATGATTTGTCTTTATTAGGTAATTAAGGTGCTCAGATTAGTTTGCCATTATTCATCAAACCCATGTGTGTGTATGTATATATACACAAGGGGACTTCAAAAAGTTTGTGGAAAAAGGAATTAAAGTATGAGCTTATTTTAATGCAAAACATTTTTGAAAGCCAAGTTTTTCATAATATGCATTTTCCATGAACTTTTTTTGGAAGATCATGATACTTTTTTTATATTTTGTAGAGAGATTTTTGCTATAGGGCCCGTGTGCTCCCCAGGGAGACAGAGAGATGGAAAGTGAGAAATCATCCCCTGGGGGTGATGGCCATGGTGCAATCCCTTCTCTCTGACTCTCCTCTTGGGATTTTGGGAGCATACACACAAGTGCCCAGCATAAGTTTAAGCCGCCAGGTCTGGGACTCAAACTGCAGTTGACAACATGGGAGTCCAGCAACATAACTGTTACTTCATCTGCTGGTCCCAGGGTATGATAGTTTATTTTTCAAAATTGTACCACAGTGACTTTCCATGAACTTTCTAAAGATTGTGTATGCACACACACGTGCACATGTGTGTGCTATGATTGTAATATTGAATACATGGTACTTGCCAAGACACAGAATAAATTATGGGCTTCTTCTATAGATTTACTGTCTCAAATTGGACCAGAAATGTTGACCAATAAAGATGTTTTTAAAAAAATCATGTGAAAGAAATCAAGATCTAAATTAGCTGTATCGAGTGACCTGATTCAACAGATCTTAACTCACATCATTTTCTAACTCATATGATCATCCAAATTTAATCCTATCATAACCTGATGAGATTTTAGCAGGGAAAGGACCTTTTCTAAAAGTCCTTTTCTAAAACCCAGGTTTTTATTTATATTCAAATTAGCAAGTAGATTCCTTGGAGATGGGTACTGCTATGCTAGGAGCTTCAGGTGGGATGGTCCCAGGCCAGGGGGTTTCCGCCTAGCAGATATCTAAAACAAGGACATAATAACAGCTGACTTTTGTGCCAGGTTCTATTCTAAGCACTTTACATAATTAGCTGCTTTAATTCCCCCAAAACCCCTAGGATGTGGGTGAGGCACAGAGCTGTTAAATATCTTGTCACAGAGCTGGGCGTCTCTCACCACACAGTCTATGCTCTTAGCCCACATACCGTAGCCTTTTTTTTTTTAAACCTTACTCTAGGACTTGTGTACTTGCTGGAAAGACACAGAGACAGAGACAGAGACAGAGAGAAGGAAGGCGAGAAACCACCTCCGGAAGGATGGCCACACCACAATTCATCCTCCTCCACTTTCCTCTCAGGGTTTCAAGCATGCATATGCGCCAGCATGTTTTTCAAGCCACGGTGACTGAGACTTGAATCTGTAGTCAGCCATATGACACCCAGCAGCCTTAACCACCCCACCACTGGCCAGCCTTGTACTCCTATTTCTTTTTTATTAAGTTTTTGCCATAGGGCATGTATGCTTGCCTGAGAGAGACAGAGAGAGAAAAAGTGAGAAATCATCCCCCAGGAGTGGCTGGCCACACCGCAATCCCTTCTTCTCCATTCTCTTCTTGGATTTTGGTCATGCACACACACTGGCTTAGTGTGAGTTTCAAGCCACCAGGTCTGGGACTCAAATCACTGTCAGTCATGTGGGAGTACAGCACCTTAACCATCATGCCACCCACTGGCCCTTGTACTCCCTTTTTACTGGTGATTTTAACCTAAGGTAGGCCAGTATATACCAACAGGTAGGCTCAGGCAGAGGGAGGGCTTTAGCGATCCAAAGAGATGCACATTGAAGACTGAAAACAAATGCAGAAAGAAGAGGCATGAAAACTGACTTCAGAGGATAGCTAGGATTACTGTAATGGGAGAGATGAAGGAAGGGTCAAGCCACCCAAGGCAAAAGAAAGTATGAGCCAAGCCATAGGGTTGTAAAGCGCAAAGTGTATTCAGGGAATTTCCTTCTTGCAGCCATATCTAGGGAGAAAGGAAAAATCAGTAGTTGAAGATAGCTAGTAAAATAAGATTATGAAAAATCTAGGCCGCGAGTCATAGTGGTTAGGGCTCTACATGGCTGACCACAGTTCGAGTCCTTGACCTGGCAGTTTGACGATCACACCGGGTGCATGTGCGTGTGTGCCCAAAAGCCCAAGAGAATGGAGGAGAAGGGATTGCAACATTACCGTCTCCCCTGGGGGTAAATTCTCACTTTCCCTCTCTGTTTCTCTCCAGTGAGCATATACTCTATGGCAAAAACCTAAAAAAAAGAGAGAGAGAATCTAGGCAGCAAAAAAATGGCTAGATACCTAGTTCAAAACAGTTTGAAAACCCAAAAACCTTTTTAGCACAGATTAACAAAGGCCTCTCACCTTTCTTTCTTTTTTAAGTAAATGGAGTGAGAAGTATTGGGTTTGAGGCATATATGTATCAAATTCTAAAATAATTTTTTATTAGAAAAAAGGATTCTACACCAGCCTTTTCATTGTAGTTGATGCCACAATTCTAAGGGTGTGGGGCTTTTATGATTTCAAGATTCCAAGTGTCTTGTATCCTCATTTAAATATTTTGTATTCTAAACCTTTTGACTGGGAGGTCTAGTACGGACATGTAATGCTGAAGAGGTGTGAAACACTTCCCTGCAAATACTTAAATATTTAAAGTTGCGGGTGACTGAAATTCTAGTAAATGTGGTGGTCTTTAATTATGCATGTTCTTGCCCCTCCCACGTTGCCAACTACTTGAAACTCTTCCTTTGCCCCAAAGGCTGTTGCTTAGATCCTGTGTTCGGGGTGACCTGGTTAGCATGTGTTCCATGTGCAAACACCTGGGCATTTTTTAGATAGGTTAAACTTGTGTTTCAGTGCCTCTGAGGACTTCGTAGGAAAATCCCTGGGGACAAAAGAACTTTCTGAAGGAACTTCTCTATCGCTGACTTTTTCTGTGGCCTTGTTGGGCAGGATTGTTGTAGCTTGATTTCTTTGATCCATAAAAAAGAAAGACAGACAGACTTCAGGTGTGTGAAATAAACAGATGAGCAGAGATTGGGCTAAGGTTATGAGCGCTTGAAGACAGTCTTGGTCTGTTTGGGCGACTCTAATAAAATACCGCAAACTGGATGACTTAGAAATTTATTCTAGAAGAGATCCAGGCACCGGTAGATGTGTGGCTGGTGAGGACCTGCTTTCTAGCTCATCGGGAATGCCTTCTTGCTGTGTCATCATGTAGTGCAAGGGCTCTCTCTTGGGCTTCTATAAAGGCACTAGTCCCATTTATGACTGTTCCACTCCCGTGATCTAATCACCTCTGAAAGGCCCTATCTCCAATACCCTCACCTTGAAAGTTAGCATTTCGACATATGAATTGAGGAGGGGGGAACCGACATTCAGACCATCCTAGCTGTGACAGAAGAGTGAGGTGTTTTATTCATTATAATAACATGTATTAAGTACTCACTGTGTGCCACTTAAGCACTACAAGTGCTGGACCTTCATTGTGTCTCCACAACCACTATGTAGGAAGCAGATTCCCAGTTTAGAGAGGAGAAAACCAAGACGCATGAGAAAAGGCAAAACAAGGATTTGAACTCAGGTAGCCTGATTCCCAAGTATAGCCATTAGAGTTGTCCAATATGGAATGGGCTATGTTTTAAGACAGTGCTCATCCGTGGACAAAATAATGTCTGCCAGGCAAGTATGTGGAAAGTGGTCACAACTTACAAGGTTCTAGGACTCATGGGATGCAGTCATTCGGCATTTGTCTCCGATTTCAGAATGCGTGCCTTCTCAGCTAAATGGAAAATACTAAAAGCATTGTGCCTCTACTGTGAAATCAATACAAGATCATCTCTGTTGCAGCCACGTTATATGCACCAAGTGGCTGAAGAGAAGGGTCTTTCAACAAATATGCAAGTCCTGGAAATAATTGGATGACTAACAACACAGTCCTGTCGTCAGCAAGCCAGACTGGTTAGATCTTTCCATGCACGGTGTGGGGTGATAAGCCAGATGGAGGTGTGCATAGCTCTGTGCAAGCACAGAGCTGCTCCGGGGGCTCCCTGAAGCTGACACCTGGACATAGTAACAAAGGATGGGTGAGAAGGGCTTTCCAAGGGCAGCGTGTGTGTGGGAAAGCACGTGACCTGTGGAGCGAACTCCAGGCATTGTAATACCTACCCAAGGATTAGCAATCATGAAGTGAAAAGAAACAGAGGGTGAAACTGGATTTTCTGAAAATCCTGTCCCTTACCACTCTCTCTTTACCTCATTATAATGAACAGAAACAAGAAAGGAGAGTATGTTTTGCCAATTGAACATGTATTGGATAAAATGACATTTATTGTTAGAAATCTCTGATCATTGTGAAATGGGTAGATACGTACACCAAATTGTTGATGGCGTTTATGAAGAATTATCTTTTGATCTAAAGGGCTAGCATAAACCAATAAAGAATAAAATGTAATTGGGCTTCTGGTAATAGAACATTAATATAGTCAAATAGGACAAGCCCTATTTGTTGAACCTAGTAGGGGACTTGAGAAATTTTTGCTGAGTTTTGATATCAAGAGCTCCTTAGAGATAACCTAAACCAATAACCCCTGTCTATGACTTAAAGACTTAAATTAGAAACTGTCTGTAATAACTGCTGGAAATTGAGCAAGCACAGATTAAGATGAATAAATACGGTTTACTCTTACTACAAATGGAAACATTTTCTTTTTAATAAGGCATAACACAGTTGATCCTTTTTCAGATAAATTAGTCACTTTCGACCAAACAGTTTTATTAAAGTAGCAAAACCTTAGGGAACTAATTGCAATTTATATTACCATTTAAAAATTATTGTTAAATTTAGCATGTTTGAAAAGATGACTAATGTTCTGCCTTAACTAAAATGTAACAGTCAAAAATAGAAGCTCATAGCATTATCTGTAAGTATGTCAGCTCCACACCTTCCAGATAGCTCTTGGTTTTTCTCCTTAACGAGCACTTGATGATTGATCAATAATCAGTTTGGGAGCTAATTAAAGTCACCAGAGTGATAGATATCCCTGTATAAGGTTCATCAGTATAACAGCGTGCTAGACAGACTCCAGCCACATTGTTCATTTCTAGATAATTTCTGTGCAACAAAGCAGATGAGTTATGGCCTCAGAGCCCGTGGAGAATTCTGTGAGGAATCTTCTATGCCTGGCCTAACATGGTGTAATGCTTGCTGTTGCAAGTCAACAGAAGCTGGAGGAGATAATTAGTTTAATTTGTTGTTACACTGTTTTTGTCCTTTTGGGTAAAATTTATCTACTATCTATTCTGATTCTACTGGAAAAGAAAAGAAAACTACCATGTCAGCTGAGAAGTAAATTATATATTGGGTCCTCTGAAAAGTCCTGATGCATTTTTGTATAGAAAAACATAGAAAAATACATCATAACTTTTCCGACGCCCCAATATGTTTTCCAAGTAATAATCCTTACAGTATTTAATTGTTAGGAGATTAGTATTTGAAACCATGGACTCAACATCAATAGAACTTTCCAATTGGAAAAGGCCTGAGAGGTCACATGGACCAACCTCCTCTCTGTAGGCGAGGAAGCTGTGGAGCTGTGGAGTTAAATAAAGTCTTGGCCCAGGGTCACACAGATTGTACATGGCCGATTGAGGGCTCTTACCCTCGGACACCTAGAGTGGGAAAGTCCCTGCCTCTAACACTGGTCCCAATGCTGGGGAAGGGGACAGTCAATCCCCAGCAAAGACAAAAACAGAAATGACTGCATGGACACTATTTGTGCATCCTACCCCTAAATGCCCTCCTATACTATTTCCTCTGAGTGTCCTCAGATATAGTCTCCTTTTATCGGACATTAAAATTCTCTTGGAAAGAAACCTTCTGCACCCAGAAGTCATGTGATCCTTCTTCCTTCCCTGAGCATGCCTTCACTCTGTACTGTCTTTCGTTCCCCACTTTTCCAAGTGCCCGAGGTATGTAGTTTGATTTGATTATCTTTCTAATTTTGGTCGTGCAGGGAGACCTCGTGTTGTCATGTTGTCATCTCTAATAGAAGAGCTCATGCTGGGGGTCAGGGAGGCTGAGGTCACTGAGCTATTTTGCAGCAAAGCCAGGACTGAAATCCAGTTTGTTGTTTCACAGACTTCAGCTCTTTCCATTAAAAATGCTACTCCTGGGATGTAATTACTCCCGAAACAAAATCTTTTAACACTACACTGAACAGAATATAATTATTTTTGTGATGGTGATTAGCTTTACTTCACTCCCTTTGCATGTGTTCTCTATTTCTGCCTTCGTGCCGATTATTGTCTGCATCGCCGTTGCCCTGTCACTTGGTTAGTTGGCAGTCTAGCCAGCAGAGTCCAGAGACCCAGACAATGCCTTTTGTTCAAACTATTTGTTTGGATTATAAATATAATTTGATGATAAATTCAAATTAGTATGTTGATTTCATTTCAGTGGAGCCACAATGTACCTTGAGTGTTCTTTGATAAACTAGTTCAACAAACATCTCATGCCACTTAATTATTCATCTAGGTCTATTTGTTCATTGTAAAGTGCTTGGCTAATGTTCCTAACATATATATAAATGAAATATTGCTAAATTCTCTCCCATTACTTCTATTAGAAATGATGATTCTTCTAATCATGGAAAAATCATGATCTATTCTTTTTTTAAGATTGATTTATTTAATTTTACTTATTTTTATTTTATTTATTTATTTATTTTATTTATTTATTCATTTATTTTTAATTTGACAGAGAGAGAGTGTGGAAGTGAGAAAGCAAGCCACCAGGTCTGGGACTCAAACCGTGGTGAGCCATGTGGGAGTGTCCAGCGCCTTCACCA
>NW_006159897.1:886005-891938 GCF_000334495.1 Tupaia belangeri chinensis | reverse complement strand
ACCATTACTTCTATTAGAAATGATGATTCTTCTAATCATGGAAAAATCATGATCTATTCTTTTTTTAAGATTGATTTATTTAATTTTACTTATTTTTATTTTATTTATTTATTTATTTTATTTATTTATTCATTTATTTTTAATTTGACAGAGAGAGAGTGTGGAAGTGAGAAAGCAAGCCACCAGGTCTGGGACTCAAACCGTGGTGAGCCATGTGGGAGTGTCCAGCGCCTTAACCAGCATGCCACCTGCTGGTCCCACTTATTTTTATTTTTAATTTGCTATAAGTCACACACATTCATCAGAGAGAGAGACAGAGAGAAAGGGGGGATGAGAAAGCATGCCATTAGGTCTGGGAATTAAACCACCAGGTCTGGGACACAACCCACGGTCGACCATGTAGGAGTCCAGTGCCTTAACCACCATGCCACCTACTGGTCCCCACTATCTATTAATTAAAAAAAAAAAAAAATGAGAGGAGGCAGAGGGTATGCAAAGGGTTTTTTTACTTGCCAGAGAGAGAGAGAAAAAAAGCATCTTTAATGGGGAGGGGGGGTGATCATACAATTCCTCTTCCTTCATTTCTCCATCCCGGTACCATTTGGGGCACACGTGCACGTGTTCCTGGTGTGTTTTCCGAGCCACTGGGGCTGGTATCGAGCCATGGTCAGTCACACGAGATCTGGCTCCCTATACACAACACTTAACCACTGTGCTAGGAGGTGACCCTAAAACAAATTTAACATAAATATCAGCACCTGGTGTTTACAGTGCACTTGTCACATGTCAGCCTCTTTCTCTTGTGCTCTTTATGTATGTTCACACATTTCATTCTCCCAAGTACCCTCTGCAGTAATATCAGACTTTTCCGTTTTGGCTGTAGGATGTGTACACTCACCAGAGAGAGAGGGAGACGGAGAAAGAGAAGGAAAGTGAGAAATCACCCCTAAAGGTGATTTCTAAAGGTGACCATGTCACCATGCCCTCTCTTCCATTCTCCTTAGGACTTTGGGCACACATGCTCAGGTGGCTGGTGTGATACTTCCAAGTCACCAGGTCCAGGACTTGAACTATACAGTAGGCCATGTGGGATCCAGCTTCCTTAACCCCCTCACCACCTGCTGGCCCAAACTTTTGATTTCATAGTGAAACTGAGGCACAGTAAAGTTAAGGCCCTTGCCCTCGATCACGCAGCAGGTAAATGCAGAGGCAAAATTTGAACCCAGGCAATCAGTCTTATGAGTCTGAGCCCTTAACTATCAGTTAATTCTCCTACAACTATTTTACTTTGTAAATAATTAAGTTTTATAAACATAATTTTCATTGCCTTATGAAGAGAAATAGGATCCAGGGAGAGGAGGTGGGTTTGTGACGGTTCATCATGTGACAGTCCTTCTGGCTACTCATGAATCAGCAATTTAATTCATTCCTGATGACACCAATGAGAATAAAAAAATCTTATCTGGCGTCATTCAAAGACCTTAACTAGGAGGTGGGAGCATAGTAACTTAGAGATCCCTTGTAGCACAATGTTTGTTTGTTTGTTTAATTTGCTGTAGGGCATGTGCATTCACCAGAGAGAGAGAGAGGAAGTAAGAAAGTGCATCTTGGGGAGATGACCATGCCGCAATCCCTTCTCCTCCATCCTCCTCTTGAGATTTTGGACACACGCACACACACACACACCTGGAGTGCTTTTCAAGCCATGGGGTCTGGGACTTGAACCACATAGTTGGCCATGCGGGATCCAGACTCCTCAACCACCACATCACCTAGTCAGTCCCTAAGTAGCACAGTATTAAGAGTGGACTTCTCTTGCCTTTACATTCTTCATATAAATAAAGTATATTTCCCACCTCTTTTCTCCCTAAATGGGGTCCCAGATTTTAAAAGGCAGGTTTGTTAAATCCTAGAAGTCCTTTACCTTACTCTCAGTCTACCTTGAAATCCACAGCTGCCCCTCCTTTCCACCTCTGCATACGTACAACTTCACCCTGTCTTACAGTCAGAGTAGGCTTGCTGTTGTACGCTCCCATCAAGGAAGGGTCTTGATCTTCACCTCTGGACTCAAAGCTTAGCGCAGTCCCTGGCAGATGAGCACTTGGTGGCTGTCTGTCTGGTGGGTGACTACATGCAGATCAGCATACGATGCCCCCTGAAACCTTTCCACTTAATGTTATAGTAACTGTCGCTATACATTTAAAAAGGTACTAAATATGGGATGTAATTACAGTTAGTCTAGAAGCTTTTCCTACATGTGAATTCTGGGCCAGCTCCGTGGTGCTGTGGTGCAATGCTATTTGAGAGAAGGTGGATCCTACATGGCGACCACAGTTGGAATCCCTGAACCTGTCAGCCTGAAACATACCAGGCATGTACATGAATCCCCAAGGTCCTATGGGTTAGAGGCCTGGAGGAAGGGAATAGTAGTATGAGCAGGTTCTTTGGAGGGTGGTCCTCTCTCCCTTGCTATCATTAATAAAGAAAAATATGTGAACTCAGAGGCCAGATGGTGGTACAGTGGTAAGATAATTGGATCCATATGGGAAAGGTCCTGGGTTCACGTTGTAGGACTTCCCTGCATATAAACCTGTGATCTGGGCCAGCTGGGCCTGGGGGTGGATCATGGCATGAAAACCGTATTGGGGGTGGCTGACTCTCTGTTTCTCTCTCTCTCTCCCCCTCTCTCTCTCTCTTTCTCTTTTTCTCGTCTTTCTAATGGAAGAAAAGAATAATGTTTTTAAAAATATGACTTAAGGTAGTGTATTTTTTGAACACATATGTATCTATGCGGTCAACTCTCAGGCCTCCCTCACTAGTGTACAAATGCTTCTCAACTTATGTTGAGGTTACACCCCAATAAATCCATCCCAAGTCAAAAATATTACAAGTCAAAAATGCAGTTAGTACTCTGATCCACCTATAATAAAGTTGAAAAGTCTTAAGTTAGAGCCATCGGTAGCTAGGGAGCATTTGTATTATGGGGTCATCAGAAAAGTCATGACACAATTTTGAATGGAAAATACTTCAAGACTTTTCCAGCAACACAATTTGTTAGTGTTTATGAGGTTTGAGATAACCTGGGGCTCAATGTAGAGCAGTAGGAAAGACCTCCATCGGTCTGCTTTTGTTCCTCAGTTGTCTCCACTGACTTGGGGAGACAGTGGCCTCTGCCTGTCTGTTCAAAGCCTGCACTCTCACTTCTACATCAGGCCTTGAAAACTGTCAGGATTGAGGGCTGCCCACCCTGCTATGTGTTTATATGCCATCCACCATTTAATCCCCATTTTACGTCTGAGGAATTGGGGTGTGAGGAAATGCAATTTGCCCAGTTAATAAGCAGTGGCATTGGACCTTGAATCCAGGTCTTCGTGGCTCCAGAAGCATGTTCATCACTAAGGTCGGCTCAGGTACAGAAGAGCAAGAAGTTTGGTGAAGGAAGGTGTAGGGACCCTGGCGCTCAGGGTTCTGAGCACTCTTTGAAGGAGTGTTCCAGATGAGCCAATGGCATGGTTGTTAAGGCAGCTAGATTCCACGTGGCTGACTATGCAGTTGGAGTCCCACACTTAGTGGCTTGAGAACCCTGCCTAGCACATGTGTGTGAGTGCCGAGAATCCCAAAAAGTGGGAGATGGAGAAGGGATTGTGGTGTGGCCATCCCCCATAGGGGATGCTTTCTCACCGTCTCTCTCTCTTCTTTCTTCCTGTCTCTCTCCAGTGAGCAGGCGTTAATTCACACACCCTCTGGTGCATTAGCCAAGGGGAGAGAGAGTTCCTACACACTACTCCTCTCTGGGAAAAGCCTCTGGAGACACAGCATAGTGAGCAGAGGCCACAGCCTCAGTGAAGGCTGAGAACGTGCCGTCCTTGGAGGAGCTTTGCAACAGAGCTCCTGGCGCTCGGCCACCAGGAACCAGGAGCCTCTCTCCCATGAACCCAAGGGCTTCCTGGGAGACAATAGGAACAGGCCTCCAAGGCTGTGACCCTGCCCCATGGTTTTCTTAGCCTGGCATTTGCAGAAAGTGTTACAATTAGAGCTCTCATGTATTGATTGTGAAAAATAGATTTCTATCTTAGGTTGTTGACGATTAAGGAAACCCAAATAACATAGTTTCTCAGGAGAGCATTTAGTGATTGAAGGATTTAGAGAAGCAGCAGTCTATAGAATTAGAAAATATTGTCACTAACAAATACTTTTCATCCTCCACCCCCACCAGAAAAACACCCACCTTTGTCTTTCTTCTCTTTTTTTTGAGGGGCCATAAATTCCCATACTAACATTTCACAAGGGATTTAGAACTATTTATTCGCCCATTAGTCCAATCTCTGGCATTTACTGCTTGGTGCTATTTTAGGTGCTGAAGATGGAACGGAACAGTTCCATAGTAGGCGTTAATAAATATATGTTAATGGTACCAGCAAATGGGATAATGGCTACGTCACTGGACTCGCATGTAGTTGACTGCAGTTCAAGTCTCAGACCCGGTGGTTTAAACTCACACCAGGCGTGTGTGCCCAAGATCCCAAGAGGAGAATGAAGGAGAAGGGACTGCAGCATGGCCATCCTCCCCGGGGGGTGATTGATTTCTCACTTTCTGTCTCTCTGTCTCTCTCTGTCTTTCTGGTGAGTGCACAGGCCCTATAGCAAAAATCTCTCCCAAAATAAATAAATAAATAAATAAATAAATGTATGTTAAATGAACAAATGAATGGACAAACTGACTGTCTGATGGCTTCTTGTTCTTCACATGCTTCTCACCAATTATCTGCTTTGCTCCTACTGTAGACAAGACACTGTTAAGGATGTAAAGGTGCATACGATATTATTGGTGCCCTAGTCGATCTCACAGGAAGGTCCACGCTACTGGGAGGAGCCCTGCTGTCTGTAACACATGGCAGAGAGTCTGAAGTGCTGTCCATGAGTAAGTCTTGACAGCCAGATGAAGAGCTTGGAGAGTAGGTGGTTGGCTATTTGAGATAAAGACTATGACTGGAGAACTAAGCGCAAATTGAAAAGAAAGAGGGGCGTTCCTGCCTGCTTAGCACTAGGTAACATTCCAGCTTAGCACTAGGTAACATTTGAGGTGGCTCTAGAGGGTGGATCAAAATGGTAGCAGGAGGAAGTGCAGGGGGAGGGCATCCCAGGAAGTGGGACTGGCTTGGGAGAAAGCCAGAGGGGCAGGAAAGTGCAAATTCGGAGGAGGCTACTATACGTGATTGACTCAGTACACAAAGTGCTGCTTGAACAGGTGTTATCACAAGTTTGTGAGGGCCTTGAACTCCATGGTAGAAAGAACCATGTCAAGTTTGAGAAAAGGTCAAAGAGTGGCAATGGACCAAAGGCCCTGTAGCTATTACTTTGGATTGTTTTCCTTCTTACCTTCTTCTTCCATGTTAAATGAGTTCACTTCACACCCCAAGCTATCCTGCACATGTTCATCAAATTATAACTAAGATACTGCTTTGACCAAGTTGTCTACACTTGTGGAGATTCACAATTCCCTGGAGAATAAACTCTACCCTTGTCAGTTAGGATTCAGGCTCTTCTGACCTGGCCTGGGCACATCAGCGGTCTCATCCTTCAGCTCAGTTACCGAGCCATCTCCTTTCCAAGCTCTTCCTGGACCCCCTTCTCTGCCTTCTCGGTCTGCTCATGTCTGCCTCACCTGTATGCTTCCCTCCATCCCCTTACCACTCTGTCTTTGCTGAGATCTTCCTTCTAGCCTTAATGTCCCTCACTTCATCTGTGCCCCCAGAATATCTAAGGCCCACTGTTTGTTCTAGTCTCCACAAATCCAAACTCTTGGAAGATGAGGAACATGTCTTTAGTTTCACACCCATCAGTACCTGATGGATGGTAAGTACCAAAGAAATGTTAAGTAAAAATACCAAACAAATGTGCAGTAAATAAATTGGCTGTTGTACCTCTTTCCC
>NW_006159897.1:865116-885992 GCF_000334495.1 Tupaia belangeri chinensis | reverse complement strand
TCTTTCCCTCCATTCCATGTACCCAAGAGTAACTATTTCTCAGGTAATGATGCCTTCCAATTGCTTAATACTTTAGACTCTCCATAGTGGTCCAGAACATCTGACCTGAAGCCACACTCCCTGCGTTCCAACAATTGCTCTACCAGTTTTTACCTGTGTGACCTTGGACAAGTTACTTTACATCTCTGTGCCTCGGTTTTCTCATCTGTAATGAGGAAGATAAAGATACTCTGCTCTGAGGAGTTCCTAAAAGGATTAAATAAGATTTTATTTATAAGGCCCTTTGAACAATGTCTAACACATAGTAAGCATTATATCAATATAATTTATGCTAACCTAAATATATATGTATTATATATATAGTATATATCATAAATATGTGTGTATCTATATTGGTTATATATAAATGACTATACAAATAAATACACACACGTGCAAACTACACATATGTATTAAGTATGCAATAAAGTTTAAGCTAAATAACCACCCCACGGGACACAAAGTTTGACCTCTACAATAAACCTTTAAGGTGAACAGAGGTGTTAAAAATAACTTTCTCACACCTAGTAATTTGTTGATCCATTCCTGGGGTCTATGTTTTCTAACCTCTGAAAGAAGAGTCAAAAAGTAGACACTATAGGCCCAATGGTAGTGGTGGCATAGGCTGTGGAGCCGTATGGGAAGGCCCAAGGTTCAGATCCTGGGTCAACCTGAACACACCAGGCATGCCTATGGTCACCTGTGATCTTAGCTGACTAAAAAGCTGGACCAAGAGCGAGGGGGAGGATCAAGGCATAGCAAGAACCTGTCAGGGGTCCTTGTCTCCACTCCACTCCTCTTGAAGTAAATCAATAAAAAAAAATTTTTAAGCAGAAACTATAGCCTTAACCCACTGATCTACACATGTAGCTTTCTGATACTTAGTGATTTTTTTTTTTTAGCACTAAGATGTACTACAGGTATTTTAATTATTTTGATTGAAAGTATAAGAATAGTGTCAGACACATTATATGGGCCTGTCAGTAGGAAAGAAAATGCTAACAGTTTCTGTGCGAAAGTTACTGTATAGGATTTCCCAATATCACAAAGAAATCTAGAATATGGGTCACTTTTTTGCTTGCCTTTATTTTTCCTACAATTGAGGAAAGATGGAGAAGGAAAGTTAAATTGAGTGTGTTGAATGAGAATTATGTATGAAGTTTTAGTAGAGAAGAATTCAGACAGGAAAATATGCTGTCGGAGTACATTTAAATAGAAGTATGCCTGTCATGTCGTTTGGTATGCAAAGGCTTGTGTTTGCATTAAGCCGATGGAGAAGCTATTTTCTTTGCAGTATGCATTCAAACTGCACCTTTAAAAAAGACAAAAGCTTTCTTTACTTCTCTGAAGAAAAAAAGAACTGTCTGTTATTTTATTTTAAATACAAAACACATTTGACTTCTGTCAACAGCTTACATTCTAAATAATGCAGTTTGTACTTGAATTCATTATCTGCAATTAGAGTTCCCAAAAAGCTTTTAACGTTTTTCTTCCCAACTTTTAAAATTCATTCATTGTGACTGTTAACATTGTAGAGCATAGTGGAAACCTTAAGTCAAATTAAAAAATGAACAAAGAAATGTCCTTTCTGGAAATTACCATTGAACTAGGTAGCAAACCCTCAGCTATTGTGCTAACCCACATTGTGCTGAGATATTTACAATTTACACCCTTCCCCCCCCTTTTTGGCTAGTATTAAGTCAAATTCAAACGTTTTCCTTTTATCCCAGAGGGGTTAATAAGAAATACCATGCTGACAGTCAGCTCAGTATACTTTTTCTTATGCAAAGACTTCGTTAGCACAAATTACCTGCTTATACTAGTCCTCAGAATCCAAGTAAAGCAAGAGTCAGGCACTCAGGTTGTTTTCTTTGTGTAGCATTTTAAAGAAATATTCCTCAGCTATCCGGAGCTGTCTGGGATGCCTTTTTATCTAAGTGTGATGGGAGTCGTGTGTTCTCATTCCTCATTTCTGCCTTCCTGTCTATTAGCAAGAATACAGATAGCTAAGCAACTCTGTATGTGGGGTGTGTGTGTGTGTGTGTGTGTGTGTGTGTGTGTGTATGTGCTTGAGTTTTTTCACCCTCTCATTTTAAGATGTAACTGGAAGCAGGACTCAAATGGTATGTGGGTTTGCTTTGAGCAGGGAATATAAACAGAGCCAAGCCTAGAAATGCAAGGTGTGTAGTAGATTCATTGACCTCGCTGTTTGCCCAGCTGCAGGGCGACTCCCTTCTCATTTCCCAGCTGCCCAGCTGCTTCCTCATGCTATTTCATTTTTCTTTTAAACTGGAGTAGCCAACCAAACTTCCCCCGGGTGGATTCAATAATTACTGAAAACAGACAACTTTGCAATTACACACTGCTCAGAAAAGGTTGTCACTGCTTTGTAGTTTAGCCCTTCCTTTGTTCTCGTTCCGTAATGTCTTAACGTGATTAGCTAGCCTATATTTTCAAGGAAAGACATCATCAGATTTTGTAAAAATGAGTAAAAGCCCCTTATGGACCCGATGTTTTACACCTCAAAATAGTCATTTGAAGAATGTCTGCTGTTGAACCAGAAGTGCTGATTTTCTACCGTTTTTTTCCCTCTTTAAAGACAAGATCTCTCTCTGTCATGATCCTCCTGCCTCAGCCTCCAGTGTAGCTGGGATTACAGGAGTATGCCACTAGGCCTAGCTTTTTAGTTGGGCCAGGAATCAAACCCGTGCCCCCAGCGTAGCCTCAGCCTGCAGATAGCAGTGTGTAGGCTTCCATCTTTGTTTATAACCTACAGAAACAGCAATTTTATATGAGTCAACCTAAAAAAAAAAAAAAAATATATATATATATATAGGGCCCAGCCAGTGATGTGGTGGATGAAGTGGCTGGATCTCATATGGCTGACTTTGTGGTTTGAGTCCCAGACCCAGGGGTTTGAGAAACACACCACGTCCGTGTGCATGTGGACCAAATTGTTGAGAGGAATCAGAGGAGAAGGAGTTGCAGCATGGCCATCTCCCCTAGGAGGTGCTTTCTCTTTCTCTCCTTCCTTTTCTCTCTAGCAAACACATGTACCCTATAGCAGATTTAAATTTTTAAAAAAACTATTCCAATGGTGCTTCCAGGCCTCTGTTTTAAAACTCATCTTTGCAATAAGAAAAATCAAATCCATTACTTCAAACCATGATGTTAACTTCAACTTCTTAACAACTACACCTTAGTTATAAAGTTGGCTCTGAGCGACTTATGGTTAATTGCAAGTGAAATAAAATCTGTTTTCTATGAATAAGAGTTTGAGATAATTTATGAGAAAGTGCCACCCAAGCTCAGTATTGGGTGCTAAATTCTGGTATGTTCCTTGATACATCAGATACATTGCAGTCATAACACCTTAAATATGCTATTTCTTTTAAGGAGCATGACTGCATTCAAAATACACAGGTTTCAGGACGAGCAGTTAGCGTAATGACTATGTCGCTGAACTCCCATGTAGTTGACCACGTTCGAGTCCTGGACCCAGTGGCTTAAACTCACACTGAGTGCGTGTGCATGCATGCCCAAGATCTGGAGAGGAGGGGAAGAGATTGCGGCGTGGCCATCCCCCCCCGGGGGGGGGGGATTTCTCGCTTTCTGTCTCTTTGTTTCTTTCTGTCTCTCTGGTGAGCTCACGTACCCTGTAGCAAAAACCTCTAAAAAAAAAAAATACACAGGTTTCAGAATTTGCCAAGATGCCCAACTCTGCATATAGTACCATGTTGAGAATATATTGAAAACCTGTGAGTTTTAGGTAAACATCTTGGAAAAATCTAACATGGTTATACTTGGTGTGTCTAAAAACACAGATTATAAACAAATATTACAGGTATTATAAGAATAAATAACTAATATACTTAATACTTCAGAAAATATTTATTAAGCACTTACATTATCTAAGTATTTTGAAAGATAACTCTATAAAAGTAGCTTTGGTTTTTTTCTTTAATTAATTGAATGTAATATTGGCAATATATTTCAAAATTTCAGAAATGTGCACATTCTGGGACCAGCAGATGGCATAATGGTTAAGTCACTGGACACTCACGTAGTTGACCAGGGTTCAAAATTGGTGACTTAAAACTCATGCTGGGTGCATGTACATGCGTACCCAAGATCTTAAGAAGAGAATGGAGGAGAAGGGATTGCAGCGTGGTCATCTCCCCCAAGGAGTGATTTCTTACTTTCCGTTTTTCTATCTCTCCAGTGAGCATGCACACCCTATAGCAAAAATCTCTCTTACAAAAGAAAAAAAGAAATGTGCACATTCTGGGCCAGCCCTGTAGCCTGGGGGTTGGCGAACTAGAGTCTATATGGTCCACCTTGGTTTGAGTCCTGATCCCAGAAGCTTGGAAAACATGCCTGGTACATGTGCACTCGTGCTCAAAATCCAAACAAGATGGAGGAGGAGAGATTGCAGTGTGGCTATACCCCACTGGGGTAAGGCGTGCCTTCTCCCACTCTCTCCCTGTCTGTCTAGTGAGCGGTATACCCTCTGGCAATGTATATGTGTGCACATTCTCTAACCCTGAAATTCTCCTGAAAATGTATCCTAGGAAATATGACACAATTTTGTGCACAAGCGTTTTGTGACAGTAATATAACCAAAAAAATTTAAACTGTATGTTTAATTTTATTTATTTTATTATTATTATTTAATTTTCTATAGCGAATTCACCAGAGAGACAGGGAAAGACAAAGAGAGAGAGAAGGAAAGTAAAAAGCAAGCCACCAGATCCAGGGCTTGAACCACAGTTGGTCATGTAGGAGTCCAGTGCCTAACTACCATGCCACCTACTGGCCCCAACAAAAATATTTAATAATTGAAGGGTCATTATATACTTTTATAATATGCATGGAAACTATATATAAAAATTCGATGTTCTATATATTTCTAAGTTTCACTAAAATATAAATTATATGTATGATTTATTTTCTTTTTTTTTTTTAATTTAGAGAGATTTTTACTATAGGGCATGTGCACTTGCCAGAGAGACAGACAGACAGAAAGTGAGAAATCACCTCTCAGGGAGGATGGCCACACCACAATCCCCTCTTCTCCATTATCCTCTCAGGATTTTGGGAACACGCACACATGCACTTGGCATGAGTTTCAAACTACCAGGTCTGGGACTGAAACTGAGGTCAGCCATGTGGGAATCTAGTGCCTTAACCACTACGCCACGTGCTGGCCCCTATGTGTGACTTCTACGAGAACAGGTGATAGGTGGGCCAGCCTGTTGCACAGTGGTTAAGTGCTATACAGAGGAAGCCAGACCCTACATGGCTGACCAGGATTTGCTTCCCAGCCCCAGTTTTCTGAAAAACACACTGAGTGCATGTATGCATGCCCAGAATCCTGATGGGATGGAAAACTGGAGGAAAAAAGGATTACAGCATGACCCAAATTTTATTGGGTGTTCTCTCCTCACCCGTCCCTGCCCTTCCACACACATGCTCACATATGCCCTAAGGGACATTTGAAAAAGAAGAAATGATAGGATATACATCAAAGGTTTTCAGTACAGCATTATTTTTTTTTTTTCAGAAGTTTTCGCTATAGGGCATGTGTGCTCGCCAGACAGACAGAGAGAGACATAGAGACAGAAAGCGAGAAATCACCCCCCAGAGGGGATGGTCACGCCGCAGTCCCTCCTCCTCCATTCTCCTCTCGGGATCTTGGGCACGCACACACACGCGCCCGGCGTGAGTTTTAAGCCACCAGGTCTGGGACACGAACCCCAGTCGACTACGTGGGAGTCCAGCGACATAGCCATTACGCTAACTGCTGGTTCCCAACATTATTTATAAAGAAAAAAAGGTGAAATAACTTAAAATATTCAACAAGGAATTAGGTAAATGAGTTAGGGCACAGTCATATGAAGAAATATTGTACAGTCCTTAAAATTTGTTTTAGAAAAATATTTAAAGAAACAGGACCGTGTTGTTAAAAAGGATTTGAAAATATAAAATGAAAAAAGACATTTAAAATTGTAAATATATTAGGGGACAGCAGATGGCATAATGATTATGTCACTGGACTCCCACATAGTTGACCATGGTTCAAGTCCCAGACCCAGCAACTTAAAACTCTCACCAGACACATGTGTATGCATGCCCAAGATTCCAAGAGGAGAATGGAGGAGAAGGGACTGCAGCATAGCCATCCCCACTGGGGGGGAGGGGGGTAATTTCTCACTTTCTGTCTGTCTATCTCTCCAGCAAGCAAACATACCCTATAGCAAAAAATCTCTCCTGAAAAAAAAAAAAAGTAAATATAGTATGATCTCAACTTTCAAAAAAATATTTATTTAATTTCATTTATTATTATTTTTTTAAAATTTGTTATAAGGCACATGCATTCGCCAGAGAGAGAGAGATAGAAAGAGGAGAAGTTAGAGCAAGCTGCCAAGTCTGGGACTTGAACCGCTGTCAGCCATGTGAGGGTCCAGTGCCCTATTCACATTACCTGCTGACCTCTGATCCAAACTTTTTTAAAGGGAGAAATAATATATGGGATTTTAAAATAAGTGTGTGTGTGTGTGTGTGTGTGTGTGTGTGCGTGTGCGTGTATCTTGAGCATTAAATGTTACTTTGTGGTCAGGTTTTTGACTAAAACTGTATGGATCACTTAGGTTTTGTATTTTGACCAGCAGATTTTATGCAGTAAAATTCCTTTAGTAAGGACTGTACTAATTTGGAATGTTAGTTGAGCTAAGGTTTATCCACAAATAAATGGTTAATTCTGCAAATTAATAATGCAGAGATTTTAGAGGAACATTTTTAAGCTTAAGCAAACTTTTCAAGCACATTGAAAAGTAAGCATGGGACTCTGTAAACTGTATTTTTATCAAAGCCTGTTTCCTAAGCGCCTTTTCCTGGAATGCGCATGATCATATTTTTGTTTGCTGTATGTAGGTACAGACCATAACTTACCTATTTTGCTAACAATCTGACTTTCCCCTGCCTGTTGGAAGGTGATGTCTTTAGCATGTATGTTATCTAATGGTTCCCATTCACTAGGTTACAAGCAGGCTTTCCTTAACCGTTTGGATCACCTTCTCACAGGTGATGAAAACCTACCACATGTACCATGCAGAGAGCATCAGTGCAGAGAGCAAGCTGAAAGAGGCTGAGAAACAGGAGGAAAAGCAAATTGGGAGGTCGGGCGACCCAGTCTTCCATATTAGACTAGAAGAGAGACATCAGCGGCGAAGCTCTGTAAAGAAAATCGAAAAAATGAAAGAAAAGGTAAGTAAAAATAGGTAACAGAGCCTTTCTATCTTCATTTGAGGAGACAAGACAGTACTGAGAACACTACTGGAATCGCTGATATACACTCATTGTAAATTACTGTGAAATAACATGCACTTCCTCCCGCAGGAATGGAAAATGTTTAAGAAACTTAAAAATCATGTAATAACAGCTGGACATCATTTAGTGGTAAATGCCAAGTATGCAGTACACAATGTGGAGAACTTGAATATTAACAAAGAGATTTCATTGCACATGGGCCCAAAGCCCAAATATATTATTATTCCCTGTAGCTGAGTAATTTTAGTTTGTTATTTAAATCAGATTCCAAATGTACATTTCACAGAGGATGTCAAGGGTCATTTGTATATGTGGAATAAATTGTTTGGATTAATAAAAATTCATGTATGTTTCTGTCTTGTTTAAAAATGACTTTGTTTTCTTTCCCAATGCCTGGATCTTCTTCATTTTCAGAGACAAGCAAAGTATTCAGAAAATAAACTAAAATCAATTAAGGCTCGGAATGAATATCTCCTAACACTTGAAGCAACCAATGCCTCAGTTTTCAAATATTATATTCACGATCTTTCAGATTTAATCGATGTAAGTACTTGAACTATTTGTATTTTTCCATGTGAAGGTGGAATTCACAATAACTTTATCATTGATTGGAAAACAACCATCGTTTATTAAAACAACATTGTTTTATGTATTATTTAGAAAGAACACAAATTTCCAATGTAACTATATTTTATGTTAATATACTATCAATTATAAGATGCACTTGAAAAAGTATACATCCTAAAACCGATGAGAAATAAGTTGTTAGAGTCTATGAAGCTGTGAGTGCCTGGTACGCTCAGCTAGGAAGGGGACTCAGTCATTTTCAAATTGATTCAAAATATATTTATTGGACCTCTACTGTTGTAAGATGCTGAGGTGCTAAAACGTCATATTCAGTCCTTATCCCCTGTAATTTAAAATGAAGAGGACAGATGTTAAGCAAATGATTGTACAAATGATTGCTTTATTATAGTTGCAATTCTGTGATGCAAAATAGAGTGCATATAAACCACTTTTATATAGTCTATACTTTTCTCTCATAGAATATGATATAAAGGAACAGTAATTGGGGCTCATTCAAAACTCTCCAAATACATATCCACTATTACATTTATGCAGTGTTCATTGCCATTATTCCCAACTGTTTTAGTATGCTTTTCTGTCATGAATAGAGTTTTATTTAGCTCACAGTTTTGGATATCCAGTGTCAAAGAACAGCATCTGGTGGTGTTGGTGGGGCCTCTCCGCAGAGTCCCGAGAAGGTGCAGGCCATCACATGGCAAGCTTGTGCATCTGCGTCCCTGTGTCTTTCCTGGTCTCACCTTCTTTCAAGGCTGCCAGGATTCAATCATGGAAGCCTTTCCAATAGGTAAACTTCTCTAATCCCAATCAAGTCCGAGGCCCCAACTTTAAACACCATAGTCAGATTAAGTTCTTATCCTCTTTCATCCTGTCACAACCAAATTTCAACATGAATTTGGGGGCAGGGGACGGAGGGCAGGGTGGAAGGTGTATTAACATCGCCGCACAAAAACAAAGTCTTGCCCTTCCTGGAGTTTATGTATGTGCTTAACCCTTTGCATCATTCATTCCTTCATTCAGATGCAACATACGGAGTAATTACTGCGCTAATATTTTAGGAGACTGAAAACATGAAACAGACAAAAATTACATGTTCAAGAATGCTAATACTTGTAAAGAAGAGACAAAAATTTATAAATGTCTTAAGAAAAGCAGATAAACTGATAGAGGTTTAGAAAGTTATCTGCTGGAACTTAACTTATATGCTATTATACTTTGTACTGATTTGATTCAACACTTTTACTATATTATAAAATTATTTTTATAGGTCATTGTAGCTGTAATAATTTCAACATACAGTAGGTTAAAGCAACTTTATATTTATGGTGAATTTAAGTGTCATCAATTCAACTATTATTTTAGAGCCAGAGTTTGGGATTTTCACAAAACAATTGCTGAGGGAGGCAATTTTTATTTTTGCTCATTTACACGCTGATGTGCTTTTTCTCTTTTTAAGTTTCAAAGCAATTTTACACTATAATATCATAATCTCTTTATACAGAGACATGGGCTAATAAGTAAAAACAGGAAAAACCTTTTTCTCTTTCCATTTGTTACAAACATTTCTATGAAGTAACTAATCATTTGATTATTTTAAATACAAAGGAATTTATTTTCTTTTTACTACTTATTTCTTCCAACACTTGATGAAATAGATTCTGTTAAACTGTTGTTAGATTTCCTGAATAAAACATTCTTATAGGTATTCTTAATTAAAGAATTGATTACCCCTGTTTTCAAATTATGTCTTCTTTTTTAGAGAGAGAAAGATTTTTGCTATAGGGCACATATGCTCGCCAGTGAGAGAAAACAAAAATCACCCCCAAGGGGAGATGGCCACACCACAATCTCCTCTCCTCCATTCTTCTCCTGGGATTTTGGACACGCACACATATGCACCTGGCATGAGTTTCAAGTCACTGGGTCTAGTACTCAAACCACTCTTGGCCATGTGGGAGTCCAGCACCTAAACCACTACGTCACTTGCTGGCCCCGAAACTTAGTTTAAGTGATTGAAAAGTATATGGATTGTATATTAATATATAGAAGAACCATTTTTATGTAAATTCTTTACTTGCTTTTTTGTTAAGGACTTATTTTAGTAGCTATTAGAGTGTTAAGTCAAACCAAAGCCAATTTTAACATAAGGAAAACTCTCCATGTACTGAAAAGTATTTCCTTAACAGCTACAAGGAGCCAAAAGGTACTGAGTATTATTCTTGACAGTGGGGATCTAGCAGTAAAAAAAATAAAGTCCTTTGCTTCTCAAAGCCTATATATGTGTTGGAAGACAGACTGTAAATAAATTTATATACATACTTCTATGTTTAAACATAGACCTACACACACATATGTAAAATAAGTAGTGACGATGCTATGAAGGAAAAACAAAACGTAATTATGGGGGGGGAGTTCTTTTGATGGAATGGTTAGGAAAAAAGTCTGATATCTGAGCAGAAACCTGAGCTGAAGAGCCCATACCACAATCTGGGGAAGAAAATTCTCACTAAGAAGGACTGTCAGGGCAGCTGGTGGCAACATAGTGAAGGTAGCCGAATACCACATGGCTGACTGTGGTTCAAGTCCTAGACTTGGTGACTTGAAAAAACACGTCTCTCTCTCTCTCTCTCTCAACCATTCACCCTGTGGCAAAATTAATGTGAGTAAAATTGGAATTAAATTACAATTTTTTAAAAAAAGTTTTAAGAGGTTTTTGCCATAGGGCACATGTGCTCATTGGAAAGACAGAGAAAAACAGAGAGAGAAAGCAAGTTATCTCCCCGCCACAGGGAATGACCACACTGCAGTCCTTTCTCCTCTATCCTCTTCTCGGGATCTTGGGCATGCAGGCACAGACGCCCAGCATGAGTTTCAGCCACCAGGTCCTGGACTCAAACCACAGTCAACTACGTGAGAGTCCAGCAACATAACCATTACGCCATTTGCTGGTCCCTATAAATATATATTTTAAAAAGAAGAAGGACTGGCAGGGTGAAAGTTGCAGAGACACAGGAGTGTTTTGCAAGCTCAAGATGCTCAAGAAGAGCACAAGAGGTCAGTGTGGCTGGGGCTGCCCGAGTATGGAGGACAAGTCTAGGAGGTGACATTGGGAGAAGTCTGATACACTAGTTGTTGGACAAGAGAGGGATTTAGATTTTGTTCTATGTACGATGGGAAGCCACGAAGGGTTTTGAGCAGGGAAGTGACATCATCTGGTTTACATTTTAACACTCAGTTTGGCAGTCAAGTGGAAAATAACCTGAAGGGGTTTGGAGGACAGAAATGAAAACAGAACTACTTCAAGTCTTTTGTTCCTGTTACAGATGATGCTGGCATGGACTGGTATGGCAATGATAGACTTGTGAGGAGTTGTAGGATTTGAAATATACTAAAGATAGAGTTCATTGGAATTTGATGGAGTGGGTGGAAAAGAGGATTAAAAATGACGACCCACGTCCTGAGAAATGACTTCTAGGTTAACAGTGGTGCCATTCATTGAGCGTTTACTGAGATGGGAACCCCAGGGGAGGGGCAGGCTGAAGTGTGGGAGACATAAATCTGTTCCATCTATTAACACTGAGATAACCTGTTGGTCATCTTTTGAGTCATCAGAAAAGTCATGACGTATTTTTCTGTTTTTCTATGCAAAAAAGTGTGCATAGACAACTCAATATATAGGGAGATAAATCGAGTAGAGGAGCATCCTTGATATTCTTGAGGTGTATAGGACAGCGATAGCATGCCAGGATTAGGAGAGTCGCTACCACTGTCATGGGTATTTATTAAGCTCTATGTGACAGACAGGTTTCTAAACATACTCTCAATCTAATGATACTGACCCTGGAGGGTAAATCCCATTTCCTGTATTTTTAAAATAATAATAGATCCTACTTATTTTAAAAGATTATTTCTTCCATAAGAGGGAGAGGACAGAGATGACTCCTAGTATAGCCTCCATGCTGCAATCCACCCCAGCCTCAGCCAGCTCATGGCCATGTCCCAGTGTGCTCAGAGGGAACCCAGAACATGAAGTTTCCCACACGGGGCCAGTTGTATAACCAGTGCACCACTGTTCGGCCATATGTTCTTCATTTTGTCGATTTTGTTTTTTAAATGAGGTTAAACAAGGCTAGATAGCTTGTCTACAGTTATACAATGATAGGCTTCAAACTCAGACATGTTTAACCTGCTAATCTAATAAACTCTAATCTAAAAAAGTAATAATTAAGTATGCCAAGTGATTTTCTTTTTTGCAATTGTTTCTTTGGACAGGTTTTTGCTATAGGGTGTGTGCACATGCCAGAAAGACAGAAAGAGACAGAAAGACAGAAAGCAAGAAATCACTCCCTGGGGTGGGAGGATGTTGGGGGTAGCCGGGCCGTAATCCTTTCTCCTCTGTTATCCTCTCAGCATCTTGGGCATGCATGCACACACTCCTGCGGTGAGTTTAAGCCAGGACTTGAACCAGGACTTGAACCACGGTCGACTACGTGGGAGTCCAACAACATAGCCATTACACCAACTGCTGGTCCCATGATTATCAGTTTTTTAGATTTAATATGTGAATACTCTTAAATAATGTAACTTAAACATGAATTTTGAAAGAAATGACATGAAATTTGCTCATTGTCATATTGAACTGAAGTTGAGTATTCTCTTCTTAGTGAAAATCATTTTTATGCTCTTTGACTCACTTTTAAGGCAATCAAAGTGTGAATTATGCACATTCTAAAATGGCTGCATATTTTGTAGGAATCCAATTTGCATACATAGTGGTGCTCCTAAAAACTATTATGCTTGACCTTTCCTGGTGAAAAAGAAACAGGTTGATTATTATGTAAAAGTATCTAGAATCCTTTTATGCTTTGTGAATTTATTTAGCAAAATACATTTTATACTGGACTATCTATAATAATGTGAAAAGTTGTTATGCCAGTAGTGAGAAAAAATCAGGACAGCATTTCTAATGCACCGCCTTTTGTATGTGAAATGACATGAAAGGCAATAAATGTGTCATGATTAACCAAGCATTATAAAGAGTCAAAGAATTCGAGTTGAGCCCTTTTGCTATAAACCTCCAGGTTTCCTTTAGCTTCAACGCATGTTAATATCGATCTGTTTCTAACAGAAGTTCCATGAAGGACCATCACGATTAGATCTATTGCTATCACAAGAAAAAGTCATATAAATTTTCCATAGAATTTATTTATTTATTCACAATTTGCCAGAGGATGTGAGCACTCACAGGAGGGTGGTATGGGAAAATACTCCCTACCCCACCACCTGGGGGATGGTCAACCATAACCCCTGCTTCTCCATTTCTCCCTCTTTTCAGGACTCGGAGTGCTCACTACATGTACCTGGTATGTTTCTCAAGGCACCAGGTCCAGGACTCAAAACTTACAGTTGGTTATGTGATATTTAGCCACCTTAACCACCATGCCATCAGCTGGCTGGCCCTCATAGAACTTTTTAAAAATTACTCTTTCATATTCCAGAGGCAGTACATGTATATTATAGAAAACCAGAAAAAATTACAAACAAAAATAGAAGGACCACATTCTTATCACCTGAGATCATAACTGTGAAAATCTAGACCTCTTCTCTATGTCCCCACACACAGCTTTAGACCAGAAAGAGTATGAAATTGTATTTGTATGTAGCTCTTTAACCAGCTTTTATCACACAATGATCATCATCCTTTTATCTCAGTAGATTTTTGTCTGAAAACCAGACTATGTTCTCATTTGTGATCTCCAAAAAATGTTTCATCGCTGATGAGTCTGAATCAGATCCAATTCAGGACCACATATTGTATCTAGAAGATGTGTCTCTGAAGGTCTTTTTTTTTTCTTTCTTTCTCTCTCTCTTGCAAAGCCTTTGGTTATAGAAGCAGCAATTGTCCTTCAGAATGCCTGAGTTTCTGAATTTGTCTGATTATCTCCTTGTCCTGTCATTTAGCCTGTTTGTCCATTGCCTATGTTGAGTTAAACATTTTGCAGTTTAATACATCATAGGTAGTGTTGCTACATCTTGTGTAGGCATCTAACAACATCTATGCAACCTACAAATGTGTTGCTAAAATTACTGGCTCAGAGTGATGTGATTCTGATTCCTCCATCATGTAGTCAAGATTTTCCATATAACAAATTATGGATTTTTTTAAACTTTATTTATTCATTTATTTATTTTTAACTTGACCAGAGAGAGACACACACACAGAGAGAGAGGCAAAGTGAAAAAGGAAGCCACCAGGTCCAGGACTCAAACCATGGTCGGCCATGTGGGAGTGTCCACACCTTAACTACCATGATACCTGCTGGTTCCCAAATTATGGATTTTTTGTTTTAGGTTTTTGTCATAGGGTGTGTGTGCTCACCAGAGGGAGACAGTGAGAGAAAAGGTGAGAAATCACCCTGAGGGGGGGAATAACTATGCCGCAGTCCCTTCTCCTCCATTCTCCTCCTGGAATTTCAGGTATGCACACACACACACACACACACCTGGCATGAGTTTCAAGTCACCAGGTCCAGGACTCAAATCGCAGTCAATCATGTGGGAGTCCAGCACCTTAACCACCACACCACCTGCTGGCCCCAAACTATGGATTTAACTAAGAACTTTTGGGGCCAGCAGAGGACATGGAGGACTCCCACATGGCCAACTGCAGTTTGAGTCCTAGACCCAGCAGCAGCTTGAAAATCATTCAGAGTTTCTGTGCATGCATGCCCCAAAAAATCCCAGGAGAAAGATAGAAGGCCAACATGGCAAACTGCAGTTTGAGTCCTAGACCCAGCAGCAGCTTGAAAATCATTCAGAGTTTCTGTGCATGCATGCCCCAAAAAATCCCAGGAGAAAGATAGAAGAAATTGCTAAGAGGCCATTCCCCAAGGGGATGATTTCTCATTTTCTCTTTCACTGTCTCTTTTTCTCCCTCTGTCCAACAATTGCACACACCCTATGGCAGAAACCATAAAAGAAGCAACTTTTATACTTATTTTACTGGTTTACTTAATATTTAATAAAAATTTTATCATAATAGATATAAATGGAACAAATACTGCACAGTTGACTTTGGGAGGAATGAGACTAATTCTTGGAGCAAAAGTGTACAAAAGTATTGGAGGGCACCTACTAGCTATGTATATTCTTAGTGCCATTGGCATTGGTCAGTGTGCTTCCCTGCAAAGGTTGATAGTTTTTCTGTAAGGGGCCAGATAGTAAATATCTTAGGGTTTGCGAGCCATTTGTTCTCTGTCAGAACTATTCAACTCTAGTGCAACAGCAGCTGTAGATAATAGCAAATGGACATGGCTAGATTGCAGTCATACTTCACTCACCAAATCAAGCCCCGAATCTGACTCACCGCCCATAGCTTGCTGATTCCCGCTTTATAGAATGACTCAAGTGTTAGATAAGCCAGGGTGTCATTTAAAGCAAAAACTGTTAAGTGAGCTTATTGTCTCTTAAGAAAATCCTATGTTAATTTTAGTTTATAGAATAATAATCTTTTAGTTTGGAATCAGATAGGAAATGGAACAAAGAGTTCATTTAAAACACGTAACAAATTGTACTATGTCATTCTGAAGAATACATATGAGTTAGTATAAGAAATGTACTGCAAATGTTGGCCAAAGTAAACTTAATTGGCTTGAGGAAATTAAGGCATAATTGTAGAGGAGCATATATTGCAGTTTTATATATAAGAGGTTTATTACCCATGATCATTATTGTCCCAATATTAAGCACAAACGAGTCTATGACTTACTATCCTGTAAGAATTAGGCTGTGTTACAACCAGAATAAAAATCATATAAGCAGCAATTATTTCTAACGGGATGCTGAGAGTTTCAAGTGATTATGATTTGCTAAAAGATGACTTACAGAAGAGTGCAAGTCTTAATGCTAGGATCATCTGATCTATAATCAAATTCCCCATTCTGTAAATTTGGAATTCTTAAAACAATTGGTTTTAGGATTGTATTACTGGTAAGGCAGCCTTTTCCAGCTCTACACTTTCAAAATACATTCAGAGAAACTCAGTCTTCAACAATAAAATTCTCTTGTGTATTACCAGAACACCTGCCCAGTAATAATAGAGTATTTGTCATCCAATTTCACCCTATAAAAGTTTGCAGCTCACTTTGTTGCTTGAAGGGTAAATCTTTGTTATTATTGTGGACTATTGCCAGGGAATCATCCCCTGCCCTAGCCGGTTTTCTTCATAGCAATATCTGTCACACATATTTTATTGGCCATTTATTCAGAATGAGATTGAAATTAGATTGCATCGTATATCATATGCCATCTTTATTTTATCATTTCTGAATAATCAGCTGTGCTAAAGCTTTTTGCCTTATCTTTTTGTCTCTTGGGACATATGTTTAATTAAAAAGCAACTTATTTGGAGTTCAGAGTTTTCTTAATAAGCTTGTCTTTTCCCCACACATTATTGATATTAAGATTTATCCAGGAAAACTTGCCAAATTGTAATGCTGTATTCCCCATTAGACCTGAACTCTTATTAAGAAGATTATAGAGAAATCAAGTAAAGTGGGCTAGGATATTGTAGTAATTGTGTAAACTGATTAAGGCATATTTCAGGCATGTTTTTAATCCCTTTGTGACAGGAAAAGCATTTAAAAACTGAAATGAGGGCAGGTGGTGTGGTGGTTAAGGGGCTGGACTCCCACTTGGCCAAATATGGTTTGCATCCTGAACCTGGTAGCTTGCTTTCTCACTTTCTATCTCTCTCTATCTCTCTGTCTGTCTCGGGTGAGTGTACATGCTCTATAGCAAATAATAATAATAATTAATAAAATTAAGTAGTTCTTTATAAAAGAAAAAACTGGGGCCAACAGGTGGCATGGTGGTTAAAGCACTGGGCTCCCACATGGCTGACAATGGTTCAAGTCCCAGACCTGACAGCTTTCTCTCTCTCTCTTTCTGTCTGGTCAAATTAAAAGATAATGATAATGAATAAAAGAAAACTTTAAAAAGCTATTTTAAAAAAGAAAAAATAAATGAAATGAGTCGGATGACACGAGTAGTTGGCTCTGCAGTGGCCCTGCTGTGTGGACCTTTGCTTACGGGAAACCACACCTGCCTGGCTCCTCCTGTATTGTGGACTGTTCTTTCTCATTGCTCAGTTTCCAGGGCTCGCTTGTCCTTCTTGTGTGGACCTCTGAATGTTGAAAGTCAACACGACTTTGTATCTTCATTTGCCCTTACTGTCATCATCTATCCTCCACCCAAGTCACTTTCTTCTTACCTATTTGTCTTACCTCAGAAAATGGCACTTTCCACCCACTTGCCCAAGCTAAAAACCCAGGTCTCTCATTCCACACGTAAAAATGTATCAGCAGATCTTAACATCCTGCATGTTCCAGACCTCACCACTCCTCACTTCCGGCACTCTCAGCCTCCTGAACAAAGGCTCTTCTCTGGTCTGCAGTATTACAATAGCTGCCTAAGATGTCTCTCAGAGTCCACTAAAACCTTCCAAAAGTCTGCCTTCTTCCCAAGCAACCAGAGGATTGAAAAATAGAAACCAGATGTGTTGGCCCCTATTTAAAACTATCCAGAGGCCTTACTGTCCTTAAAATAAAATTCGCACTGTTCTCCAAGACAGTCTATGAACTGGCACCCACCTGCCATTCAGTGGCATCTCCTACAACTTTCTCCTTCATTACTATGCCTCAAGTATGGCCTTCTTTTTTTCTTTTTTAATTATAGTTTCTTTCTTTCTTCCAAAGAAAGACAGAGAAAGAAACACCCCAACAAGGTGTTCACATGATCTACCCCAAGTCTCTGCTCGCCCAAATCGTGGGTTCCCATGTACCTGACACGCTCAGGGAAGATGCAGGAAGCAGACTCAGGACCACTCCCAGTGGGTCCCGTAGCATTTCCACTGTGCCACCACATGGCCCTCATTGGCAATTTTCTGTTCCTCAAACCCACAGAGCTTTTTCATATCTGAGTCCTTCACACTTTTTGTCTAGAATACTCTGTCTTCCAAAGCTTTGCAAGACTAATTTCTTCTTTTCATTCATGTTGCACATCGGCTGCCCTGCGTGAGAGAGCAACAACCTTCCTCCTAACACTCCCCACTCCTAGGGCCCTTTACTTTATCCATGGCATTTATCATATGGCCTATATTTTTTTAAGAATCATTTTATTTAACTTGATTTATTTATTTTTAATTTTGACCGGAGAGGGACCGAGTGAAAGAGAGAGAGAGAGGGAAAGTGAGAAAGCAAGGACTCGAACCACGGTTGGCCATGTGGGAGTCCAGCACCCTTAACCACCACACTGGCCCCATCTGGCCTATATTTATTTGGGCTTGTTTTGTTCATTCTGTCTTTTCTCATAATTTAATCAGGCAGGTTACAGATGTTTGGCCTGGGAAAAATAAGTTTAGTAGCAGCTCCCCTGAAGGAAATGGTTCTTCAGCAGGGGAGGTGTTAGACAACAAATGACTATTCAGCCTACCCATTGGCTCAGGCATATGCAGCCTCATTTCTCCCGTTTCCTACTTTGTAGCTGTTCCTATCACACAGATGTACCATTTTGACCTATTCATTGGCCAAGAGAATGTGCAAAACTCTGTATTTGCTGAATGCTTGGGTACAATTGTTAAAACAGCAGCAAAAAATTAAATTGTCCACTCTCATGGCCCATCAGGAACCCAGATATAAAAACAGGTGGGTAAAAATTGCCTGTAGAAGTTTGGACACCTGGCTCAGTGCTGAGCAATGCCTCTTTCTCACAAAACATGTTTGTGTTTCTATGGTGAAGTACTGAACAGAGAGGAAATTAGTGAAGGACAAAGTTAACTGGGAGAAATCTACTTTTTTCATTTGACTGCTAGTGTAAGAGCTCTGAATTTACCTGTTTATGACCCTTTGAAAGACATTCATAGTCACGTGAAAGCTGTCTGTTTTCATAATTCAGTTTGCTTTTCAGAAGATTCAAAATAAGGACAGTTTTTACCCAATATCCATAGCACTGGATAAAAGACTAAAGTGAAGAAGTTAAGGTAGAATCCTTCTGCAGAAAAGAACACTTTCTCTCTTGTCCATTCTCGTGACAACAGCTTAATTCTGGAATCTTATGAGAGCTTGGGACTGTCCTCTGAGCACTTCCAGGGTTGCCCATGCAAATGGGCTATTCCTTTTCGGGAAACATGAACATCAGACGTATTCCCCATGTAGTTCCTTTATGGTAACTTTCATCTTGGGAGCAGCCATCTGCTCCCACTAGGGCTTCTCATGTCACAGTTTATGCAAATAATAGTAATTTTTAAAAAAGATATCCCACTGAATAGTTGTGACCCAGTTTTACTTAACATTATACCTACCACGTATATTGCACGTATATTGCAGGCAATTCAGCATTTAGGACAAGATGAAGTGTTTGTCATCTACCTCAATACTTGGATTTCATTTTTTTAATACTATTTGCAATCCTTTTGCCTAAGGAAATTATGATAATTTAGACTGATACCTAATGGAATCTATCTTGGCAGCTCTTCAGATTTTTTTTTAAATACATCCTTATGTTTCCAACGGCCTTTCCTTCCCGTTTTAATTCATAAATGTATGTATCTGTTCAGAGTTTTTCATCCATCAGAACAGCTCTGTATTGTTTCAATGAAATATTTGATTGGCTTCTTATGTATTTTCATCATTAAATGCACTTGGGTTATAACTCAGCTCTTTGTGCAGAAGCTGGCTTTTCATATTGCCATTAATAATTCATAAGCTCTATAGAATTACTTTAGACCTTTTTAACCAAATATCTTGAATCTTAACATATCCAGTGTCATTTTTAGCTTCTAGTTTAGAAAACAGATAATTCTGTGACTAACCTGGCTCTCCCAGGAGACCTTGAATAAAATTTTTTTTCCCATTTCTTGTTTCTTTTTAAGATGCTTAAAAAACTGAAAATGCAGAAATGCTACATATCAGTATTAACAAAATCTTGCCAACAAAGTGACCGTATAGACTGGCAAGCACCCTAGGGGTCAAGGAAAGACATTTTTTTCATGAGAATTCTATCATGAAAACCTCCTAAGTGGAGCCAGCTAGGTGGCATGCTGGTTAAAGCAGCTGGATCTCACAAGGCTGATTATGAGGTTCAAGTCCTGGTTAGTGGCTTGAAAAGCACACCAGGTGCATGTGTGTGCATGCCCAATGTCCTGAGAGGAGAATGGAGGAGAGGGGATTTTGGCATGGTCATCCTCCCTGGGGACTAATTTCTCACTTTGTCTCTCTCCCTCTCTCCAGTGAGCACATACACACTATAGCAAATTTAAAAACAAAAACCTCCTAAGTGTAGCACTTTAAGTCCAGAAGACACCTGGGAAGATTCCTAGTTCCTACTAAGCCACCTGCATGTTCCTTCAGCCCATCAGGAAGCCACAGTGAAGCCAGGCCTGTCGCCGGGTCCAGACCTACAGAATCTTCCTGGCAGCACAGCCTACAGAAACATGCTCAGATGCCTCTGTAACCCTGACATTTATCCCCCTAAAGAGGCCAGACTTAGAAATTTGAGGAGTGCATGTTTAAGTCTGAGAATAAAGAAAACAGTATTTTTCAGAGCACCAAGTCAACTGGGTAGTTGGAGCTTAATTTCTTTCTCCTCTTTTCTTCTTTCTTTCGAGTTGTAAGAGCTTTGGCTTTTGAGGGGGGAAAGGACCTTTCTCTGGGTTCTTTCCTGTCAATTAAAAACTTTTATTAAGTCCTAATGCAATCTGTACTTACAAAATAAAGCAGCTTGTCTCATCTGCTTCATCACAATCACAAGAATCTATCTTTCAGAATACTGGGTTGTTTTTAAGTCCTAGTACCTCTTTTTTTTTTTTTTTTTTGTAGGGTTTTTTTTTTTTTTTTTCTTTTTCCACCCCGTGTGCCCTCCCTATA
>NW_006159897.1:826167-864883 GCF_000334495.1 Tupaia belangeri chinensis | reverse complement strand
TGAAAATTGGTTGTTTTTTTTTTTTTCTTCTTCTTTTTTTTTTTTTTTTTGAGAGGTTTTTTTTTTTTTTTTTCATTATACGGCGCGTGTGCTCGCCAGACAGAGAGAGACAGAGAGACAGAAAGCGAGAAATCACCCCCCAGGGGGGATGGTCACGCCACAATCCCTTCTCCTCCATTCTCCTCCCGGGATCTTGGGCATGCGCGCACACTCGCCCGGCGTGAGTTTTAAGCCACCGGGTCTGGGACGTGAACCGCGGTCGACTACGTGGGAGTCCAGCGACATAGCCATTATGCTAACTGCTGGTTCCCAAGTCCTAGTACCTCTTAAAGAAAGGTAATTTTGTTTACCAATTTGTGTTTTCATAAGATGAGTTGTTATTGAGAGACAGAATAGATTTTCAGCCCCTCTGATGTGTCTAAAACTGCTATGTAGACCATTATGGATTCTGAGGAACACTAGGAATAAAAGGGGACTTTGTTCATCTGAGGCTAGAATTTCTAAGTTAACAAAAAATGAACCATTCTCTATATTTGAGTGCAGCTGATTCCACTGGAAATGCATCACTGATGAAGCTAATTGCTTCGTTTCACAATTGTATTTTGCTTGTATTTATAACTGTGATGTCATAGCTACTTTCTGATATTTTAAGTCCTCTTGCTTGCTTAGGGAAACAGTTCCCTAGAATGACAGAGTTGCAGACTCTTACACTTGATGGCTGCTTTAGGGCAGTACTTCTTACACATTTTTTTTTAAAGATTTTTAAAATTTAATTTATTAGTATTATTTTAATTTGCTATAAGACACATGTACTTACCAGAAAGAGATAGAAGCGGGAAGGGGAGTGAAAAAGTAAGCTGCCAGGTTCCAGACCTTGAATCACAGTTAGTGATGTGGGAGTCCAGCACCTTACCCACCATGCCAGCAGGTAATTTACATCCTTGTGAAGTATAATATGGTTTTGTAATCTGGGGATAAAGAAGTCATTCCTAAACTGTTTTGGCAGGTTCAAACCTGTTCTTCTAAAAAAGGACAGATTATTTGCAGTGTAGAATCATGGGTCATCAGAAAAGTCACGATGCATTTTTGCATGGAAAAACATAGAAAAATACATCATGACTTTTCCAACAACCCGTATTTCAATAAATGATTTTATCAATTTCAGCATTGCTTAAATAAAACTTTAATGCTTTTTTTTTATTATTTCCTTTCAGGATTTGATTTTGCTTCTTTTATTTTTTTAATAGCCTTACTAAGATTTAATTCACATACCATACAGTTTACCTATTAAAAAATCCCACAATTGGGGACCAGCAGATGGCGTAATGACTATGTTGCTGGACTCCCACCTAATTGACTGCAGTTCGAGTCCCAGACCCAGCAGCTTAAAACTCAGGCTGGGCACGTTTGTGTGCATGCCCAAGATCCTGAGAGAAGAATGGAAGAGAAGGGATTGGAGGCATGGCCATCTCCCCTGCCCCCCATGATGATTTCTCACTTTCTGTCTCTGTCTCTCACTGTCTCTCCTGTGAGTGCACATGCCTTGTAAGCAAAAATCTCTCTAAACAAACAAAATCTACAGTTGGCTTTTAGTAGATTTAATAGAGTGTGTATTCACAGCAGTGTGTATCCATCATCACAGTAATTTTCAGAACATTTTTATTACTCCAGAAAGAAATCTTGTACTCTTCAGTCATCATCCCCCTGCTTCTTCCTTCCTCCCTGACCTAGACAACAACTAATCTACTTTCTTTCTCAGTAGCTTTGCCTATTCTGGTATTTCACAAACACAGAGTCATACAATGTGTGCTCTTTGGCACCTTGCTGCTTTTACATAGCGTGTATCAGTACTTCATTCCTTTCTATGACTGAATAATATCACATTGTATGGGTACACCACATTTTGTTTGTTCATTAGTTGGGCATTTAATTTGTTTCCACCTTTTCCCTATTATGAATAATGCTGCTATAAACATGCAAGTACAATTTTTTTGTGTGGTAATATTGTTTAGGTATACATAGAATTTTTTTTTTTTTTGTATATATACCTAGAAGTAGATTTACTGAGTCATATGGTAACTCTGTGTTTAACCTTTTGGGGAAATGCCAAACTATTTTCTGATGTGGATTTACATACCATTTTACATTCTCACTAGCAATATTTGTGGGTTCCAATTTCTCCACACCCTCCCTAACAATATTCTCTGTCCTTTTCATGATAGCCATCCTAGTGGGTGTGAAGTGGTACCTCACTGAGGGTTTGATTTGCACATCTCTGATGACTAGTATCGCTGAGTATCTTTTCAGCACTAGTACTGTTGACCATGTGTCTTGTTTACAGAAATGTTAAGATCCATTGCTCATTTTTAAATTTGTCTTTTTATTATTGAGTGCAGGAGTTATATATTAATATTCTTGGTTCAAGTCCCTTATTAGATATGGGATTTACATTTTTTTCCCCATGCTGTGGGATGTCTTTTTGCTTTCTTGATAGTGTCTTTGAAAGCACAAAGTCTTCAATGTTTATGAAATCTAGTTTGTTTTTTCTTTTGTTGCTGATGCTTTTCATGCTATTTCTGAGAAACCAGTGCCTATTCCAGTGCCATGAAAGTTTATCCTGTGCTTCATTCCAAGAGTTTTATGTGTATGTCTCACATTTACGTATTTGATCAATTTTGAGTTAATTTTCGTATATGATGTTCTGTCATTTAGTGCTGTGATCTTGGCTACCATGCAAGTCTGAACAGAGCCCTAAGAACATATCTCTCTGCGGAGTATAATCTTGAAACCTCCAGACATGAAGGCTTAGACATTATTGAGAATGCAGTTGACAATTTAGAGCCCAGGAGTGATAAGCAGAGATTCATGGAGATGTACCCTGCTGCGTTCTGTCCACCAATGAAGTTTGAGTTTCAGTCTCACATGGGTGATGAGGTCAGTAATTGATTATTTTAAAACTAATGAATTTTCTCTTATATTTCTCAACTACATTAACTCAAAAGTTAAGAATTCTTAGCTGTTTTCTCTCTCCTACCCTTGTGCAGAACCTTTGCCAGTACTATCTTTTAAAAGCAAGAGTCAAGGGCCTGACAAGTGGCATGGTCGTTGGGGCACTGGACTCCCACATGGCCAACTGCAGTTCAAGTCCTAGACCTGATGCCTTGCTTTCTTGCTTTCCCTCTCTCTCTGTTTCTGTCTCTTTCTGGTCAAATTTTAAAATAATAACAATAAATAAAATAAATAGTTCTTTTCAAAGAATTTTTAAAAAGCAAGAGTCAAATACACAAATGCCTGCAGAAGCCAAGCAGATAAAGGTGCAGACGTGCCTTAGTATACGCATTAAACTGTCCTTGACTAGTTGGAAAGTTCCAAAACATTTTGCCGGCTCAGTAGAATCCGTCTAAACACCCTTGAAATCCTGACTTAAAGATCCCCTTTAAGAAAAATAATTATAAATGGTAGGAAAATGGGAGATAGAGGAAAAAAGTGCAAAACTCTTTTGAAAGACTCAAGTTGGTTCCAAATTTGTACAATAAGTATTATAAATTATATATTATGTCTTAGTTCTTTATATAAATTTAGCTTCCTATTTTATTTTAACCCCCAAAAAGTCTATTTAAGTTTCAGTCATTTTTACTAATGTTCATGGATGTAGAAGACAAGAAAAACCAACTAATTCAGTGTGCTGTGTGAAGCACTTGGTGTACCAACTCTGCAAAATAAAACTCATGGATAAAAACTCAATTTTAGCTTATTGTACTGACAGTTGATTTTGTTTACTTATTTATTTAATTCCATTTGTCATTATTTTTTAATCTGACTAGAGAAAGAGAGAAATAGAAAGCGAGTAAGCAAGCCACCAGGTCCAGAATTCAAACTGTGGTCAGCCATATGGGAATCCAGCACCTTTAACCACCATGCCACCTGCCAGCCCCATGGCAGTTTATTTTTTAAAATAGATTTAATTTTAATATCCATGGCATATTTCTTTAAAGTCTTTTTATTTTTCCTGAAATAACAAGTTTAAGGGACCAGCAGTTAGCATAATGGTTATGTCACTAGACTCCCATGTAGTCGACTGTGGTTCACGTCCCGGACCCAGTGGCTTAAACTCATGCCGGGCACGTGTGCGTGCATGCCCAACATCCCCAGAGGAGAATGGAGGAGCTGGGATTGCGGCGTGGCCATCTCCCCTGGGGGGTGATTTCTCACTTTCTGTCTCTCTGTCTCTCTCTGTCTCTCTGGCGAGCGCACATACCCTATAGTGAAATAACAAGTTTACGACATACAAGATAGGGCCAGTCTAGCCTAGTGATTAAGGGAACCAAATTGCACATGGACGGCAATGGTTCAAATTCTGGCCCTAAGACTTGAAAAATGCACCAAGCTACTGTGCATGCCTGCTGAAAATCCTAACAGGATGAAGAAATGGAAGAGAAGGGATTGCCATGTGACTACACCCTATTGGAGGGGGTACTTTCTGTGTGTCTCTGTTCCTCTCTGGCAAGCACACACACCTTCTAACCATTAAGAAAAAAGACATAGAAGCTATATAAATGTTTATTTATACACATACAAAAATATACATATATATGTGTGTGTGTGTATAAACACATAAGATATATATGTGTCTTCATATATATGTATGTTTTATACATATGAATACATAAGTACATACATATATCTGTACCAGGTGTTTTTCTAATTGATTTTATTTTTGTTTGATAGAGTAAATTACTTGATTAGAAATGGTAAACAGTTTTTATGCAAAATAGCACATAAATTTTGACAAGCAAGATGAGTGGCTTATCCCACCCCACATTATCTTTCCAAAACCAAATGGTTGCTGTTTTTTTATCATGGATTTGTTAAACATGGAAAGATAACGTTTCACAGACAAGTGACTTCAGTTGGAGGATAATGGCCTTTTAAAAGTCATTATTGTTATTTTTTAAATAAAGAAGCTGTTGCCCCTTTTTACGGCCAGTTCTGCCAGGGAGCAATAATAGCAATCTCTATGATGTTTGGGAGACTTGATAAACAGAATCCCCATTAGCTGAGAGGTTTTTGTTGTTGTTGTTTTGTTTTTTTGAGAGGTTTTTGCTATAGGGCAATGTGTGTTCATCAGAAAGGCAAAGACAGACAGAGAGACAGAAAGTGAGAAATCACCCCTCCCAGAGGGGATGACCATGCCACAATCACTTCTCCTCCATTCTCCTCTTGGGATCTTGGGCATGCACACGCACCCGGCATGAGTTTAAGCCACCAGGTCTGGGACTCGAACCATGGTTGACTACACGAGAGTCCAGCAACATAACCATTACACCAACTGCTGGTCCCTAGCTGAGTGCTATTCTATGACAAAAAAAGATGAGGAGAAATGATTTATTTCTGATGTAATTTTAATAATTCTCTAATTTTGTCCTTATCCATACTTAACACTATGGTCAAAATCTTCTACCAAAGCCTAAGATAAGTGACCTTTTCAAGTTCATGGTAAATTTTATGGTTGGCTGATACTGGTTAGGGAATCCATGGATGATAGATGCAAAGTGGAAACAGGTTTTGTAACTTACCTGGCTGGTGGGTGTCAAAGCTGGGATTCAGGTGTAACCGACCGACTCCAGTAAGCTCTGCAGCCTTCTTTACTTGGGCCTAGACGGTCTGTTTGGATCATCCTGTGCATCCTGCCCAGCCATCATTAATAATTCTGAGTGAGACTTTGGCCTCAGAGCTCTATCTCAGGAACTGCCCTGCTCTTCGAGCGATGCTTATTGCAACTGCTATCCTCCCAATCAAAGCCAGGCCAGCCAAGTGTATTCTGCTCTTACCGCTTACATAACAGGTTCACATTTAAAACTGCAGTTTGGGGCAATTGTGAAAAGTAAGTATGTGTGTGATGCACGTGGCATTTGATTTAAGTGAGAGAACTTTGCCTCTAGAGGCTAGTCGATGGGGCCTGTTGTCACTGCAGTTTCTGATTCTCCGTCAGGTATGTCAGGTCAGCGCCCAGCAGCCAGTGCAGGCAGAACTCATGCTCCGGTACCAACAGCTGCAGTCCCGACTTGCCACGCTGAAAATCGAGAACGAGGAGGTGAGTGTGCCTTCTCCCCACTGGAAACGTGCATTCCGGTGTAAACTGCAAGGCATTCCTAGGTGGCGCAGGGATACTTAATGTTCTAAATGTACTCTCTTCTTCACACATTTCCAGTTATCAGGGTTCCTACAATACTCTGTAGAGGAAATACACAAAAACGGTAAATACTGTAGATTAACACTTTACCAAGGATTCACTGCTATACATGTAAACGCATTTTCTCATCCGTTGTTATTCATACCAGAAACGGTTCCCATGGATGATCAAGTTCAACGTGTATGTCCCAAGATTTACAATAATGTGTAGAATGGATCTTTTGGCTGACACATTCATTTAATCCTAACTTTTAAAATAAGTACTCTTTTAAGACTTTTCTGGATTCTCTATATTTTTAGTACTGAAGATAACATTATTGATATAATTAGTACAATCATATATTAAAATAATACTTGAATGAGGATAGAAATGTATTTATTTGCTAGTGTATTTAAATGGATAGAATATAAAACGCGGGGGAACCAGCAGTTAGCATAATGGCTATGTCGCTGGACTCCCACATAGTCGACCGCGGTTCGCGTCCCGGACCCGGTGGCTTAAAACTCACGCCGGGTGCGTGTGTGTGCGTGCCCAGGATCCCGAGAGGAGAATGGAGGAGAAGGGATTGCGGCGTGACCATCCCCCCTGGGGGATGATTTCTCGCTTTCTGTCTCTATGTCTCTCTCTGTCTGTCTGGCGAGCGCACGCGCCCTAGATATAGCGAAAACCTCTCCCAAAAAAAAAAAAAAAGAATATAAAACGCGGAATATAAATATACAAGGAGGCTTCGAAAAGTTTATGGAAAAATGAAATTAAAGTATGAGTTTTTATTTTGGTGTAAAACATTTTTTGAAATATATTCACAATCTTCTCCTGATACACATTTTCATGAACTTTTTGCAAACCCTGAATATGTTAAGCCTGGAAGCAATTGTACAATTCAGCTGCCTGTTTCTGAATTTAACTTAACTGGATCCACGTTCTCCTAAAATAAAAATATGAACCACACATGTTTCTTGTATTAGTTTAGGCTCTCGGTTGTAATTTTCAGGAACCCAAATCAAACATTCAAGTTAAAAAGATAACTTATTGGACAGTGTTTTCGGTAGCTCCAGACATTATTGAATTTATATTTAAATATTATCAGGAATCTCTCTCTCTTTCAACTCTTTGAAGTGATTCTTCATGTGTGTTGGTAGGGTTTTAGGGATAGATCCAGAACTCCATGGTCTCATCTAACCCCATCCCAGTGTGCTTTTCTCTGAAACAGGCTTGACTCTGCATTGGCCTGGCTAGTCACACATGCTTCCGGACCAGCCATTATGTCCAGGAAATGGGATTCTCTAATTGGCTAGCCTAGATATTATATCACCCACAGATTTGACCGACAGCTCTACCAGAAATAATGCATTTCTAGAGACAGACAGTTCCCAAAAGGAAATTGGAACAGAATGAAAAACATAATTCATGAAGAGAATTATCAAAATTTATGTTAGTGCCCTTTTATATTAATTTCACCTGGATGTTTTGAGCTACGTGTATTTGATTCTCTATGTCTATCATCTGAGAAGTCATGATGTATGTTTCTATGCTAAAATGTGACATGACTTCCCTGACAACCCATAGTGTAATTTGGTCAAAACTCACTGTAGCGAGACCAGCAGATGGCATAATGGTTACATCGCTAAACTCCCACGTACTCAATTGCAGTTCAATTCCCAGATCTGGCAACTTAAAACTCACACCGGGTACGTGCTCAAGATCCGAACAGGAGAATGGAGGAGAAGGGACTGCAGTGTGGCCATCCTCACTGGGGGTGATTTCTCGCTTTCTGTCTCTCTAGCAAGCGCACATGCCCTATAGCAAAAATCTCTCTCGCTAAAAACAAACAAACAAAACTCATTGTAGCTTTCAGGCTTCCATTCCTCCTAGTGGAACTAAACCAGCTCCGATTCAAACATGTATTTAAGATGCAACCAATATGAATTCTATGTAAAGTCCCACAAACGAGCCTTTCCAAAGAAAAGCTATTACTCCCCTTAAGGTGATGTTTTAGACCTTAGGATTTTGGCTAGGCAGCACAAAATACTTACCTACTGTTTCGGTTTACTGGACCTGATAGATTGATAGTTTGTATTTCTAGTGACTTCCAATTTTCTTTTTCAGGCATATCCTCCTCCTGTTTTATTTGGAAAATATTCTCTAAACTCTAGGAAAATAGTGTGTTATACACAAGGTCAAAATTGGCAGGCCACAGACCTGTTTTGTTTGGCTCTTGAAGTTTTGGCCTGTAAAAATATGGGGAGTGTGGCAACACTGGCCCTCCGTTGTCTCATGAAGTAGAGAGCAGAGGCATCGGAATTCTGCTTAGCCACAATCCTTGAACTCCCGACGTTCTTCCAGCAGACTCGGCTGGCTGTGTTACCTGCCTGGCCCCTGCAGCCCTGTGCATTGGCAGCCCTTCACGCGTGCCCCTGTTGACATACATGGAGAAGCACAGAGTCCCTTCAAATTGATGGAGACAGGCAATGCATTTCAAAGCTTTCTTGTTTTGTTTTTTTTTTAATTAGTTGTACAAACAAGTGAATTGGATTATCCTGGTGTTTCTTATAAGTATGACGAGTGTTTTATAATTTATTAGATATAAAACAAAATTCACTGTAGTGGAATGAGATTCTCAAAGAAAGGAAGGTTTAAATTAGATTTTTGCCAATCAGATTTTTATAGAAATAAAGGGAGGAACAGATGTTCAATAGGTCTCTTTAAAACTCTTGAAAAAGTGTCTCATGGGGGCCAGCAGGTAGTATAGTGGTTAATATGCTGGACTCCCACATGGTTGACTGTAGTTCGAGTCCCAGCCCTGGTGGCTTGAAACTCTTACTGGACACGAGTGTGCACATGCCCAAAATCCCAAGGGAAGAATGGAGGGGAAGAGATTGAGGTGTGGCCTTCTCCCCTACCTCCCCCCAGGGGAGGGTGATTTCTCACTTTCTCTTTGTCTTTCTGACAAGTGCATGGGCCCTGTAGCAAAAAATAAAGAAAGAAAGAAAGAAAAGAAAAGAAAAAAACCTGCAGATTTCTTTTTTTTTTTTTTGCACCAAAATAAACTCGTACATTAATTCCAGTTTTCCATTAAGTTCTTGAGGTTCCTTTGTATATCAAGGTGCCCTGGGACAATAAACAAGTCTGGTTATCACCCAGGTTTCTCCTTGAGTATGAGTCGATCGTGCAGCTGAAGGTTTATGACAAGAGACTTTGAAATGCAAATTAAGAAATTTAATTCCTGTGGTTCAGTTCATGTCAGTACAATAAATATTTATGTAACACCTACACTCTAGATATTTTGCTAGTTGTGGGGAATACAGAGATGAATAAGTCACAATTATCTCTGTGGCTTGAGAGACAGGCTATCCAAGTAATTTACTTGGGAACAACATACCTATCGTTGCCGATCGAACTCCTTGCATAGCACATTTCTCTTCCCTAAGGAAAGAATGTACCTCTATCTCCCACTGACAGGTGCAAGGACAGAAAACTGACACTTTGGTATCAAACCGAAATGTACAAGTAAAATACATGTAAAATTCTCTATCTTGTATAAATATATACATACCCATAATGTTTAAAATTTATTGGAAAGAGTTCAATTAACGAAAAATAATTATGACCTCCCAGTGAAAAGATCAAAGCCCAGGGATAATCTCATCTAAGGTGATGAAAGCCTGGCTGGTGCAGCTAGGCAGAACACGAACTTTACACCAAATCCCCGACTGCTATGAATAGTGGGCACCACTTGAAACTGTAGGAGGCCTCCTCAGGAAAGGGTTTCAGCCCAACTGCAGCAGCCCACACATAGCACCACTGCCGGGAGGCTAGAAGCCACATGGGGTCCTGAACACCCTGGGCATGGTTGGATGTCTATAATCCTAGCTAATTGTGAGGCTGGGGCAGGAGATCCCAACACATGAGACCTTGTCTAAAGTACCTATCTGTGCCTCTCTTTTTCCTTCTCTCTCTCTCATAAAAGCTGGTGGGGTAGGGGGGACCAGCAGATGGCATAATGGTTACATTGCTGGACTTCCCCATAATTGACTGCTGTTTGAGTCTTGGGCCCGGCAGCCTAAAACTCACTCTGGGCTTGTGTATGTGCGTGCCCAAAATCCTGGGAGGAGAATGGAGAAGAAGGGATTGTGGCATGGCCATTCCCCCGGGGGCAATTTCTTGCTTTCTGTCTTTCTGTCTTTCTGTCTCTCTGGCGAGGGCACCGGTCCTCTAGCAAAAAAAAAAAAAAAAAAAATCTGTGAAAAGGATGACAGAGAGCTTCTATGCTAAGAGTCCCCATACTGTGTCTGGCTTATGAACAAATTTTGTTTGATCTACAGTACTTGGTTTTCAAAAGTTATTTGTTGTCATGTAGAAATTGGAAGTTTTTCATCAAAATATCAGAACTAGTTTCTAAAAAGAAATTGAAGATAGGATTACATGATTACCCATATTTCTGCGAGATGATACCTGGCTGGAGCCAAAGTATAAACTCTTCCCTTAGACACAAAGCATGTACTTTTTATTTACCATCTTCCCCACTCAGCCCACTTGGCTTGTGTTTATTACTTGCTTGGCCATTAAAGATATCTGCAATTGTATCACCTGTTTTAAAACAAAGAGAAGAGGGCTGGCCCTGGAGTGGAGTGGTTTAGCACAGTGCATCGGGAATTGAATTCCACGTGGCCGACCATGACTGATTTGAATCCCAGGCCTGGTGAGTTGAGAAACACTCTTGGCATGTACATGTGCATGCCTGAAATCCTGATGGAAAGGAAACGTGGAGGAGAGAATTGTGGCATGACCATGTCCCATGGGGAATGCACGCGTGTGTACACGCTTTCTCTCTCTCTCTCTCACACACATACCCTCTGGCATATTAAAAATAAAACAAAACAAGGGACCAGCAGTTGGCATAATGGCTATGTTACTGGACTCCCATGTAGTCGGCCATGGTTCGAGTCCCAGACCTGGTGGCTTAAACTAATGCCAGGTGTGTGTGCGTGCCCAAGATCCCGAGAGGAGAATGGAGGAGAAGGGATTGAGGCATGTCCATCCCCTCTGGGAGGGATGATTTCTCACTTTCTGTCTCTCTGTCTCTCTCTGTCTTTCTGGCAAGTGCACATGCCCTATAGCAAAAACCTCTCAATAAAATAAAATAAAATAAAACAAAACAAAATAGAGAAGGGAGCAGTAAATATTTGTGTAATAGCTTCAGTGTACTTGTAAGTAGCAAAAACTGAAAGTAAAAGTTTGAGATGGGCTTAATTAAATTTGTGGTTGAGGGAGATTCATAATGGATTGTAATGTTTACTGTCACTTCACAACTTTACATTTACCTATTAAGCTTTTTTTAATGAACTTCATTTTCATTGTGGTGCAAACGTGTATCCAGTGCACCTCAGGCATATGATCCCAGCCTCCAGTCACTCAGCCAATGATTCATCAATGGCCACTGGGTAGCACTTACAAAATTAGAGCAGGGTCTGCTGCCAGACAGCTTTGGTCTCAACGTTGTGTTTTGTATTATTCAAAGAAATGCTTAAAAGTATAACTTTTCATTAAAGCTTTGAAGTGAAACATTAATAGACATAACTCTTAAAGGCAATACTTTAAAAGAAAACTAAAGCTAGTTATTTGTACCTTTCACACTATAAACACTTTCAAAGCCTTTCCAACTTAAGGTTGCACATTTTTCTTTTGTTTTTTATTTTTGTTGTTCTTTTGCTGTAGAATACATGAACTTACCCATAGACAGATAGAAACAGAGAGAGAAAATGGAAAAGTACCCCCCTCCCCAGGGAGGATGAGAGCATCAGTCTCTTCTCCCTTCTTTTCTCAGGATTTTGGACACACATGCCCATGTGTGCCCTACATGTTTTTCAAGTCACCAGGTTCAGGACTTGAACTATGCAGTCAGCCATGTGGGATCCAGCGATCTTAATAACTAGGCCACTGACTGACCTAAGGTTACATAATTTTGTCTACCTTCTCAGGATTTGCTTTTGGCCCAAAAGCTTTTGGGGTCGTGTGTGCTACTGAGAACTAGTGCTCTGCAGGCTGGGACCACGTGGGAGGGCTGAGATTGATTCCTGGTCCAGCCTAAAGGCAAGTGGTAGCATAATCCCAGCAACTCTGGGAGGCTGAGGCAGGAGATGATGAGATCAAAGCTGGCCTGGGCGACATAGCAAGACCCTGTCAAAAAGAGCTGGATGTGGTGTGTGTGCCTGTAGTTCCAGCTGTGAGGCTGAGGCAGGAGGGTCACATCATGACAAGACCCTGCCTTTTAAAACGTAAAATATAAAGAAAGTCTGCTTTTAACCTTTGTCGTAGGGCTTTCTGCTTAGGGGTCATTCTTGTTGCCTCTTTCTTTCAAAGCTAGCTTCTGAAGTAATTCCCCATACATTATAATTTCCTTTTCTTAGAGGTCTTCTTTCCTCCTTTTATTTATACACAGCCAAGTTTTTTGTTAAAAAAGTGAATTACAGGGACCAGCAGTTAGCGTAATGGCTGTATCGCTGGACTCCCATGTAGTCAACCGCGGTTTTCATCCTGGACCCGGTGGCTTAAACTCACGCCAGGTACATGTGCGTGCGTGGCCATCCCTGGGGGGTGATTTCTCGCTTTCTGTCTCTCTGTCTCTCTCTGTCTGGCGAGTGCACGCACCCTATAGCAAAAAACCTCCTAAGAAAAAGCAAATTACTTTAAGCAGAGCAACTCTACCTTTCATATCTTTTAGGTTGGCATTGGTTTTAAGTAGTTTGCCCCATTTTCAGGTCATTTGTCCCAATATTTGGTCCAGAAAATAGAGCTTTCATCAGCACATCACTTCTGTGCCAGGAGTAAAACCTCCTGAAATGTAAAACAACTGGTCTCTTAAATTATAGCAGGTTTGCCACCCTGAGGGGAATGGAAGAGAGGTGTCTGTGATTCCTCAGTCAATTTGCAATAATGTTTAATGAACTGATAGGCCCTTATAAATTTCCTTAGCACCGCTTAAATCTTTCACCAACAGCTTGCTAAGAAATATTTCATAAACTGTTCCCAAAATGTATTTCTTGCTCTAGGTATTTTCAACAATAGGGAACAAGAATTTAGGCAAATATCTGTATCGCTGGACTCCCATGTAGTCAACCGCGGTTTTCATCCTGGACCCGGTGGCTTAAACTCACGCCAGGTACATGTGCGTGCGTGGCCATCCCTGGGGGGTGATTTCTCGCTTTCTGTCTCTCTGTCTCTCTCTGTCTGGCGAGTGCACGCACCCTATAGCAAAAAACCTCCTAAGAAAAAGCAAATTACTTTAAGCAGAGCAACTCTACCTTTCATATCTTTTAGGTTGGCATTGGTTTTAAGTAGTTTGCCCCATTTTCAGGTCATTTGTCCCAATATTTGGTCCAGAAAATAGAGCTTTCATCAGCACATCACTTCTGTGCCAGGAGTAAAACCTCCTGAAATGTAAAACAACTGGTCTCTTAAATTATAGCAGGTTTGCCACCCTGAGGGGAATGGAAGAGAGGTGTCTGTGATTCCTCAGTCAATTTGCAATAATGTTTAATGAACTGATAGGCCCTTATAAATTTCCTTAGCACCGCTTAAATCTTTCACCAACAGCTTGCTAAGAAATATTTCATAAACTGTTCCCAAAATGTATTTCTTGCTCTAGGTATTTTCAACAATAGGGAACAAGAATTTAGGCAAATATTTGAGACATATTTTATGGCATGGGTAACTGAGAGAAGTCACAGATATTTCACCTATACCCTCTTCTTAGGGTAGAAAAATCACATTTCCTCCCCAAATTTCCCATAGTACCAATGACTGCAGCAAAATCCCAGGTTGTGAAAATCAGTGATTAAATCCTCATGATAAATTTTTTAAATTTTTAAGATTTTTTGCTATAGGGCACATGCGCTCACCAAACGAGGGGGAAAGAGGAAGTGAGAAATCACCCCATAGGGGGATGGCTGCGCCACAACCCCTTCTCCTCTCCTCTTCTCTCAAGATCGTGGGCATACACCCACATGCGCCCAATGTGATTTCCAAGCTGCCAGGTTCAAGACTCGAACTGCAGAATTGGCCATGTCGGGTCCAGCACCTTAACCCCCACGCCACCTGGTGGCCTGGAATTTTCAAATTCTTTTACTTCTTCGTATAATATGTGGAATTTAATAACCACTTCATTGTAATTACTGTCTCAGATCTTCTCTGGGGCCTGTAATTTCATTTTTACTTTTTTAAGTATCGGACTTACTCACAACCACCTACTGATAAGGTAACAGTGAAAGCCTAAGTAGGGACCAGCCGGTGATGCAACAGGGAGCCCTGCTTTGTGGTGCTGCGTCCACATGGAAAGTTCTGGGTTCACATCTAGAGTCCTCCCTGTGCACACCAGGTGTGTACTCACGCGTGACGATAATGGGGCTGGAACTGGAGGTGGCTCACAGCATAAGGATCCTATTGAGAGTGTTGTCTGTGTGTGTGTCGGGGAAGGGGATATTCGCATAAAAGAGAGCAAGAAGAATTTTTTAAAAACAGAAAATTTAAAACTAAAAATAGGGGCTAGCAGGTGGCATGGTGGTTAAAACTCTGGACTCCCACTTGGCCGGAGGTTGCTCGAAAAAAAATGATAATAATAAATAAAATTAAATAATTCTTAAAAACATAAAAGATGACTGCAATTTATCTGTATCATGAAATCATCTTGGCCAAAATTGAAAGCAGGATCTACTGTCTTTGCAACATATATCTGTTTTTTTGTTTTAACTAAATTTCAACTGGCTGAAGGGTGGTCCTTGATCCAGAAGAATACTAGAGGAGAGTTCCTAGCAAGGGTGTAAAAGGGGTTGGGCACCCAGAGGAAATGGCAAAGCTCAGGATGACTCTCAGAGAAGAAACCATACTTCCTTGGTGTGCGCTAGGCCTTCTTTGGCATCCATGGCTTTGAAAGGAGGATGACTACCTTTCAGTGTTGGTTCAGTGAATTATTTCTAATAATTTGCTGTGTTCTGGGCACTGCACTAGGCACTGGAGATACAGAGATTAATAAGCTGGTCCTGACCTCAGGCTGCTCCTACTGTAGATGGAAACACAGACCTCTAAACAGTATGGCAGGTGCTTGGGAGAAGTGGATTTGGGATCATGCTTCTCAGACCATATTCAGTATTAAGTCTAGGAACAGGGTCATTAGTACAAATTTGGAATAAACTACAAGAAAATGAACACTGTGAACTACAACTGAAGGCAGGGATTTTGGTTAGAGAGCCCTGGGCAATGATCCTCCCTTCTTCCACAGATTAAGTTGAATTGTTGCTGAAAATTAGGTTTGTTCAAAAATCAGGAGAGCCCAGTGTGCGTAAGCACTCCCTGAAGTGCGAGTACTTAGACTCTGGCTGTGAATTCCTCTGAATGGTCATGAAACCCCAACAGAAACTTGTGGGACAGCGAAAATTTTACTGTTTTCCCAAATCCAATAATACCTTCCCCAACACAGAGGGGACACAAGCATCTGCATCTCCTGTTAGAGTGCAAGGGCCAAGGAGCGGCCATGGCAGGAAGCTCTGCCTCTCTTCTTGCCTTCTGTGGCCTGTGCTACCAGTAAGTTTCTGCACCTTTGACTGAGCATGGTGTGAGTCCAGTCTGTGTGTGTGTGTGTGTGCATGTGTGTGCGTGTGTTGATACCTTCCTGCCAATTTTAATTCACCTGAAATGATACAGTGCTGTAATTGAAATTCATATGAGGTCATTGAGGCAGGAAGAAAATGGGTAAGTGGGAGAAGGGAGGAATGAGGGTCACCTTCACAGAAGAATGAGTTTTACATTTGAATAGGCCTGCATCATGTGCAAGGTGCAAGGCACAGTGCTGTGATACAGTGTGGTGGGGGTGTGACTTGAATGGTATTCCCCCCAAATGCATACATTGAAGTCTTAACCCCCAGTGATTCAGAATGACTTTATTTGAGAATGGGATCTTTATAGACATAATCAAATTAAAGTGAGGTCCTTGATGGTGTGTATGACTGATATCCTTATAAATAAAAAGGGAAATTTGGGCACAGAAACACATACAGGAAGACGGTGTGAAGGGACATAGAAAAAAACATGGAACAGATCCTTCCCTCCCAGTCCTCAGAAGGAGCCAACCCCGCAGAAAGATACCTTAGTCTTGAACTTTCAGCCTCTAGAACTGATTGTAACTTCTGTTGTGTTAGCCACCCAGTCCATGGTTTTTCCCCACACACCGATACTGTGTGTTCGGAGAATGACACCACCAAAACGACTCTCTTATTCCAGTGATCTGAATGTCCTAGGAATAAAAAGGCAAAAGAGTCCTTCTGCAAAAGCTCGGAGAGGTCACTTCTTCCCCTTCATTCATTTTTGATCTCTAGCCCAGAGTGTAGACCACCTGGCACTCTTCTTGAGCACTACATTCGGGTTTTTTTACCCCCCATGACTTCTTCATGAATTTCAGGTCTTTGGCCTCTCCTCCCCTGAAACCCAGTTGCATTTTCCTGCTGCTTTTTGGTAGACTCTCCAAGCATCATGTTGGCTGCTTCGTATTTGTCTCCTTGTACTGCCCCCGTGACTTATTAACATGACCTGTGTGTGGTAGAAGCCAGTGTTGTTCTTCATCAAGAATATCCCATGGGGTGATAGGTAGTCCTAGCCACAGTGACTGGTGGCATCCTTTCTTCTTCCTCACTAAATTCCACATTTAGCCACGACACCATAGCTTCTGAGAAGGAAGTTGGAAAAAAGAAGGAAAACACTGTTGTTGACTTGGACACTGTGTGTGTTTTCTGTCTGTGGGCATTTGATAATGCTGCTGCCTCTGGTGATCCAAAACACAAGAACATGCTCCTAGCGAAACTCTTATGTAACCATCTGTCTCATAACTCAGTAAACATACTGTCATTGCTAAATTTCAACAAGTTAACAGATTATTTTAAGACAAACTACAAATACAGATTTTTAATTTTGGCCCATGAGGACTTTTTAAAATTTTTTGTTTTTATTCAGTTGGTCTTTATTTTTAACGTTGGGAACTTTTTCTTTTGTCATCATGTTTTAATTAGGAATAAATCAACGCACCTTATCGCATCTTATATAATTTTGTACTCCACCCGCTAATTACTTAAGAATATTATATACTTTCCAGCTTTCAGTATCTTTTAAAATTCTGCTCTGCCTTACATAGTTTCTTCCAGTTCTTTTTTTGTTTGTTTTAATGTAAGCCATTTCTTGCAAAAGGTGAACCCACTAATTCTGTTACTTAAATGTTTTCAAATGCATCCTATCATTTTTCATTCCCGCTGTTACTCCCTTAGGTCATGCTCTCATCAACTCCGATCTGAACCAAGGTATCCTGACTAACTTTCCTGCTTTCTTCTGTTTTCCTTGTACTGTTCAACAGCTCAGGGACCTTTTAAAAATATCAATATGACATCATTGGTTCCCAATAGATTCTCAAGTAAGCTAGATTAAGAACCTTGACTAGCAGGTCATCTCCAGTATATGCTTTATCTTCCTTCTTATGTACAGCTTACTTGTTGTAGCCCCAAGAGACCAGGGTCACTCTTTTCAACAATTTTTTTTCCCCCTCTGAAATGGCCTATTCTCTGTGAATACCTGCTCATTCTCCCACATGGCTCAAAACCTACCTTCTCACCCTTTCCTGATCTTTTCACACATGGTGTACTCATTCACTTGTGTTTACTTATGTATTTGTAAGTATTAAGGGTTTAATTGAATAAAGAAACAACAGTGCTTATTTAACGGTATTTCAATTACTGTCTATATAGGCACAAGTACAAGGCTCTCATGTTTCTAATGGGAATATAGAACCTATGGAGGGGTAGATAAAGCAGTCAGATACCGACCTTCAGTATTTAATAATATATTTATGCATCAATTTTAAAATCACATATTATATAAAATAATGTTTGAAATTATTTTTCTCATACCATTTTATGGAGACCCTTCGCATGCCCTCATACTGTGTTTGTCATTACCATAGCCACTTTTTTTTTTTTTTTTAGTAAGAGAGAGAAATAGAGAGAGAGGAAAAACTAGGTATGTTTGACAGGGTCCCACCATTCACAGTGCTCCTGCCCAAACCTCCCAGTTAGCTAGGCCCACAGGCACGCACCACTGAACCGGCCTAATTACACCGGGCCAAGAATAAAAGCTGGACCTCTCATGGACTCTCAGCCACTGTATACCAGTGCCCCCTTATTTGCATCACCATGATTGTGCCTTAGAGCCGCATTTCACATCATTAAGTCACTTTTACAGAGTACACCATCCTCGTATCTCTTTATTAGTGATACAGTATTTTAAAAACTTGTTCAAAATGCCATGATTAGAAATTTTCTCTCAAGTACAGAACCCATTTGGCTAACAAAGCACAAGAAGCCTTTTGGGACCAGCAGATGGAGTAATGATTACGTTACTGGACTCCCACGTAGCTGACCACGGTTCAAGTCCCAAACCTGGATACTTAAAACTCACACCTGGTGTATGAGCATGCAAACCCAAGATCCTGAGAGAATGGAGGAGAAGAAATTGTAGCATAGCTATCCCCCCTAGGGGGTTATTTCTCACTTTCTGCCTGTCGGTCTCTCTCTCTATCGCTATCTATAGCACACGTGCCCTATAGCAAAAATCTCTCTTGAAAAAAAGATGACAAGCCTCTTTAAATCAGCCTGTACCCCCATATGATCATGATTGCCTTAATGTAATTGCTTACAGTATTGTTTTTAAATGATTTTTGATATTTTTTCAACAATATCAATCCTTTGCATTGTGCATACATCTAGAAATACTGATTAAGTATTCTTTTTAGTAACCATTCCAGCTGCTGGCCCCAATTTTGTCCTCCTTTTAAAAATTAATTCAATCACATGAACTTTTTAAGCATCCAGGTTAGTACTAATAGTTATTATTTCCCAATAATTTTTTACATGGTATTGAAAAAAATCTCTACTTCCTGTAATGGTGGGCTGAGTCACTCAACTGATTCTTCATCTCACATTTTACTGTCCAGGACAAGGCACGGGGCCATGCCTGAAGCCTGTGACACAGGGAATCACAACTCCCTCAAAGAAAAGCATCTAATGTTTTTTACAGTAATAAACCCCAGTGACTCTAAACTTAGTGTTTCTAATGGCTTAGGAAAATAAACGTTCTCTTTGGTGGAGGATAACCTCATTTTAGACCTCAAATAACTCTATAAAGATGTCCAGCAAAGATATTTAGGCATGTGAAGAGATAAGAAACTTAGAGTGACAAAAGAGTAGCAGATGATAAAGATGCACACACGAGAACTCCAAATACTGGAATTATCACAAGCTGGAAAAGAGTTACTATTAGTGTACAAGGAGTTAGAAGTCAAGCTTAGATTTCAGGAGGGAAGCAGTGAACTAAGAGATACGAAAATAAACTACATAGCAATTCTAGAAAAGAGAAATACAATAACCAAAATTAAGAACTCAGTAAATAGTTTTGATGTTAGGTTAGGCATAGCTGAAGGGTGAATTATCAAAGTAGAAAACAAATCAGAAGAAAATAATCAAAATGCAGCATGGGAACACAGAAGAATAGCACACACAGAAGAGAAGGACGAGATATAGAGAAGAAAGTGAAGTCCAGTATACCTAAGTGAATTCCCAGAAAGAAAAATGATAGAAAAGAGAACCTGTAGTTGAAAGGTAAAGGCTCAAGATTTACCAGAGCTGATGAAAGACATCACACAGATTTAAGAAGTCAAAACATTTCAGGCAGAACATATTTTTAAAACTCTTACCTAGATACATCATGATGAAACTGTAGAAAACCAAAGATGAACAGAAAAATTTTTAAAAAGCTATAGAAAGAAAGCAGATTTCATTCAGAGTGGTGACAGACTGACAACAAACTTCTCACTCAACAGGAATATAGAAGTCACAAGAAAGTGCAGTGATATCGTCAGTATACAGAAAGAAAAAAATAAAAAAGACTGACAGAAAAAAAATCTTTCATAAATGTTCACTTTGTGATCATTCGTAGTTTCATATTCTTCTGTATTTAGTTTTACTTCAATTATAAGGTTATTTAAAACAAAAAAAAAAAGTAGTTGAGAGTACCCCCTAATATATGAGATTTACAAGGACTCAAATATAAAGTGATATCTTCCTCAGATAATACTGAAGAAATCCTCCCTTTATATTGGTCACCTGTGGTATTGTTTATCTGTCTTTCTCATAATAGGTTCTAAACTCCTTGCAGGCAAGACCCAGGTTTGCATCTCTGCCTGACAAAGCGGACTCCCACTGAGTACTTGTGGGGTTCAAGGAAATAAGGCACTAACAGGAGAAGTGTTTCTGTTCCCAGGTGAAAAAAACGACGGAAGCCACCCTGCAGACGATACAGGATATGGTCACCATCGAGGACTATGATGTCTCCGAATGCTTCCAGCACAGTCGCTCCACAGAGTCTGTGAAGTCTACTGTCTCTGAAACCTACCTGAGCAAGCCCAGCATCGCCAAGAGAAGAGCTAACCAGCAGGAAACCGAACAGTTCTACTTCATGGTGCGCCCATCACTCCCCAAGCTGCTTTTGACCTAGTCCAAATCTGAAGTGCCCAAACGCTGCGTCTATAGTTGCATCAGAATCACCTGGGGTTCTTTATTGAACTATGAACTCCTTTATGCCCTTTGTTCCTGATTTAGTCAGTCTGGGATAAAGGTTAAGGGTTAGGTTAGGAGTTACAGGACTATTTTAATAGTGGTACCTTTAAGCATCAGGGACAGCACGTCATTAGCGGAGCTTTTTAAGATGCATGTTGTTGGGGCCAGCAGGTAGAGTGAAGGTACTGGACTCTTGCAGGGCTGACTGCTATTTGAATCTCAGACCTGGAGGCTTGCTTTCTCACATTACCCGCCCCCCACGCTTTCTCTCTTTCTCTCTCTCTCTTTCTCTCTCTCTCATCGAATTAAAAATTAATCAATTAATAATTCTTTTTTTTAAAAAAATGCAGGTTCTTGGGGGCCAGATGGTGGCACAGTGGTAAAATATAATGCTCTATAAGGCTGACTCACAGGGGAATGTTCCAGGTTCACATGCAGAGACCTCCCTGAGTATACCAGGCATCCACGTGCCCATGATCCAGGGCTAGCTGAGTCTGGGGCTGAATCACAGCATCAAGACCCTGTCAGAGGTGCTGCCTTTCTGTTCATCTGTCTCTGTCTTGCACTTGCTCATGGAAGAAATAAATAAATAAACTTTTAAAAGATCCAGGTTCTGATCTCAGCAGGGTTGGGGAGAAATAAACCTGAGGGTCTGCATGTCTAAGAGGTGCCCCACATGGTGGCTAATGCCAGTGGACTGCAGCCCACACATTGAGGAGTAGCAGTTTCAGGGTCTAGAAGGTAAGAGTGGCTGGATTTTAGGACTTCTAGAAATTCCGTAACATAGAAAATTTTTTCTAAAAGTTTATTTACTTCTTCCATGAGAAAGAGATAGGCATCCCTAGTAGGGTCTTTATGCTGTGATCCACTCCAGTCTCAGCAGGCTTGGATCATAGGTATACATATGCACATACTTCACATGTTCAGGTCGGCCCCTGGACATGAACTCAGGACTTTGCACTTGTGAGTTCGATTGCATTACCACTGTGCCACCTCCTGTCCCCATGAAGCAGTTTGTAAAATTGAAAATGATGTCTACAGTTCTTTTCTCTTCCTTCCCCCGCCCCCACTTTTTATTGATCACAAAATTTCTTAAATAATCTACTTTCAATAGCAAGTTCAGCTTTTGTACCAAAATAAATCCATATTTTAATTGTAAAAAAATAAAAAATGTTTTAAAATTAAAAATGAATCTTCTCTTTTGCAGAAACTCAGAGAATATTTGGAAGGCAGTAATCTCATCACAAAGCTTCAAGCCAAACATGACTTGCTGCAGAGGACTCTTGGAGAAGGTCAGTTATTTAGAACAGATGGGGAAATGACCTGGAGCAGATACTGTTATCGGGTAGTATATCATAAAGAGTGTGAATTACGTATGTGCTTTTGTGCTTTCAGCAGCAGAAAACATTGTATGTTTAGATTTGGTTTGATCTGTGTATCTATAATATTCAAGTTTGCCTTGAAACTTTTTTTTTTTTAAAGTTTAGTGCTAACCTGGAGGGAGACTAGTGAAATCTAAGAAGGGCTGAAAATCAACCCAGAGCTCCTGAGGAAAATCTTCAGAGCCTGGTATTTCTTACAGTAGAAAAGGCCAGAGCTGCACCTGCTCCCACTCGCTAACCCCACGCCCTCTCCTGCCCTCTCACTGTTCCTTCCCTCCTGAGACTTCCAGCCTCTCCCCTGTTTGTTTTCTTGGGCTGATATTTGTTGTTCCATCTGTTGCCTTTTTGGACTCCAAAAACCAGTTAAACCAGTTTGGGTGATTTTTCTTTTTCTTTCATTAGACATTGGTTGTAGTTGAGAAATAATCTAATAATACAGGTAAATTGCTGTGTCTAAAAATAATAACAAAAACAATAGCAACAACTAACACTTATAAGGCCTTCTCTGTGCCAGGCCTTGTTCTGAGCTATATATTTAACTGGGCACCATTGATGTTCCCATTTTTACAGATGAAGAAACTGACGGGGGTCAGAGGGGGGGACTATAGGCAAAGGGGGCTGGGTAGATGTTATTATATCTTTTTTCATCTTCATGAAATAGAAAAGGAAAACATAAATTCAGATCCCTGTCTTAAGTGCCTCATCATCTGTAACTTTCATTATGTTTAGTCACACGAGATTCTGCTGGAAGTTATAGAAAGTGAAAGAGCATAAAGACGGGAATAGGAAATAGAGGGCAGAGTTGTGAGAGTGAGAGCCCACCACTCTCTGGGAATGACTGAATGGAGAAAGGCCATCACGACCTAAGACTCCATGTATTCCACAATCGGGATGCCAGACTCCGTGATAAAAGGCTGATCTCACCTGGAAGAAAAGCAACATGTAAACTACTAAGAAGTATCTTTTAAAAAATAAAGAAACTGGGCCAGCAGTGGGCGTGGTGGTTAAGGCACTGGATCTCACATGGCTTACTCCACGGTTCAAGTCTCAGACCTGGCATCTTAAAAATAAAAGGGGCCCGTGTGCATGTGTGCCCAAAATCCTGAGAGGAAAATGGAGGAGAAAGGACTGTGCTGTGGCCATCTCCCCAGGGGAGGGGTGATTTCTCACCTTCCCTCCCTCTGTCTCTCTCTATTTCTTTCCAGAGAGCATACACATCCTATGGCAAAAATAAAGTAACCAAATACAACGTGAAAACCTTCACTAGTTTCTAAATCAAAAAGCAAAAGGTATATTGGGAAACAGCAGTTAGCGTAATGGCTATGTCGCTGGACTCCCACGTAGTCGACCGCGGTTCGTGTCCCGGACCCGGTGGCTTAAAACTCACGCTGGGCGCATGTGCGTGTGTGCCCAAGATCCCGAGAGGAGAATGGAGGAGAAGGGATTGCGGCGTGACCATCCCCCCTGGGGGGTGATTTCTCGCTTTCTGTCTCTATGTCTCTCTCTGTCTGTCTGGCGAGCGCACACGCCCTACAGTGAAAATCTCTCAAAAAAAAAAAAAAAAAAAGCAAAAGGTATAAAAGAACTAATTAGGAAAGTTTATATGTAGAGTGTATGTATTAATTTTCCTAAATATGATAACAGTATTATGGTGATAAAGAAGAACATTCTAGGGACCAGCAGTTAGCGTAATGGCTATATCGCTGGACTCCCATGTAGTCGACTGCAGTTCGCATCCCCGACCCGGCGGCTTAAACTCAGACCAGGCACGTGTGGATGTGTGCCCAAGGTCCTGAGAGGAGAATGGAGGAGAAGGAATTGTGGCATGGCCATCCCCCTGGGGGGTGATTTCTCGCTTTCTGTCTCTCTGTCTCTTTCTGTCTTTCCAGCAAGTGCATGTGCCCTATAGCAAAAAAAAAAAAAAAAAAAAAAGAACATTCTAGGCCAGCTTTGGTGGCCCAAGCAGTAGCTTACTAGACTGTAGTGCTGAAAGCCACATGGCCAATGGCAGGTTCACACCCTTCAGCCTGAAAACATGCAAGATGCACACACAGGAAGGTCCTGAGGAGCTGGAAGGCTGGGAGATGGGGATCACGGTATGATGAGATCCTACCGAGGGGACTTCTTTCTCTTACTCTTGCACTCACTTGCACAAACACATGCTCTCTATCAAAAAAGAAGAAAAGGAAAGAAGAATTTACTTACTCTTAAGTGCTTGCTGTGGGCTAGAGGGTGGCATGGTGGTTGGGGCGCTGGACTCCCATATGTTGACCATGGTTTGAGTCCTGGGCCTGGTTGCTTGCTTTTCCAACATAGCCATTACACCATCTGTTTGTCCCAGATAAATAATTCTTTAAAAAGAGAGAGAGAGAAGTGCTTACTGATGTTCACAGTGTCTGCAAGTTACTTTCAAATGATTCAGAAAGAAAAATGGGGTTGGAGGGGAGAGTGGGTGGGGGGAGGGAAGATAAAGCCAGTGTGGCAAATGTTAACAATGGGAACATTTGAGTGACAAGCCTAAGGATTTTTTTTCCATACTATTCTTTCAGCTCTTCTATAGTTTTGAACTCTTTTTAAAAAGAAAAAGTCTTTTTATCTTTGAACAGTTTTCTTACTAAAGCACTTGTGTCCCAATTTTATTTTTTTCCTTTATAATAGTTTCCTTCCATTTTCCACTAACGTCTGATATTTCAAGTGATGCCCTTGAGGTCAGTTGCCAGCCGCAGAGCATGTATTTTCCTGAGTACAGACAAATGCTTACAGGCACAAAGCCCTCCCCCATAAGACTGGATACTAGCTTTACAGATCATGAGTGGGAGAGAGTTCAGTGGGAGAATTCGTTCTTGGCCCCTCATGCAGACACAGGTCTTAGTACACTTGGGCCTTATTCTGGTACTTTTTATGTACTCGTTCAATGTAGATTCTCTCTCTCTCTTTCTCTCTCTCTTTTGATTTTAGAGTTGTTTTGTTTGGTTTGGTTTGGGGTTTTTTGGCCTTAGGGCATGTGAACTTGCTGGAGAGAAAGAGAGAGAAAGAGACAGTGAGAGGGAAAGTGAGAAATCACCCCCTGGCAAGATGGCTATGCCACAATCCCTTCTCCTCCATTACTCCTTTTGGGATTTTAGACATGCACACTCATGCACCCAGTGTGATTTTAAAGCCACCGGATCCAGGACTCAAACCACAGTTGGCCATATGGGAGTCCAGCGATATAATTGCTATACCATCTACTGGCCCCAACCTAGATTCTCTTATATCTCCTCAAGAGAAAGCCCCAATGGTTAATATTGTTTTACATGCCATTATTGGATAAGGCTGTATTTTAGCCAATTCACTGAATTCACATGTCAGACTCCATCTTTAGCTGCAGAGCATGTAAAACTCTATTACACCTTGTGAACTCTGAGCCTGGAATTATTTATCTTGGATTGGTTTCAGTTCCTGTGTCCCCAGTGACACAAGCTCTGTTCAGGTTCATAAGACCTTCCCTGGACTAGTTTTATTATGCAGAACAACCAGATGGATTTTGTCCTGTGCCCCTGCCCACTGGTTTCAGACCTCTCTGTGCCCTAGCCCTGCCCTCAGGCAGGCTTGGCAGCACACCGGTTGTTGGTCACTGCCTGGGTTTGACACCAGCTACTTTGCACAGGGAAAAGCTGAGCATGGGAGATATGCCCCACCTTTTAGCTCATCCATTGTGAGCCAGTTGGCTTTTCACACAAGCCCTGTCCACGTTAATAGGCTTACACCAAAGGAGACTAGGAGAGTTAATGGCACCTGTCCCACAGTGAAGTAATCCAGTGATGAGCCCTTACGAAGGAATCCAAGTCCGGATTTGGCTAAAAGAGGTTAGTAGTACAGGATTACATGGTGTGTTTGGGGACAGTTCTGACTCTCTATAGGAATCACCTCTCTGAATTATACTAGATTCACTGCTGCAAAAACTGCCTTCACAGTAAAACAAACAGAGCCTAACCCAGGGATTTAGCAGTTGATCGTACACAGCTGAAACTGTAACTACAGACATGTGTTTGGCCTGCCTTCCTGCTTGCTTTTTGGCAGGCTACCAGTGGCCCAGTAAGTTTGATTTACAGTATTGCAAAGCAACTACATTGGGCTCTTAAAGCGGCACTGTCAAAATTCAGAATCCTAAATCCTTGAAAGCTGTGAAAATTGAAACACTTGAGTTCTTAAGCTTGAACTCATCAACATTTTCTTCTTCATTCTTTAGCAACGCCATTAGATCATTTTGGAACATCATTTTTCTTTAAATCTGAAAAGTTAGATTTATCGTCATCAATGAGATATGCATCCATAAAACTGAAGCACTGCAACTCTTTTTCAGTCATGAGACTTAGTATTCACATTGGCTTCTTTGTGTGCAGTATTGGGAGTTAAGGGGGGTGTAAATATCAGCACAATCTTGCCAAACACAGACAATCTGACACTGGGAGCCAAGCTCCATAGTATATTGTTTCTTGCCCTCACATAAGGTTTGTGACAAAGGTTATGCTCACACAATTCATTGTCTGTCTTTGAGTAGGAGTACAAGTAGGCTTTCAAAGGAGAGGCTGATCATAATTAATTTTTTAGAAAAGCACTGCAGGAGTTGGTATTCTTTATGAAAATATTTATTTATTTATTTATTTATTCATTGCTATAGGGCATGTGTGCTCGCAGGAGAGACAGAAAGCAGGAAACCTCCTCCCCCCATCCCCGAGAGGAATGGCCATGCCACAATCCCTTCTCCATTCTCCCCTCAGGATTTTGGGCATGTACACACATGTGCCTGGCTTGCATTTTAAGCTGCTGGGTCCAGGACTCAAACCGTTGTCGGCCACGTGGGAGTCCAACGACATAGCCATTACACCATCTGTTGGCTCCGTAGTTGTATTCTTTTTTTTTTTTTGGAGAGATTTTCGCTATAGGGCGCGTGCGCTCGCCAGACAGACAGAGAGAGACATAGAGACAGAAAGCGAGAAATCACCCCCCAGGGGGGATGGTCACGCCGCAATCCCCTCTCCTCCATTCTCCTCTCGAGATCTTCGGCACGCATGCACACGCGCCCGGCGTGAGTTTTAAGCCACCGGGTCCGGTACGCGAACCGCGGTTGACTACGTGGGAATCCAGCGACATAGCCATTACGCCAACTGCTGGTTCCCCGTAGGTGTATTCTCAAGGGAAAAAAAGGACTGCAAAGTAACTCACTCATTAGGGCACAAATTCTGGTAACCTTGTCCAGTTTGACCTGTGGGTGTTTTCAATATGTTACCTAGTTTTGTTTTGTTGTCTTAGTTTAGTTTTTTCATTTATTCTGTGAAAGAAGGAGATAGGCAGAGAGAAGAGAGAAAGATAGGCACCCGCAACAGAGTCCACGTGCTGGATCCTCTACCCAGATTCAGCCAGCCAGGACCATGGTGTGCATACGGAGACCTCAGGACACAAACCTGGGTGCCTTCTGTGTGGCCGCCATGTCACAGAGTTGCATTACCTCTCTGCCACCTCTAGTTTTTTGTTTCTTTTTAATCTCAGATTGCCACCAAAGTATTGATATATTTTGGTTTTTCCTCTTACTACAATATAAGGAGATAAAATGCATTTCGTCATGAAAAATAATTCACTTTGTAATTCTCAAGTGAAATTTCAGAGTAACTGAAGAAGTGTTTGGACCAAAAACAAGTTAATCATGGATCATTTTTTCCCTCTAAATGGCTTGTATGTAGAGTTGAGGGGAAAGGAGTTGTCTGTTGTTTTTAATAATTAAGGACCCTTCCAAAGAAAGTGATTGAAATCTAATCCTCAAACCACTGGAAGCTTTCATATTTCTCTGGGAAGGAGAGCTTTCTAAGCTTGTGTGTTATTGATCTATTAATGATGATACTGATTAAAAAATAAAATCTCATTCATCAGTTGAGACACATTCTGGACTATTAGCTAAAAACGATGGACGTGCTAGTGCAGTTACGCTGGGAGTGAGTGTCCTTACAAAACTCGCTCTTGGTCTGTTACTCAAAATGCATCTCCTATAGGTTTTTACTTCTTTATTTTGTACTCTTAACCATGGATGAATGGAACAAAAGAATTTGAAAACATTTTATGTGCAAGAGGACTTCAGAAATTTCACAGAAGGGTAGAATTAAAGTATGAGTTTATTTTGGTGCAAAAACAAGGTTGAACTCCATGCATAATTTTTTTATATATGCATTTTCCGTGAATTTTTTGAAGACCTCGCATATCCTCTTTTTCTAAATCCAGGGTTGGGATAGTTTAACAAAAGTGGCAAAATTTCAGAGTTATAATCTATTTCATGTTTAAGGAATTATCACTAGTGTATAATTACCACTGAATCATTTGAAAGTGATCAACCTGCATTAATCTGTGTAAATGTATAAGTATATATTAATTTAATAACTTATTATTAAATTATTATACTCTGTAATTTACTAAAACCTTGAGTTTTTTTTTTATTTGGCTTCAGCCATGTGGAGCAGACAGAAGTACAAGTCATGATCCCTACCTTTCTCCTAAGATCTTTTACAGTATTAGCCAGAAAAAATAAATGGATTTATATTTTTAAAGATAATGCTGTATAATACCTGGGAGCTGAAGTCTGGAATTAAAATAAACCTGGGCCCTAGTGCCAGACCCATCCCACACTAATAGTGTGATTTTGAGCAAGTCACTTATATACTCAGTCTGTTCTATAAAATAAGAATAATTAATAGAAGCTGCCGCATAAGGTTATTATGAAAATTGTGAATTAATACATATTAGCTAAAGTGCTTAGGCTAGTATCAAATATTAGAAACCATTGCTGTTTTTATTCTTGTAACTAATATATATTATGTTATACTTTTATATTATAATAAAATATTCAGCTTAATATAATGCTATTCAATTGGCCCTCCATATCCGTGGGTTCCACATACACAAATTCAAAGAATTGTGGACCGAAATATTTGAAAAATTAATAATAAAACAAATACAACAATAAAAGTAATGCAGATTTTAAAAATCAGCACAGTATAACAGCTATTTATTGAGTTGTCAGAAAAGTCATGACACATTTTTGTATAGAAAAACATAGGTCATGATTTCCCAACAACCCAATACGTAGCATTTACATTGCAGTGGGCATTTCTGTAATCCAGAGAAGATCTGAAGTATATGGGAGGATATGCCTAGGTTATCTGCAAGTACTTTGCCACTTCATATAAGGGACTTGAGCACTCTAATTTTGGTGTCCACGGTGGGTGGAGGGGTCCTGGAAGAACTGTACAGTACAAGCCAGATAGTTTCTCTACCCTCAACCCTTTACTCTTTCAACGGACTCACTGTGATCTCAGCCCCTGTGACCTCATAACGCCTAAATGGTAGGCTCTCAAATCTTTATATGCAGCTGTGTTTCTTTTTAACCCTGTAGAGTCAGCTTCCTGCTGGCACTTGCATTAGGATATTCCATAAGGTGCCATACACCACTCAGCTCACCATCTGCCCCTTCCTCTCCCATACACTCGCTGTCCCATGTATGGATATCTGTAAGTTTTTCTGGAGCACTGTGTACACCTTCTTTTTCTTCCTTCCTAGTGTAGCAGTCGGCCAGGAAAAGGAAGGGACTTACAGTTAACGATAGTGGAACTGGGGTGGGGGAGAGGGCAATGAGTCAAGTTTTTCTCCTGTCCCTCATCTCTCCAAGTCACGGCCAATAACTGGCTGCCGGCACTTAGAGAGGCCTGGGTGTATTCTGAGAAAGGTATTCTCGAGTTTTAACTACTGTCCCTTGTGTAGTCCATAGATAATAATCAAATACTTTGCATTGTTATTCAGGAGTGGATAACAGAGTAAAAGCTCTGCTAAGGCCTGGGAGTGTTCACTGCCATTCCCAACCAGCCTGCTTTATCTACCTTTTTTCTCTTGGCCTCACCCTCTGGGTCTGAGTCACTGCATCATAATATGATGGGCTGGTCTCACTTGTTTGCACTGCAGCTGTAAGATCAAGCCCTTCCAGGACCATATCATCATTTTGCAAACAAACCAGCTGAGTGGTTCAACTCCCACACCCCTTTCTACTTCTCTATCCTAAGTGGAAGAGCAAATGGCAACATAGACACATGCAAACTTGAAATTAGTGCAGATTGTTGTAGCATTGCAAAAATGCAGGCCTGTTCTCTGGAACAAGTCAAGAGGCCCAAACATATAAGAAGCAGCTTATGTTTCAAGTGACAGAACACTCTGTGAAAGGCTTTTAGCTTACCAGTTGGTGGAATGTAGTATCATTTAATGTCCTTGTTCCTTAGTATCTGCGAATGTCATTTCTAATTATAGGATACAGCTTCTCTCCCAGTCCCCTGGTTTCTCATTACAGAAAGAATACAAATTTAGTCTGAGGGAAATTGAGTTCTCCAACTCTGTTTGACCCCCTATCCCATCCCTCACAAGTATTAATCAAGACTAAGGGGAAAAACTAACATGCAGATCTTGGGTATGTTTTATTTGTATTTCATCTTTGAACTTACAGTTACAATCAAGCAGTAATTTCTTGTGTGTTTCTTTTTTTTAACACAAGAAAAATAACAAGAAATAGCTTGTCGCTTCACATTGCCAAGTGAAACATGTTTCTCTAATCTGTAGAATTTATGAATTTTTTTGTATAGATTTTACGAACTATTTACTTTGGTTTGTCTGTTATATGTTTTCACCATAAAATATGTAAGTTATTATAAATTCCACAATTCAATAAGAGACAGATGACAAAAGATTACCATGTATATTCAGTTTACTTCTTTTTTTTTAAGGTCATAGAGCTGAATATATGACTACAAGGTAAGACAAAATGTTATCATGCTGTATCTCACTTTGTCTTTTCTTTACCAAGAAGCAACCAATTAATGTTGCAAGAATGAACATGTTTTGTTAATGAACATGAAGGATACTTTGGGCTTCACAAAGCATAGCAGCACGTTTAGGGGTCTCACAAAACCTAAAATGTTCTGACGTAGCTAAGCATTTCCCAGTGGAATTGTAAAGCTCTTCAGTAAGCAAAATTAGTAACAAAGACCGAAGTTGAACAGGCTTGGTTTATCTAATGCAGAACACTTAACGTTTTTAGAAATGGACTTTTGATTCGGTAGTTTAAGTTTCTTTGGTGTTTTTATTTAGTTTTATTTATTTATTTACTTTTTCTATAGGGCACATGGGCTCACCTGAGAGAGACAGAAAGAGAGAGAGAAAGTCATAAAGCAAGCCCCCGGGTCTGGGACTCAAACCGTGGTGGGCCATGTGGGACCACAAGCTACCTGCTAGCTTAACCACCACACCACTTGCTGGCCCTGGGAGTTTAATTTGTAAAGAAAGTGATGTGTTTATTAAGTTTATTAGTTTGTAGAATGTTTGATTAGTTACTTCCTGCTCATATTTTTCTTTATGTCACATCAAACTTAGAGCTATGTTGAATATACATTAAGATTTTAGCTATCTACCCTTTGTGACTCACTTTAAAAATTTAACTGTTAACGCCCACAACCATGTTGCACTTTATTTATTTTTTAAATTCTGAGAAAGAAAAGCCATTTGGGAGCCAGCAGGAGGCATGGAGATTAAGGCAGCTGGATCCCACATGGCTGACTTTGGAGTTCAAGTCCCAGACCCAGCAGCTTGAAAAATAACACCCAGTGTGTGCCCCAAAATCCCAAGAGGAGACTGGAGAAGAAGGAATTTCAGCATGGCCATCTCCCCTGGGAAGGCGATTTCTCTCTCTCTCTCTCTCTCTCTCTCTCTCTCTCTCTCTCTCTCTCTCTATCTATCTCTCCCCCTTCGCATGCACACTCACAAGCACACTTGCCACATAGCAAAATAAAAAAATAAAAAATAAAAAACAACCAACCAACCAACCAACCAAGAGCCATTCGGGAAGCAGATTTTGCTTAGAGTGGGGGAAACATTTGTAGCAACATTTATTTTTCTATGTCACCCTTTGCACAACAGCCAGAAATGATTCTAATTGCGTAGCAAGACTTTGAACTTTAGAAGTTGAATTTCCTTTAAAGTAAGAGGCATTTAGAATGTAGATGGGTCTATTGCAGTCATTAACAAAGTTGATTTTTGAGGTTCTATAATGTTATTGCTAGGCAATTGACTCACAAGGAAACACCATCTTCTTTCTGAACCAGTTAGAGAGATAATAGCTACTGACTTTACCAAAGTTCACAAAAGAAGAAAAAAATTTACTGAAGTTTTTCTTTAGTCTGTGGCAAAAATAAATTTTGCTTCTTTCTGGTAACATTTAGCATATGAAGCATTTTTTCACATACATTTCTTTGTACTATCAATTGTTTTAGCTGCTGCTTCTAAATTTTAATCAATGTAAGCCTTTTAAAAAGATTTAAAGAAGAAAATAATGCAAACATGCTAATTTGCAATGAGAAGTGTAATTGCCAAATAGACCAGATGTTCATATTGACCTGGCCAGCACTTCCTCTCACATGGGCAGCCAATATAGGAAACTGAATTACCGGGAAGTTGTGCTGCGGGCACAGAACCAGGGTGAGTCATACCCATGGAATGTCAAGTGGTCCAGGCTCTCCTCACCTGATGTGGGTGTAGCGAAGCCAGAACCATAGGCTTACCTGCCTGCCTAATAAAAGCCTCCTCTATTTTCTTTTCTTTTCATTTCTTTTATAAGCATTCAATCACTATAAGTAGCTTAGCTTGTAAAGTGAATTTTCTCAACAGGAATATGCTTCATACCAGTCCAGTTTAGGATACTATACACGTTATCATCAATAGATAATAATCCATTTCTGTGTCCCATAAAAGTCTAACCTCTCTATTTTTCTCTTTTCTCACACTCTCCTTCTCCTGCCCTCTTTGCACACTGTATCCAGTCTCCATAATCATTTTCCATGTTTCTGTATCCTTTCATCTTTCAGTTTCTGCCATAGAGTGTGGACAGTAGGTACATGTTAAGTGGAGATATACAATGCCTCTCCTTCATTGTAACCCCAAGTCCCTCTCACATTTACTTTACACTTTGGAACCTTTGGGAAAGGCACCTTTCAGGCCTTTGGCAGAAGATTCAAGTCTCCACTAGCTCCTGCCAGGACTTACTCTGCATCTTCTCATCATGCAGGAATAATTATCCAATGTGACTAGAGGCTTAGGCTCCAGCTACAAGATTTTCCTGTCCCACAAATCAACGACCAAACAAAATTCTGATCCTCTTAGCTTCATCTGTGCTCCAGATGTCACTAGATGTAAGACTCTGTGGAACCTTTTGTAATAATCATATTTTCTCATTTCCTTATTTGATGCTTACATATCTCAGGGCCTTGCTGACCTGAAAGGACTTCTTCTCCCAGGGTAACCAATTCTCAGAAAGAGTAAAGACTTGCTAACAGTGTGCCTTTGTATACAACCCAGTGAGTCCAGAGTCCAGTGCTTCTACCTCCAACTATCTCCTTTAACAGCTTCTCACCTTCAGCCACTAGTCTCCCTATGCTACAGGGCCCACTCAAATTATTCAAACTAGCTATTCCTAAACCATTTACCTTGCCCCTCTCATACCTTCTGCCAGAACCACAACAAAGGCCCTTGCCTACCTTTCTCCTGGTCCTTTTACCTCCTGACCAACCCTAATGCTTCCCTTCATGCAACACTAATCTCCCTACTATGGTGGATGTGACCCCTCCTCTTGGAACTGTAACAAACTATCTTTAAACTGATGTCTTGGCCTTACCATACCTGCGTAAAAATAAAGCCTAGGGGCCAGCAGGTGATGTAGTGGTTAAGGCACTGGACTCCCACATGGCCGACTACAGTTTGAGTCCTGGATCAGGTGGCTTAAAACTCACTCCAGGTGTGTGTCTAGAATTTTAGGAGAAGAGAAGAGGAGAAGGGATTGTGGTGTGGCCATCTTCCCCATGGGGTGATTTCTCGCTCTCTGTCTCTCCAGTGAATACACATGCCCTATAGCAAAAATCTTTGCAAAAAAAAAAAAAAAAAATAGAAAAAAAAAAAAAAATCTATATTTAAAAGCATTTATAAAATAACAAAAAGAATGAGTGAAATAGAGCACATGTGGTTTAACTTTTTGGTGACTAGTTGTTTTGTTTGTTTTGTTTTGTTTTTTAATACCTCCCAGATTACTTTCTTCATGAATTGCATAGTATAACAGAGATACTAGCAGTTTTAGTTGGGGCAGGGTATGGTGCCTGGTAGAAATGTCCTAAACTCTTCCTACATACTTGCTGAGACTCCATTTAACCACTCTAGCACCATGGGGCTTCAGGTGCTATGTCTCATTCGTCACATGAGCCCCCCTGTTTGGAAGATTCTTAAAATTTACTATGGAAGGCTGTACCAGAGGCTCTGAGCCCCTACATCTCTTGATTGCTAAAGCAATATCTTTTGAATCTCACTAGGCTTCCTTATAAATTCTAGGGATTTGGACATTCTGCACTTGAACTAAATGAACTAAAAATGTATTCTTCCTGGAGACTCTGAAGCCTAACAAAAGGGTTTTATATAATTTCCAGGTGTTCTGTGCATGCTCATATAAGCCTTGCCATTAAGGAATTTAAATTGGAACATCTAGCAAGAAGTCTCAGGACTTCTTGTTCGTAGACTCCATTTAGCAGAGTTGGAGAAGTCGAGTCAGGTCATCGGGCTTTCTTGTCTCTAAAGGGAGAGGGCAAAAGAGGTTCACTCGCTCCAGTTACAGTGCAAGTTGATGCAGGGTTTCTAAATATAGTACCTGGTGCACTGGACGTGCATATGTTAGGGAGACTAGCTTATCCACCAGTGCGAAAAGGCAGACCAGATATGGAGAGAACCCAGGACAGCCTAAACAATGGCGTCCTGATTCTCTACAAATATTTAGGTGGTGGGATAGTTTGTTCTAAAGAAATAATTCATGTGAGCCTTCACCCTCCTCCCCAATCAGAAACAGCATTGAAACCATACTATTTTTTTTTTCACTTGTGGCCCATTAATAGTTACTTTTGCATAAAATAAAATCCCATTAATACCTGAGGGATCTCGAACAGATATAACATTACTTGCATTCAAGAACCGTACCTAAAAATACGATATTTTAACTTATTATTTCTAAATCTATCAGAGCCCTGGTTTTTATGACTGTGTCTTACTGTGCAGCTTATAAACCAAATAAGAATATTATGTTATGGCCTATGGCCAAATAGCGCACAATTCCACTTGGTTATGCTTATTAATTTTAAACAAACTAGCAAACGAACAAGTGTCAGCTACATCAGAAAAACGGGAGCCTGAATGAATGGCTGGTGTGATTTTTGATATGTAACTAAAAGTTAATAAATGGGAAGGGGAAGGGGTTCTTTTCTCCAGGGGTGAAGGGATGGGGAAGGAAACCAAGATTCCCATGTTTTGTAATTTTGATGTGACCTGTGGGTGTTTCATTTATTGTTTGATTTCTGCCATGCTCAGTAATTATATTCCCTTCCCTTAGGCCTCCAAATGTTCCCCCTAAGCCCCAGAAACACAGGAAGTCCAGACCCCGCTCACAGTATAATGCTAAGTTGTTTAATGGGGATTTGGAAACATTCGTCAAGGTACTGGCACCAGCCATCTGGGTGGCTGATCTCCACGCTTCTTACTATAATGGTCTTGGCCTCTCATAAAAGGAGGCAGGTCATTATGTCCAAGTCTGTCCTGGGGCTCTTTGCTTTCCCAGAAAATCAATATAATATTTCCTGAAGTCAGAGAGGAAAAAATATTTGGGTTGAGTGCCTTGAGAAAAGAGAATAAATGTGGGTGTTTATGCGGGCAAAAGAGAATGCTCTTTCTTCATTTAAAAAAAAAAAAAAAACCATAATTTGTACAGAAAGGAAAAGGACAGCCCAATAAAATGTTTTCTTTTTATTTATGCAAGTGAAATGGCACAAAATCTATTTTGAAGTCCATTGGTTAGGCTAACTCTTGAAGTACCGCAAGAGTTCTGATTTCCCATGACTTGAGGAATTCATTATATTGGCTGAATTGGAAGATGCTGTGTCTACATCTGGTATCTCTGCTGTGTTTACTCTCTGTCTTCTTTTTCATCCTGTATCTCTGATAACGCTTCTAGCCGAGGACGAAGGAACTCGCACACGAGGCAGCAGGTATAGTGCTAGAGGGGAGGGAGGGCATGGCCTCTTGCAACTCTTGGTATCATCTTCCATTCATGCTCATGCCGGCTTCGTTAGATGTTTAAAGGTCTTTAGAAGAAAAATGTTTGCCATTGGAAATTAGACAGGTTTATAAATATGGTTACTTAGAATGGGACGAAGGCAATCAAGCACTCACTGTATAGGAACAGTCCTCTCCATTAAAAATGAATTGATTAAACTCTTAGTTTTTACGTCAGGTGCTTTGCAAACATGTCAACTTTGAGTCAAGAGCTTCTATTAAGGGAAGTCCATGTGAAATACCAAATGCATATTAATATGGGATTAGGGACCCCAATATAAATTACAGAATAAAGAGGAGGGCTTTCTTTCTCCTTTGTCACTACCATTCTACAACACGAGCTACAGTGCTTTTGAATACTAAATTTATGTGGGGAACCATTCGTTATTAACCTTCCTACATGGTAGGTTATAGATGTCTTTCTTTAAAGTCAGATCTGTTTATTGAATATGTGCACTAAGATTGAAAAAAATAAGTGTGTGTGCATGCATGTGGCATTTATATGGACAAACAGATACACACACACACGTATGTTGAGAGAGAGATTAGAAACTTCTCGAGGCCTTAAAAATGAGCCCTGACCATGAAATTAAGTGAAAAGCCACTGAACAACCTAAGTAGCAATCACAAATCCATTGCCGTAAGCCTTCAGCCCTGAGCCCAGAAAAACCTCATTGGCTCTAATTTAATATAAAATTATTGTCAAATTTGATTATCTAGTTTCCCAGCCCATGGCTTATAAGCACCAGCAAATTAGATGGAGAAAGGGGAATGATAAAACGAAAGCAGCAAGATGTACAGCTGATGGCTGGGCAGAGCGAGAAGGTAGAGGAGCTCAAACAAACAGATGTATGGTCCTGTGTCATTTGGTCATACAGTACAAGAGAGGCTGCTTATGATGATAAGAAAGCACATACTCTATTTTTCAAAGATTTTTCATGAAGAGCAGTTAAAGGAAGCCACAGTGAGGTTTTAAGAAGGAATAAATCAATTATCATGGAAAACTCACTTCCATGAGCCTTCACCATCCCAGATGGTGTGCTGAGGCCTCGTTGGGAATAGCAGCGATACAGAGGCTGCAGAGGCCCCTCTCTGGCCCTTCTGAAAAGTGCTCGACCATTTGCGATCTCTTCAGTATCACTGAGACAGCAAGAGCTTAGTCATTTGTCTTTTGTTTTCCCAAAGGAAACTGAGACACAAAGGGCTTTATTTGAATGGTAGATAGAAGGCAGCCCATTGTTGCACTGATAGCCATGAAATTAAAATTAAAACACACAGCTCCTCATTGCTCTTGGGCTACAAAATTCGTGAGATGTGAGGGAAACATTGATAAAAGCTAAAAGATTAGCATTTATCTGAGTAAATGTCAAGACAAACATATTTTATCTATAATGTAAAGGCCTAAGACATTTGTATGTAGAACTTTCTTAGTGCAAACATTTTCCTTTTAACGATCTTTCTATTCTTTGTCCTTTTTGTCTTAATACAGCAGAGGTATAAACTAATCTCCTTTTATGACTTACCTTTAATTATTTGTTGCTCTTTTAGATTTCTTTGTGATGTGAATGGTTCATATAACACGTTACTTTCCCTGTAACACTCCTGTATCTTAAAGAACGATCCTCTCACATATTCAGTAAATTTTGATGTAATTACAATGTTGTTCTTAGACCAGCTAGTCCATACTAAAATGTGTTTTTATTCTTAAGTCTCTTCTTTAAGAAATTAATAAAATATATGCTCCTAAAACAAATTAACTAATTAGAGAAACTTAATACAAGCTCCTGAAGTAATTGAGCCATTAACTGGTTTACACTCTGATTAGAGTGTGTTGAAACCCAAAATAAAACTATTCCTTAAGAAGTGTATTACCCATTCAAGGAATAGTAAAGAGTTTAAATTGCTAAACTATCTTATTCCCAGTCCTTCCCCCACTGCTTAATTGAAGAGTTTAGTGGATTCTGAATTGTTCTAATGTAGTAAGACAACCAAGATCTTGTGTTTCGGAATAAAATTCCCCATGAATTAATACGTAATGTTCTCTGATCATTTCTGAACCCTATGGTTTCTGTAAAGATCTAATTCCTGAAAGAGCAGTCTTAAAAGTACATGAAAAATAATTCAGTAGACGGTAACCTTCTTTCACTCCATGGAGTGCATGGCGTTGATCCATATTTAACTGCGACCTCAGCTCCTCCATCTCATTTGTCATCCCATACATGTTTTAAAGCATTTCCAGAATGTACATTTGTTCAGGAGAGTGCAGTGACTATTTTACAAGGTGTGTGTGTGGG
>NW_006159897.1:808556-826127 GCF_000334495.1 Tupaia belangeri chinensis | reverse complement strand
GGGGGTGTGTTGTGTTTTTGAAGGGGGTGGTGGGGGGGGGGGGGGGGGGAAGCCCAAAATATGTTCCTAAGGAAGCAAGATCTAATGGATGTACATCCCTATATTCTTTTCTCAATTCTTAAAATGTAAAAATAAATAAAAATAAAAAACTTATAAGGATGAGTAAGTTCTGAGGCAAACTAAGTAAATACACGACTTGTGTCAGTTATCTACGAAATCATTTTCCTATCGTGTGTCTGTAAACAAACACCAAAGCCCTTTTTCAGCTGCCATCATTTAGGTGTCACGGAAAGGTTCCCGAGATGGTTGAAAGATCTTCGGTGGCCAGCATATCCTGTCTGTTCCAAGATGCTATAATTATAAGAGGAGTTTTTGTTTTTAGAATCTTTTTGGAGAATTATTTTATTTTATTTATTGTCACCATTTTTCAATTTGACCAGAGAGGAGAGAGAGAGAGAGAGAGAAAGTGAGAAAGCACACCACCAGGTCCAGGAATGGAACCGTGGTCGACCATGTGGGAGTTCAGCACCTCAACCTCCACACCACCTGACCGCCTCTTGTTTTTAGAATTTTTTTTAAAAGTTATTTCTTATTTCATGAGAGAGGCAGAGAACCAAACACCTCTAACAGGGTCCTTGTGCCACAATCAACCCCCAGCCTCAGCCAGCCCAGATCATGGGCGTGAGCATACAGCTGGTACGTAGAGGTGGCCCCAGGTCCCAATCCCAGGACACTTCTAGTTCCAGCGGCATAACTGCTGCAGCACCACCTGACCCAACAAGGTTCTCCCAAAACTCATTAAAGATTGAGCACCTGTGTTAACCTCTCAAAACATGAGTTAGTTATTTATTCATTTTGTTATGTAAACCCACATCTAAATAAAAGAAGTGAATTAACTCTTGACGTTTCTTGGCATAACAGAGTAACTTGAAACAGGACTGCCTTAAATGTATTACATTTGGTTTGCTCCAGAACTGAAATATACCTTAGTTTAAATATAAATTTTTATTACTCTTTTCTTTTGGCCTTGTGGAAGATATTAGAGGTGGTGGGTTTGGAGATGATTTTCTAGACGTGTAAAAATCGTTCTTTAGATGGTGTCAAACTGAGCTTTGTTCGGATGTGCGATTTATACCTCTCCTTTGAAGTTAAGTGGTTTCCATCTCTTTACCCAGGACTCAGGACAGGTTATCCCCCTCATTGTGGAAAGCTGTATCCGGTTCATCAATCTCTATGGTAAGCCATAAACTACAGAGTTCTTGGTGTTTTGTTGTTGTTGTTGTTGTTTTTTAAAGTCACTAAGAGGAGCTGGCCCTGTAACCTAATAGTTCAGGGAGCCAGATCCCAAAATGATTGATCGCGGTTTGAGTCCTGACCCCGGAAGCTTAGAAGACATGGTGGATACCTGTGCATGTGCACCCCAAAATCCCTGTCGGATGGAGAAGTGGAGGAGAAGGGAACGTGACATAATAGTGCCCCACCAGAGGGGTGCTCTCTCTCCCTCTTTCTCCCTCTCTGTCTCTGTCAAATACAAGCATCCTCTGACAATTAAAAAAAAAAAAGTCACTAAGAATGTTTCAGCAAATGTGTTTTCATTTAACATTTAGTTCTTGGAAAAAGGGGCCCTAAAGACGTGATGGAGTGTTTCATTCTCTCCCTTCTCTTCTCTTTAGGTCTTCAGCATCAAGGGATTTTCAGAGTGTCTGGTTCCCAGGTGGAAGTCAATGATATTAAAAATTCATTTGAAAGAGGTAATTACATGTCTCTGTCTCTAAGCAAACCATGTTAAGAAATCAACATTTTCTGAACACTACAGTGGCAGACTTACTCTTTAGCTTCAAAACCTTTCTTTTTGCCTTGGGAACCAGCAGTTAGCGTAATGGCTATGTCGCTGGACTCCCACGTAGTCGACCGTGGTTCACGTCCCGGACCCGGTGGCTTAAAACTCACACCGGGCGCGTGTGCGTGCGTGCCCAAGATCCCGAGAGGAGAATGGAGGAGAAGGGACTGCGGCGTGACCATCCCCCCTGGGGGGTGATTTCTCGCTTTCTGTCTCTATGTCTCTCTCTGTCTGTCTGGCGAGCGCACGCGCCCTACAGTGAAAATCTCTCCAAAAAAAAAAAAAAAAACCTTTCTTTTTGCCTTTACTTCATCATGGATGCTGAGGTAAGAATCTATTCAGAATAGCTAAGAAATGAAGCCAAGATCTTACGTCTTTGTTAATTAGGTTAGAAAGCATCTGAGCTTTGCATCCTGGCTTAAGACCGACATTGATAACTCATAGCACATGTGTCAGAGATAGTACCTGAAAGGGTTCGGAAGAGTAGCCAGAGAGTCCTGGGCCCAGGCAGCAGGTGTGTGAGGCGGCCCCTCCCACCTGCCCATCTGCTCCTTTCTCAGGAGATCTCCTCTTCATCCTGTTACCAGCCCAGACGTCTTCCCTAGTTCCGTAGCTGTTCCCTTCCCTTGTTCATTATTGGCTCACACATACGTCCTGCTAACTGTTAATGAGTACGTTACCGTTAGCAGGCCTACCATCGTATCAGACCCCCATTTATTTACCAATCGTGGGATTAGTTCTGACTTTGGGCTCAGTTTCCCCACCCACAGAATTGGAGGACTGCTGTGAGGATTAGGTATACTTCGTAACATAAGCAATCACAGCCATCACTTGTTAGTGCTCTCCAAGTATGATTCATATACACCTCCTGGATACATCGGCACCTTCCTTCCTCTGCGTGGAGGTGGAGAGGAGAATGCAGACTGGTCGTCACATGGAGGCAGAGCCGCCTTCTCTTTCTGTCCCATGTGCCCTGGCTCACACTTGACACAGGGCCCTTTAAAGTGTGCAGCGCTGGTTGAAGAGGTAAACCGAGAGCCACGGTGTTTTTCCTGTTCCAGATTCTCTGACTGATATGACGTGTAGCAGAGCAGCCTCCCCTGTCAGCAGCTTAGGGTGCCAAGTCTCTTACACCAGCCGTATTCGGGATGATAAGTTGACATGTGGTAAAGCGTCAGGATCCGCTGCCAGCCACCACAGGCAGTGTGCTATTATTTTTCCTTGGAAATTCCCCTAGCATTTGTTGTTTTATGATCTGTTTGGGAAGGCTTTCTCACAGTGGGCAAAAATGTCCAGTGACTTCCTGTCCTCGAATCAGGGAAAAGGGAACAACACAGTCCTGAAAATAATCTGCCCCAAATAGCAAAAAATAAAAAACCATTCACAACTGTGTGAACTTGAGAAGAGAAAGGTAGACCTTTGAGTAAATGGAGTTTGGCTGAAGGCTGCAAACTATGTTGAACTTCTTAAGGATTTTTATCTCAGTTCAATTCTCCGGACAGCCTGTGGTATGGTGGGCCAGCTGGATTCCACCTGGCTGACTACACACTTCCAGTCCCAGACCTGAAAATTTGAAAATCACACCGGGCATATGTGTGTGCATGCCCAAAATCCTGAGAGAGGAATGGAGGAGAAGGGATTATGTATGGCATGGCCGTCTCGCCCAGGGGGTAATTTCTCACTTTCCCTCTCTGTCTCTCTGGAGAGCTTACACACCTTACAAATTAATTTTCAAAATTGGCTTCACCAGACCAATTGTCTAATATGTTTAAAGTGCCTACCATAAAGAACAATATAATTTTATATTTATGATAACCTTTTTAATATACTTACTTTCATACAAGCATTTTGGTACCACATTAAGAGTACATTTTAAAATCCTCTGCCCGATCTCAAAATCTCCCACTGCTCAAGGCAGCTTTCAGATGTTCTAAAAAGGGCATACATCCACTTATTTCATTGTATGTGTTTATAATTAATACTTCATATTTCCGATATACTTTGATAACCTATATAATATAGCCAGACAGACCTATGTCTTTTTCTCAGTTGGATAATAAACACAAAAAATAGCATTTTTAATTATGTCAAACTAAGATTACCGATTTCAGTGGTTCTTTATTTTTTTGAACATCAGGTAAAATTGTAAATCCCACAATACTTTATTTTAAGATTTGGCTAGCTTGTAAGGGATTATTTTGGTAGTTTAAGAGTAAAAAAAAAAAATAAAAATAACTTCACTTTAGCCATCTGTATTTAGGTTAATCATAGGATGGGATATGTAAGCCAATTATTTTAATTTTAGTACCATATAATCTTTTGGAAAGCATAATTAAAAGATACGTGTATATATAGCAAAGTGTGTGTGTATAGAAACGTATTTTTGTTGAGGATGTGGGGAGGAATGCTGTGCATATAACCTTTTTTTTTTCTTTTTTTAGGGGAAAACCCTCTGGCTGATGACCAGAGTAACCATGATATTAACTCAGTTGCTGGCGTTCTGAAGCTCTATTTCCGTGGGCTGGAAAACCCCCTCTTTCCTAAGGAAAGATTTAATGATCTGATTTCTTGTATCAGTAAGTGGACTTTTTTTTTTTATTAGTCTTTTCCCACCAGAATTGTTTCACCCACTTACTTCCTGGAAAAGGCAGTGGCCCCCTCTGCATGCCCTCATCCCCACCCCATTACCACCAGATTTCTGAGACCATTTGTTTTCCTTCTGGATTCACAGTGAGTCACCCTCCAGCTGTGGCCTCGCCCTGAGCTGAGTGGGTTTCGCTTCTGAACATCCTTGGGCCCCATAGAGCCAGGAGCTTCCCACTTAGTGTCTGGGATGAAGCAGAAAGGCAGGTGCCAGCCACCTGAGGAAGACAAGAAAGTGGAAAGCGTGGAAATGTAACTTTGTTTGACTTTTGGTTCTTGGTTCTCTCAACCAATTTTAGAAATGGGTAATTTATCCATCTTTAAATGTAACTTTAAGAAATAAGATAAAGAGGGACCAGCAGTTAGCGTAATGGCTATGTCACCGGACTCCGACATAATAGACCGCAGTTCGCGTCCCAGACCCGCTGGCTTAAAACTCACGCTAGCGCATCAGCAGGTGGCATGAAGGTTAAGGCAGCTGGATCCCACATGGCCAACGACCGTGGTCCGAGTCCTGGAATATGTTTGGGGACCAGCAGTTAGCATAATGGCTATGTCGCTGGGCTCCCACGTAGTCGACCGCAGTTCGTGCCCTGGACCCGGTGGCTTAAAACTCACGCCGGGCGCATGTGCATACATGCCCAAGATCCCGAGAGGAGCATGGAGGAGCAGGGATTGCGGCGTGACTATCCCCCTTGGGGGGTGATTTCTCACTTTCTGTCGCTCTGTCTCTCTGTCTGTCTGGCAAGCGCACGTGCCCTATAGCAAAAACCTCTCAAAAAAAAAAAAAAAAAAACTCACGCTGGGTGCGTGTGCGTGCGTGCCCAAAATCCCGAGAGGAGAATGGAGGAGAAGGGATTGTGGCGTGGCTATCCCCCCTGGGGGGTGATTTCTCGCTTTCTGTCTCTCTGTCTCTCTCTGTTTGGCGAGCGCACGCACCCTATAGCGAAAACCTCTCCAAAAAAAAAAAAAAAGAAATAAGATAAAGAGAGCTAAAAGATGACTATTAAGGTGCAGAACCACCAGGCAGTAATTATCTGTCGGTGGGCATCCCAAGCTAATAGACAGAGTGGCTCTGGACTGTGCATGATGATTTATGTAACCACTAATCATCAGTGGACTCAAGCATTGCTGCTTCTTTAGTGGGGGCTTTTGAAATCACACAAAGACGGTGAAAATAACAGTATCAGGAATGAGGTTCCATGCGTCTAAAAGTGCAGTACCCCTTTAAGCCCAAATTTCCAGGCAAGCGTCTACAGCAGACTTCAGTCAGATAGGCTTTCATAATAATCCATCTTTACTCTTGTGTAGCTTTTTGTTATAAGGCATGTGCTCTCACCAGAAAGAGACAGAGACAGAGAAAGAGAAGAAAAGTGAAAAATCACCACCTCCACCACCACTACCATCACCTCCCGCCCAGAGATGGCCATGCCACAATCCCTTCTCTTCCATTCTTCTCCTGGGATTTTGGGCAAACACACACACACACACACACACACACACACACACACACACACACACACACATGCTCCTGGCTTGTTTTTCAAGCTGCTCGATCTGGGACTCAAACCATGGTCAGCCATGTGGGAATCCAGTGCCTTAACCACCATACCACTTGCTGGCCCCTTCTTTTTTTATCTTTAATAATAATTATTTTCTTTATTAATGATAGAGCACTTGCACACTTCTCACTTCTGGAATTCTCCTTTGGCCATGCACATTTCTATCATATCCTAGCAGAGAGCTTAATTCTGGAAAAATAAGTCCTCTGCAATGCTGAGTAGTTTTCCCATACCCACTTTTTTTTTTTTAGAAAGAGAGATTTTTGCTATAGGGCACATCATGCACTCACCAGAGAGATGGAGAGAGAAAGAGAGACAGAAAGCAAGAATCATCCCCCAGTGGGAAGGGCCACACTACAATCCCTTCTGCTCCAGTCTCCTCTCAGGGTTTAGGCACACATGCACAAGTGCTCAAGCGTGAGTTTTTAAGCCACCGGTCAGGGGCTTGAACTGCAGTCAACTACATGGGAGTCCAAGAGAAAGAGAGAGCAAAGGAGGAACACTCTCCACAGGGTGGGGGTCACTCCTTCATCTCCTTCCTCCAGTCCTCCAGCCCATTGGAGCTTGGGCATTTTCATGGGATCTTTGGCCCCACATATTTAACCCTGACCAGAGAAGGGATTCAAACCCCACTTACCATGTGGGACTCAGCTTCTCTTGAACAGTGTATTACTAGGTCCTAGATCCCTGTTTGAAGGTCTTCCTGTATGTGCAGGGGGGTGTATATACACATGCTGGTGACCCTGGCTTGTTAAGGCTTGGAATTGATCAGATGTGAGGACGATGTTGAGGGCACCTTCCCTCAGAAGAAATAAAAAATTCAGGGAATCAGCAGTTAGCATAATGGCTATGTCACTGAACTCCCACGTAGTCGACCGCGGTTCGCATCCCAGACCTGGTGGCTTAAAACTCACGCCGGGCGCTTGTGTGTGTGCGTGCCCAAGATCCTGAGAGGAGAATGGAGGAGAAGGGATTGCAGCGTGACCATCCCCCCTGGGGGGTGATTTCTCGCTTTCTGTCTCTCTGTCTCTCTCTCTCTGTCGGGCGAGCGCACGCGCCCTATAGCAAAAAAAAACTCTCAAAAAAAAATCATAACCTGTATTTTAAATGCCTTTTTTAAATACAGGGACTGGGGGACCAGCAGATCGCATAGTGGTTAAGGCACTGGACTCTCACACATAGTCAACCCAGTTCGAGTCCCAGATGTAGTGGCTTGCTTTCTCACTTTTCTCCTCTCTCTGTCTGTGTCTAGCCCTGGTCAAAATAAAAAATAAATGAATGAATAAATAAAATAAATAAATAATTTTTAAAAAAACAGGTACTGGAGGCTCAGTCTAGGTTTAAATCCTAGCTCTGACACTTGCTCACCAACTGTGTGACTTTAGGCCAGTTTCTTAAGTTCTCAACATCTCAGTTTCACCATCTATAACTTAAGGAGAACATTAGTTTGTACATCATGGGGTTGTGAGAGTTAAATGGGTTAATACATATGCAGTACCAAGCAGTGTGCCTGACACCGAGTGTGGTCAATGAAATACCTGCCCATGGAATCAGCTCCCCAGCCCTGTGAGGTCTTGGTGGACTTTTCTCTTGTATAGCCCTGACACTTGGCATGTTCATTCCAGGCACATAGTAAATGCTCAATAGCAGCTGTGAAATGGGGTTTAAATGAAATGAAGAGTTGAGATTCTTCTGAAAGTTCTTTTATCAGCATCTATGCCTGAAGTCCTGGCTCTAGTTGAGTATGCATTCCCTGGTCATAGGCCCTCCCCCACCCAGTCAGACATCCAGTGTGGAACTTAGAAGTACGCCTGAGGGTCCATTCCAAGACCTTTGAGAAGCCTGAGTCATCATAGCAGACCTCTGACCCAGCTGGAAAGAACCAAAAAGGAAGTTCTCACTTCTGGAATTCTCCTTTGGCCATGCACATTTATATCATATCCTAGCCAGAGAGCTTAATTCTGGAAAAATAAGTCCTTTGCAATGCTTAGTAGTTTTCTCATATCCACTTTCTTTAGAGAGAGAGGGAGAGAGATTTTTGCTATAGGGCATGTGCACTCACCAGAGAGATGGAGAGAGACAGAGAGATAGAAAGCAAGAATCACCCCCCCCCCAGGGGGAAGGCCATACTGCAATCCCTTCTGCTCCAGTCTCCGCTCAGGGTTTTAGGCACACATGCACAAGTGCTCAAGCATGAGTTTTTAAGGCTCCGGGTCAGAGACTTGAACCACAGTCAACTACATGGGAGTACAGCAACACAACCATTATGCCATCTGCTGGTTCCTCTCATATCCACTTTAACATTTGTATGTAGTAGTTAGATAAAGAGCATTGAGCTACATTGTAGGTTCTCATTATAGAATCATTTCACAATTTTATTGTATGGGAAATACTATTTCATTGTGGTTATTAATAACTGATGCCGTAGAGTCAGAAAGATCTACAGTACATCCACATCCTAGCTTCAGTACTTAACCAACTTTGGTATTTTGTTTTTTGCAGAGGTTTTTGCTATGGGGCATATACAGTCACCAGACAGACAGAGACAGAGAGACAGAAAGCAAGAAATCACCCCCCAGAGGGGATGGCCACGCTGCAATCCCTTCTCCTCTGTTCTCCTCTCGGGATCTTGGGCACGCACGCACACGCGCCCGGCGTGAGTTTCAAGCCACCGGCTCCGGGACGTAAACCACGGTCGACCACATAGGAGTCCAGCGACATAGCCATTACGCTAACTGCTGGTCCCACCAACTTTGTAAACTTGAGCAAAGATTAACACTTAATCTTATTGAATAACTGTTTATCTTCTTCAAAGAGTCTATGTAAAGAATAAAGTAATCTATATAAAGTGTTCACTGTCATGCCTGGCACATAGTAAGCCTCACTCGGCGTTGCTGGCTGGCAGCTCTCATTACCTTTACAACTACTATAAACTCGGGTCACATATACTATAAACTCGGGTCACATATGCCGGTACCTGGGTCAGCCATTTACCAGTCTGGCTGTTCTGCTAAACACGTGTTTCTTTGACATGATTACTTCATTTGTATTTAGAACTGAGGTTAGCATAACACAATAGTTATATTGGTTCCAGCATGATTTTTCTCAGCACATTAAGTGTTTTATAAAATCAAAGTCAGGCTTTCTTCACAATGAAGAGTTTGGCTTAACAAAATATGTAGACCACTTTAAAAAAAAAAAAAAGACAGAAAATCAATGCAGGTACCTTTCTTTCAAGCAAGCAGTGCCTGTGATCTTGCAGGTGCAAATAAAGAAGTTGCAAAGACCATTCTCCCTGTATTATAACCACAGTTTTGTGAAAAGCAGTGGATTAATAATGCTCGAGTTAGTATAGATGAAATGGTCTCTGTTGGAAACATATGCCTTCCAGCACCTATATCTTGAAAGAAACAGCAGAATCCCCAGGTTTCAGGCTGCCAAAGGCACTAGACATGGGCCAACAGGTGGTGGAGAGGTTAAGCCACTAGACTTCCATGTGGCTGATCACGGTTCAAGTCCTCGCCTGGCAGCTTAAAACACACAGAGCCACGTATGTGTGCAAGAGCCCAAAAATCCCAAGAGGAGAATGGAGAAGGGATTGCGACATGACCACCCCCTCAAAGAGTTATTTCTCCCTTTCTGTCTCTGTCTCTGTCTCTCTAACAAGTGCACGCACTATATAGCAAAAATCTCTCAAAAACAAACAAAAAAAAGAGACACTAGACATACATGCCAGAGGTTTAATTGTGCTCGTATTTTTAATAGAGTTGTTAATGTTGTCATCTCTTGTCTAGTTACGTTTCATAGATACTGAGCAGTATTCCTCAACTTTATTTTTCCGATCGGATCTTATTTTTTAGTGCATAGTTTTGCAGAAAGGAAGACTTTTTAAGAACATATTTTGGCACTAACTTCTTTCTATAGCAACCCCTTTGTTTAATAATCCCTTTTCCTCCAATATTTAACTTCTTGAACAAAGGGGCATGGAGATTCCTGGCTATTATTGACTTATCTTTAGGCGAGCATTTTGTCATAGAATGTGGCCATAATATATCTGCATTTCTGGATTTTTCAATAAATTCTCTGAGAATGGTATAAGGATGTCACTCATTATTATACCACCTCATTGATATTTCAGACTTTTGATGACTTGAACCAAGTCAATTACTGCCTATGATATGCAAAACTGTGTGGGACTCAAAGACTTGATTCTTGGATGTAATAGACTAAATCTAGTAGGAAAGATATTTACAAATAAATATGATGTAACTTAGTAACACAAAGTTAGAAACACAAAGATTTAGAAAATTTAGGGGAAAGAAGAATCTCAGTGATAGATTGTTTTTACCCATGTCATCTTGTGGTTTTGAATTTTTCCCTATTAAAGTAGTTTCATAGGACAGTTACTTCGTCTAGAAAAATCTTTTTCTTAAATCTTTTCTAAGAGTTTGAGAACGAGCAGCTGGCGTGGTGGTTAAGACACTGGATGCCCCCACATGGCCAACCACAGTTCGAGTCTCAGACCCAGTGGATTGCTTTCTCACTTTCTCTCTCTCTCTTTCTCTCTCTCTCATCAATTAAAATGAATAAATGAATAAATAAAATTACAAAAAATCTTTTCTAAGAGTGTATGTAAGTTCCTGGAGGGCCTACTTTTTGCTCATCTGTTTTTGGATTATTTGGGGAAAGTATTTTTGTTTTTTGTTTTTGTGTTATTATTCAGTCATGTTTATGTCCCTAAATGATCACATTCTTTGGGAACTTACTAATGTATGTAGTAAAAGGGAATTTATATTATCATTCTTTTTTTTGTCAATGTTCAATATTCATTCCCCAATTCACTGTAATTTTTTAATTATTTGGATAAAAACAGGGTGAAATCAAGTGCAATATAAATTAGAAGTGACAAGGCTGGCTCAGTGGCATAGTGGTTAAGGCTGCTAGACCCCACGTGGCCGACCTCGCCGTTCGAGCCTTGCACCCAGTGGCCTGAGAAACACACCAGACATGTGTGTGTGTGTGCGCCCAAAATCCTGAAAGGAGAAAGAATTAGAAGAGAAGGGATTGTGGTGTGACCATGCCGCATGAGGGATACTTTCTCTTTCTCTGTCTCTTTGCCTGTCTCTAGTGAGTGTGTACACTGGCCAAAAACAAACAAGAAAGAAAGAAAAGGAAATGACAAACTTGGTAATTTCTCACTTTCTCACCCAGGGATTGTCTTCTTTTTTTAAAAAACCATCCACTTTAAGAATGGTTTTGTGAATGCTCCATGTCATACCCACAAAGTCTGGGCAGTTTCTAGAATGTCTGTGTATCAGGGTTTTAAATTCCCTAGGGCCTAGGTCCAAGTGACTAGAAGAGCCACGCAGGTTAATTCATGGTTTCTTGGGCTTTCCCAGGGCTGTGAACCCAGATGAAATGCTTGCACTTCATTTTGCATTACGTGCTGTTATTTAGGTGACTACTTGGACAGGAGGAAACTTTTCTTAAGAGGATATAGTTTTGCTACACTAACATGTAATCATTGTAGAACACATGAAAATTACATAAAAATGCATCAAACGAAATACTGCTCCCCCCATGTCCCTGTCCAAAGGAAATCAATGATGGGTATACGTTTTATTGCATTTCCTTCCGGTGGATCTTTTTTATATTCATGGGCAGATACAAGTTTTATGGAAGCCACAGTGAAACTATCCTATTCACACTGTTTGATCTACCTTTATTTTTAACTTTTATAAAATAGACTGACAAAAGGAGTCAGAACAATATACTGAACTCCCGTAACGTAATCACTCAAGTTTAACATTTTTCATTTTTCAGCCGAATGCCCCCTGCTACCACTCCCACCCTTAGCGCTAGGCAACTGCTACTCTACTTTCTGTCTGTGTGGATGTGCCCACTCTGTGTGTCTGATCATCCCTGACTGGCTTTCCCTTAGTATAATGCTTTCAAAGACCATCAGTGTTGGAGAATGTACTTCATTCCTTTTGAGTGCCAAATAATATTCCATTGTAGGGACATGCCTCTTCTATATCGCTTTAATAAAAATTAAACTGTCGGGAACCAGCAGTTAGCGTAATGGCTATGTCGCTGGACTCCCACGTAGTCGACCACGGTTCGCGTCCCAGACCCAGTGGCTTAAAACTCATGCCGGGCGCGTGTGCGTGCTTGCCCAGGATCCCGAGAGGAGAATGGAGGAGAAGGGATTGTGGTGTGACCATCCCCTCTAGGGGGTGATTTCTCGCTTTCTGTCTCTCTGTCTGGCAAGCACACGCGCCCTATAGCAAAAACCTCTCAAAAAAAAAAACCTCATGCCGGGCGCATGTGCGTGCGTGCCCAAGATCCCGAGAGAAGAATGGAAGAGAAGGGATTGTGGCATGACCATCCCCTCTGGAGGGTGATTTCTCTCTTTCTGTCTCTATGTCTCTCTCTGTCTGTCTGGCAAGTGCATGCGCCCTATAGCGAAAACCTCTCCAAAAAAAAATTAAACTGTCATACCAAGTAACTGCTAATAGACATGAGGCTTCTTTTTGAGGTAATGAAAATTGTGCATCCTCTCCACCAATTTTATAATGCTTGAGAGGATGCACAATTCTACGTACACTAAAGGTCATTGAATTACACTGTTTATTTAATTACCAGAAGGCACGTGAACTCACCAGAGGGAGAGGCAGAAAGCACCTCCCAGTGGGGTGCAGTCACACTAAAATCCTTTCTCCTCCATCCTGACAGGATTTAGAGCATGCACACATACGTGTCCAATGTGTTTCTCAAGTCACCAGGTCTAGGAATCAAATCATGTTTATGTGCATGACTGTAGTTCCAGGCACTCAGGAGGCTGAGGCACGAGGATTCCAAGTTTGAGGCTAGCCTGGGCGACACAGTGACACCCCATCTAAAGAAGGAGTCAGGCGTGGCAATGCATGCCTGTGATCCCAGCCGGGAGCCCACAGCAGGAGGATGGCAACATGGCAAGACTCTCTATAAAACTTTATATCAGGCCATACTGGCATTATATAAACCACTTTTTAAACTTAATGATGTTATTAGCACTTTGCCATATCAGTAGATATTTTTCAAATATAACTTTTAGTGGTCATATAATGAGTTCTATTTATGAAACAAATCCCCTCGTTTCAGTCATTTAGATTGTTCCCAGTGATGTTATAATTAGTACATAAACCTATGTACCTATTTTTTATTGTTTCATGAAAAAAAGGCATTTTAACTCTTTTCTAGTGCTCTAATGTATGTTTTTGCTGTTAAAAAATTCCTTCAACTTTATTGACATAGATGGTCGTTTTCTCTCTGAACTCTACATTTTTGTTTGGTGCCTTTTAGTAATGTCTTAACATTTCTTTTACCCTTAAAAATATTTCATAGGCTGGGAACCAGCAGTTAGCGTAATGGCTGTGTCACTGGACTCCCACATAGTCGACCGCAGATCACGTCCCGGACCCGGTGGCTTAAAACTCACGCCGGGCGCGTGTGCATGTGTGCCCAAGATCCCGAGAGGAGAATGGAGGAGAAGGGATTGCGGCATGACCATCCCCCCTGGGGGGGTGATTTCTCGCTTTCTGTCTCTCTGTCTCTCTCTGTCTGTCTGGCGAGCGCACTGACCCTATAGTGAAAATCTCTCAAAAAAAAATTTCATAGGCTGAATATCTGAACTGAATAGGTAAACCTTCTAGACTAAGACTCAATTTCTTTGCTAAGCTTAATATGACAATTCAGCAGAACAGGAGACATTTATTTACACAGTTCTGCTATTTAAGAGAGAAAACAATGGTTTAATTCACAGAAATCAATCAACACTTAATTACAAAGGTTTCCAAGCAAGGCTAGGCTAAGTTTCATCCCAAGAATCTAGAGCATCCCTCCATTTTTCTCTTTCTCTCTCATTCACACATGCAAACTATCACACACACAACTAATATCTTGACATTGTTAGAGTGGACCTAAAAATGCCTTGGAACTGGGACCAGCAGTTAGCATAATGGCTATGTCGCTGGACTCCCATGTAGTCAACTGTGGTTCGAGTCCTGGACCCAGTGACTTAAACTCACACTGGGCGCATGTGCATGGGTGCCCAAGATCCCAAGAGGAGAATAGAGTAGAAGGGATTGTGGTGTGGCCATCCCCCCCTGGGAAGTGATTTCTCGCTTTCTGTCTCTGTCTCTCTCTCTTTCTGACAAGCACACACACCCTGTAGCAAAAACTTCTCCAAAAAAAAGAAAAAAAATGCCTTGGAACTGGTGAATTTACCTCGGTGTTAAATTAAACTGTCGGGAACCAGCAGTTAGCGTAATGGCTATGTCGCTGGACTCCCACGTAGTCGACCACGGTTCGCGTCCCAGACCCAGTGGCTTAAAACTCATGCCGGGCGCGTGTGCGTGCTTGCCCAGGATCCCGAGAGGAGAATGGAGGAGAAGGGATTGTGGTGTGACCATCCCCTCTAGGGGGTGATTTCTCGCTTTCTGTCTCTCTGTCTGGCAAGCACACGCGCCCTATAGCAAAAACCTCTCAAAAAAAAAAACCTCATGCCGGGCGCATGTGCGTGCGTGCCCAAGATCCCGAGAGAAGAATGGAAGAGAAGGGATTGTGGCATGACCATCCCCTCTGGAGGGTGATTTCTCTCTTTCTGTCTCTATGTCTCTCTCTGTCTGTCTGGCAAGTGCATGCGCCCTATAGCGAAAACCTCTCCAAAAAAAAATTAAACTGTCATACCAAGTAACTGCTAATAGACATGAGGCTTCTTTTTGAGGTAATGAAAATTGTGCATCCTCTCCACCAATTTTATAATGCTTGAGAGGATGCACAATTCTACGTACACTAAAGGTCATTGAATTACACTGTTTATTTAATTACCAGAAGGCACGTGAACTCACCAGAGGGAGAGGCAGAAAGCACCTCCCAGTGGGGTGCAGTCACACTAAAATCCTTTCTCCTCCATCCTGACAGGATTTAGAGCATGCACACATACGTGTCCAATGTGTTTCTCAAGTCACCAGGTCTAGGAATCAAATCATGTTTATGTGCATGACTGTAGTTCCAGGCACTCAGGAGGCTGAGGCACGAGGATTCCAAGTTTGAGGCTAGCCTGGGCGACACAGTGACACCCCATCTAAAGAAGGAGTCAGGCGTGGCAATGCATGCCTGTGATCCCAGCCGGGAGCCCACAGCAGGAGGATGGCAACATGGCAAGACTCTCTATAAAACTTTATATCAGGCCATACTGGCATTATATAAACCACTTTTTAAACTTAATGATGTTATTAGCACTTTGCCATATCAGTAGATATTTTTCAAATATAACTTTTAGTGGTCATATAATGAGTTCTATTTATGAAACAAATCCCCTCGTTTCAGTCATTTAGATTGTTCCCAGTGATGTTATAATTAGTACATAAACCTATGTACCTATTTTTTATTGTTTCATGAAAAAAAGGCATTTTAACTCTTTTCTAGTGCTCTAATGTATGTTTTTGCTGTTAAAAAATTCCTTCAACTTTATTGACATAGATGGTCGTTTTCTCTCTGAACTCTACATTTTTGTTTGGTGCCTTTTAGTAATGTCTTAACATTTCTTTTACCCTTAAAAATATTTCATAGGCTGGGAACCAGCAGTTAGCGTAATGGCTGTGTCACTGGACTCCCACATAGTCGACCGCAGATCACGTCCCGGACCCGGTGGCTTAAAACTCACGCCGGGCGCGTGTGCATGTGTGCCCAAGATCCCGAGAGGAGAATGGAGGAGAAGGGATTGCGGCATGACCATCCCCCCTGGGGGGGTGATTTCTCGCTTTCTGTCTCTCTGTCTCTCTCTGTCTGTCTGGCGAGCGCACTGACCCTATAGTGAAAATCTCTCAAAAAAAAATTTCATAGGCTGAATATCTGAACTGAATAGGTAAACCTTCTAGACTAAGACTCAATTTCTTTGCTAAGCTTAATATGACAATTCAGCAGAACAGGAGACATTTATTTACACAGTTCTGCTATTTAAGAGAGAAAACAATGGTTTAATTCACAGAAATCAATCAACACTTAATTACAAAGGTTTCCAAGCAAGGCTAGGCTAAGTTTCATCCCAAGAATCTAGAGCATCCCTCCATTTTTCTCTTTCTCTCTCATTCACACATGCAAACTATCACACACACAACTAATATCTTGACATTGTTAGAGTGGACCTAAAAATGCCTTGGAACTGGGACCAGCAGTTAGCATAATGGCTATGTCGCTGGACTCCCATGTAGTCAACTGTGGTTCGAGTCCTGGACCCAGTGACTTAAACTCACACTGGGCGCATGTGCATGGGTGCCCAAGATCCCAAGAGGAGAATAGAGTAGAAGGGATTGGGGTGTGTCCATCCCCCCCTGGGAAGTGATTTCTCGCTTTCTGTCTCTGTCTCTCTCTCTTTCTGACAAGCACACACACCCTGTAGCAAAAACTTCTCCAAAAAAAAGAAAAAAAATGCCTTGGAACTGGTGAATTTACCTCGGTGTTATTGAGTTCAGGAATACTTGTATGTGCCTACCATAAAATAAACAATGGGGCCGCCAAGGAATTTCCTTCTCTGTCTTCATTTGTAAGGATAAATTTGCATGTTGTAATTTATTTTTTGTTTCCTGGTAAACAAATACTTTTGCAAATAGTACCACAGAAGAACTAGTATTTTCTGAATAACAGCCATCTGAACTTAGCGCTTTTTCTGAAGTCGCTTGTGTTTTGTGGTGAATGTTTCACACACGTTGTCATGGAGCTGTCAAACCCCCATGCTGTGAAGTTGGGACTCCTACAGGAGAGTCTTGCATTGCTGGGAAAAGACCATAAATTATCCTCCGGGAGCTTTGAGCATGTGACCAAGATTGGGTGAATGCCAGTTAGACCTAATTACATGAGATCTTGAATTCTAGGTGTGGGGGGTGGGGGGAGCCCAGCTTAAAATAAATCCGAATGAAATACTGGTTTCTTCACTGACAACTTTTCTGAGTGGAAGAAAAGATCCAGCTTTTCATCCAGCAAGGACTTGTGAAAGACTGTGAATTGCTACACTCAGAGCCAGCGAGGAATGCACATTCATCAGAGTGTCAGCGGCAACCATAAATTTTTACCCACTAACTGGACTCAAGAGAGTAAATGAGTCATTTATGCTGGAGCACAACTCTTCTAGGGTGCATGCTGCAACGCTGCGGAGAGCCCAGCCAGGTACAGTTCGAGGCCCGCTCACGGCCATCATGGTCTGAGGCCCTTGAGCAGCCAGCCAGGTACAGTTCTGAGGCCCGCTCACAGCCATCGTGGTCTGAGGCCCTAGAGCAGCCAGCCAGGTACAGTTCTGAGGCCCGCTCACAACCATCGTGGTCTGGGGCCCTTGAGCAGCCAGCCAGGTACAGTTCTGAGGCCCGCTCACAGCCATCGTGGTCTGAGGCCCTAGAGCAGCCAGCCAGGTACAGTTCTGAGGCCCACTCACAGCCATCGTGGTCTGGGGCCCTTGAGCAGCCAGCCAGGTACAGTTCTGAGGCCCAC
>NW_006159897.1:806884-808279 GCF_000334495.1 Tupaia belangeri chinensis | reverse complement strand
TGTTTGGCTATGATTTATGTTTACTGAAGTTGTAGAGAGTGTATGCCTGCCTCACATAATTTTATCTAGCCTTTTGGTGTCATGATTTTATATTTCTGTTGCTTTTCTTTTCTGAAGTCTCATTTGCATTCCATAAGCCCCCTAAACTCATTTTTTTTAATTGTAGTAAAATACACAGAACATAAAATTTACCATTTTGACCGTAAAAAGTGTACAGTTCAGTGGCATTGAGTACATTTGCAATGTTGTCCAATCAGGGCCAGCCCCAAGAGCATTGTGGTTAAGTGCTACACAAAGGAACCAGGGTCCCACATGGCCAACCAGGGCTTGAGTCCCTCCCTGGTGGCTTAAAACACATGCCTGGCACACCTGTGCTTGCATGCCTAAGATCCCGATAGGATGGAGAACTGGAGGAAAAGAGGCATGACCAGGTCATCTTGGGGGTTGCCTGCTTTCTCTCTTTCTTATTCTCTTCCTCCTTTTGCACATGTACATCCACTCTCTGTCATTAAAAGTATATATGTAGGGATTGGCAAGTGACATGGTGGTTAAACTGTTGGACTCCCACATGTCTGTCCATAGTTTGAGTCCCAGTCCTGACAGCTTGCTTTCTCACTCTCTCTCTGTCTCTCCCTGGTCAAACTGAAAAATAATAATAATAAATAAAATTAAATAATTCTTTAAATATGTGTGTGTGTGTGTGTGTATTGTCCAGTTGTCACCATTAACTCTTCCCAGAAATTTTTCATCTTCTCCACTAGAAACTTTGTACCCATGAAATCATAACTTCCATCCCTCTCTCTTCCCAGGCCCTGTGAACATCTATTCCATCTATCTATGTGACTTTTTCTATTCTAGGTCCCTCATATAAGTGGAATTATATGATAGTTGTACTGTTGCATCTGGCTTATTTCACTTAACATAATGTCTTTAAGGTTCATTGATGTTCTAGTATGTGTCAAAATTTTCTTTTCTTTTAAGGCTGATTAATATTTCATTGTGTATAGTACATTTTGTTTACATAGTCATCAGTCAATGAACATTGGAGTTCTATAATATCTTCTGGCTGTTATGGATTCTGCTGCTATGAAATTAGTATAAAAATATCTGTTCCTCTAATCCTTCTTAAATAAAATTTTGAAATTGCCTTTAAGTGGAACCAGCAGTTAGTGTAATGGCTATGTCACTGGACTCCCATGTAGTTGACTGTGGTTCGAGTCCCGGACCCAGTGGCTTAAACTCACACCTTGCATGTGTATGTTCATGCCCAAGATCCTGAGAGGAGAAAGGAGGAGAAGGGATTGTGACATGGCCATCCACACTGGGGGGGGATTTCTTGCTTTCTGTCTCTCTGTCTGTCTCTGTCTTTCTGGCGAGCGCATGCACCCTATAGCA
>NW_006159897.1:803922-804866 GCF_000334495.1 Tupaia belangeri chinensis | reverse complement strand
ATACAGAAAACAAGAAATGGAAGATCACTTGCTAATAATAACATGTTTGTTGATATGCTTGATTGAGACAATTGCCTGCTTTCTCTCTTTCTTATTCTCTTCCTCCTTTTGCACATGTACATCCACTCTCTGTCATTAAAAGTATATATGTAGGGATTGGCAAGTGACATGGTGGTTAAACTGTTGGACTCCCACATGTCTGTCCATAGTTTGAGTCCCAGTCCTGACAGCTTGCTTTCTCACTCTCTCTCTGTCTCTCCCTGGTCAAACTGAAAAATAATAATAATAAATAAAATTAAATAATTCTTTAAATATGTGTGTGTGTGTGTGTGTATTGTCCAGTTGTCACCATTAACTCTTCCCAGAAATTTTTCATCTTCTCCACTAGAAACTTTGTACCCATGAAATCATAACTTCCATCCCTCTCTCTTCCCAGGCCCTGTGAACATCTATTCCATCTATCTATGTGACTTTTTCTATTCTAGGTCCCTCATATAAGTGGAATTATATGATAGTTGTACTGTTGCATCTGGCTTATTTCACTTAACATAATGTCTTTAAGGTTCATTGATGTTCTAGTATGTGTCAAAATTTTCTTTTCTTTTAAGGCTGATTAATATTTCATTGTGTATAGTACATTTTGTTTACATAGTCATCAGTCAATGAACATTGGAGTTCTATAATATCTTCTGGCTGTTATGGATTCTGCTGCTATGAAATTAGTATAAAAATATCTGTTCCTCTAATCCTTCTTAAATAAAATTTTGAAATTGCCTTTAAGTGGAACCAGCAGTTAGTGTAATGGCTATGTCACTGGACTCCCATGTAGTTGACTGTGGTTCGAGTCCCGGACCCAGTGGCTTAAACTCACACCTTGCATGTGTATGTTCATGCCCAAGATCCTGAGAGGAGAAAGGAGGAGAAGGGATTGTGACATGGCCATC
>NW_006159897.1:778220-803899 GCF_000334495.1 Tupaia belangeri chinensis | reverse complement strand
GGGCGATTTCTCACTTTCTATCTCTCTGTCTCTCTCTGTCTTTCTGGCAAATGCACACACCTTATAACAAAAAAATTCTCAAAAAGAAAAAGAAATTGCCTTTAAGAGGTAAAGGGACTATGTTTATAACTGAGAGAGAGAAAGATCTTAAAAGTAATGCCTGTGTCTTCTAGGTTGCAGAGTGATTTTTTTCTCTGTGGATGTGACTAATATTTAAGATTAAATAATTTAGTAAGAGTGGTTTCTTTTGCCTTATTTCCTTTCCTTTTGTTGTTAACTTTATATCCCACAAACTGGCTTTAAGCTGCTAAAACCCTACCCCTAATTGTTGACTAACTTTAGGGAAATAGCTAAATAGGGAAAGAGCTTTGAGAATTAGGAGACTCAACTCTTAAAACACCCACAATTCTCAATAAACAATGGCAGAAGTTTTATGTTATTGCCTTGTTTTTAAGCATCACCTTTTAATATCTTCAAATGTGACTGGAAGAGAGTAGAGGTTATTGCCAACCAGGGACCCCTCATGAGGCAATTCAGCTTTATAATTACTAGTTAATTAAATATATTAAACTTTCTAGTTGTTTGGTTTCAGGAACTAACATAACAACACTTATACAAACACAGTATTCTAACAGACAAGGGGATAAATGCTACCAAATTTCAATATTTATTTGTTTAGTTAAGAGAGAGGTTGTTGCTATAGAGTACATGCACTCACCACAGAGAGAGAGACAGAAAGCAAGAAATGATTTCCTGGGGTGGGGGCTTGTGGGGGATAGCCATGCCGCAATCCCTTCTCCTCCATTTTCCTCTTGGGATTTTGGGCATGCAGCACCCACATGCCCAGCATGAGTTTAAGCTGCCGATCCAGGACTTGAACTGCTGTCAACTACATGGGAGTCAGTGACATAACCATTATGCCAAGCTGCTGGTCCCTCAATGGTTATTTTAAAGAACAGATCATGATAGCTATAATTTTACCTTTGAAGAGTTTTATTCTTTTTCGTTTTTTAGAGATAGACTTTCTACATACAGGTGTTCTAAATCATCTTTTTTACTCTTTAACTTAGAATAGCAGCAACTATCCAACTTTCTTTAAAAATCAGGTATTTTAGGTAGTAAACTTTCAACCAGTTAATTTCTGGTAAGAATTAATAATCTACCTAGGTCTAAATATGTAGCCTTTATATAAACAAAATTTTCCCCATTAAATTCTCAGTGGCTTTCAAATGACTTCAGCTGTGGCTATTTCACCTTTCCAGTCTGTACAGTGCAGGTTCCCAAGTGTCACATGAAGTTGTCATGGAAGATAAACAGCCTAATCTGGGACATATTTTGATCTTACCAGGATTGAATCAAGTGGAAATATTGGTAACTTAATTATTGAGTTCCTGTGACCTGAGTGAATTTATATACATGTTTAGTAACTTTTTTAAAGCCTCTTAGTCCCTTTTTTTTTTTCAGAAAAAAAAATCAAAACCATTTCCTGGAAAGTATATAAACAAAGTGTTTATACTCAATAGATGTAACTCCTACCTACCTTATTAATGGTATTTTTTTTTTCACTTTGAAATACTGTACAAATAAAAAGGCAGCATATAAGGTATGCTATCATATCCCATTTAATATTGCTATGATCACACTATTATTAATTTAGTTGTATATTGAAAGAATACAAAAATGATACAGGGATGTTAATTGTACGTTGATGTTTTACTTACATTCTGGTCAAGAGCTTCTGAAATCACATTTTCTAAAAGATAGAACTGTTTCTAACTATGACATACTTAAAAGTGGGAATGAAAATGTTTTTTTCCCCAGGAATCCCAATAAATTATTTGTCACTTTGCAAATTCATTTGTGGTTAAGCAAAAATATTCCATATACACTTTTCACACCTTTGCAGCGGTGCAGAGGGGAAAATAAATGCCCAATTTGATAATAAGTGAAAAGTAGCTGGGACCAGCACTGACGATTTCAGGGAAATGATTTTGTCATGAGTAATTAAGGCATTGGTTCTCAACCTTGGCAGCATAAAAGAATCTTGAGCGTCAGCATTTTACAAAATCTTCCGTGGGCCAGCAGGTGGCACAGTGGTTAAGGCACTAGACTCCCACGTGGTGGACCACAGTTTTTTTTGTTTTGTTTTGTTTTTTAGAGGTTTTTGCTATAGGGCGCGTGCGCTCGCCAGACAGACAGAGAGAGACAGAGAGACAGAAAGCAGGAAATCCCCCCCCGGGGGGGGGGTGGCCACGCCGCAATCCCTTCTCCTCCATTCTCCTCTTGGGATCTTGGGCACGCACACACACGCGCCCGGCATGAGTTTAAGCCACCGGGTCCGGGATGCGAACTGCAGTCGACTACGTGGGAGTCCAGCGACATAGTCATTACGCTAACTGCTGGTCCCGCACAGTTTGAGTCTTAGCCCCAGTGGCTTGAAATTTATACCAAGTGTGTGTGTGAACATGCCCAAACTCACGAGGAGAATGGAGAAGAAGGGATTGTGGCATGGCCAACCCCCTGTAGGGGTGATTTCTTGTTTTCTGTCTCTCTGGCGAGCACACATGCCCTATAGCAAAATCTTTAAAAAAAATTAAAAATCCTCACAGTGAACCTAAGTCAAATTTGAGAACCACTGTTTTAAGGGGAATTGGAAAAGGAAACTGAGTTAGGAGTATCATGATAGTACAATTTAGAAATAATAAAGACTTCAATTAAGAAATTAGCCAAGAGCTATCCTGAGGTAGAAACAATAGAATTTGTTTTCTACACAATAGAGAAAAATGAAACAAAGATCATCTTCTTAGACGTGATGTAGCCTTAAGGCTGGACGAGGTTACCTTTGAGGAGAACCAGGAAGGGACCTTGAGAGATAACCACATTTATTCATAGAAAAGAGTATCTAAGAAGATAGAAGCTAAAAACCTGAAAAGTGAGAGGAAAATCAATTAACGATGGGGTCAGCAGCTAAGGACAATATTTTTTAAGTAGGGTATATAAATAGCTCAAGAGCAATTAAGAACAAATATAGTGAAAATGAAATTATAGAAAGCTTCAACAATATTTTTTAATATATTGTTTTTCTTTTAAATATTTCTAAGTTGTATGTATGCTTAGTGGGTGTTGTACTTTATAATGATATATTTTCTTGACATCCAATAAAAACAACCAGACTCGTGAAACAGGAAACACAGGCTTGATCTCAGCTCCATCCCTTGGGTAACACCCTTGGGAATACTTCCCCAGTTCTCATTTTCCTGATCTGTTAAATGGGGGTGACAGTATATGCCCTACCTACTCCATAATGTTTATTCCCATTAAGTTAGATAACAGATGTGAAAGTGTGTTGTAAAATATCTGTGATCATACAATATCAGATTATTGGTGCATATTGAGCATCCCTAACTCAAAAACTCCACAATCAGAAATGCTCCAAAATCTGAAAATTTTTGAGTGTCAACATGACATCACAAATAGAAAAATCCACAACTCATTTCATGTGGTAGATTGCAGTCAAAACACTGTCTAAGATTACCTTTAGGCTATGTTTACAGGTGTGTAGGAAACATAAGTGAATTTCATGTTTAGACCTGGGTCCCATTCACAAATATCTCATTATGAATATGCAAATTCAAAAATTTAAAAAAAAAAATGGAATCCAAAACACCCAAACATTTTGGATAAGGAATACTCAACCTGTAATAACCTTTCAGCTACTATTCACAAGCACCCTAGTATTGAGCATTTTTAGATCACTTTTTTTTCTACTAAAGAAGTAAAGTAATACTAGCAATTCCCAGGTATTCCTCTCTTCAGGGAGATTACCATCCCACAGAGAAAACTGGATAAGGATAACTGTAAACACCAGAGCAGGCATCCCATTGAGAGCAGGAATCCTATTGCTAATGCATTCCTAATTCTTGACTCAGTGCTTGAAACCTGCTAAACTTTTAAAGATTTTTTTTTTTAAGTTGAGGGACCAGCAGTTGGCGCAATGGCTATGTCACTGGACTCCCATGTAGTCAACTGCAGTTCAAGTCCCAGACCCAGTGACTTAAACTCACACCGGGCGCGTGTGCATGCGTGCCCAGGATCCCAAGAGGAGAATGGAGGAGAAGGGATTGCTGTGTGTCCATCCCCCCAGGAGATGATTTCTCACTTTCTGTCTCTCTGTCTCGTTTTTTCTTTCTGGTAAGCGCGCGTGCCCTATATCAAAAACCTCTCAAAAAAAAAAAACAAAACAAAACAAATTGATGAGGTGGGGCTGGCAGGTGACATGGTGGTTGAGGGCACTGGACTCCCACAAGGCTGACCCCGGTTTGAGTCCCAGTGCTGGTGGCAGTTTCCTTTCTTACTTTCTCTCTCTCTCCCTCTCTGGTCAAATTAAAATAAATAAATAAAATAAATGAAGTTAAATTAAATAATTTTTTTTTAATGATGAGGCTCAGCTACAGTGATACAAGCAAGAGGGTGCCACTGTGCAGTGACTGGGGCTACGTGGGAGACCCAGGTTCAGTCAGCCACAGTTAGGCACAGTAGCATGCACCTGTGGACCTGGCTAACTGGGAGGCTAGGACAGGAGGATCGTGGTATGCTGAAACTGTGTCAAATATACCTCCCTGTCTCTCTTTCTCCCTCCTGCTCACACTCTCATAAATTAATCATTGATCATTAAAATTAACCATCTAAATAAAATTCTGTGGTAGTTTTGGGAAAGAAGAATTTCAAAACCTGGCACATTACTTGTATCATAGTGAAAGACAAATGAATATATGCTGGATTCATGCATAACAGTTCAGGGAGGAGTATTATGCCCCCAAAAGCTACTTTAGGTAACAGGCAGTAAAAGGGAGTCAAAACCACATCAGGTGCAAAATTTAGAAAGAGCAGCAAGGGAAACATGATTTTTAAATCCGGAAGGACTAAATTACTCAAGGCCAAGACCATGAAAATCAGAGAAAGCAATGATGAGTCAGAGGAGATGCCCTCAGAAATGCTGGTACACCCAAGCTTATCACCTAATCACTACGTTGGCTATGACGGCATCTCACCCAAAGGCAAAGTAGTACTTATGTTTAGATATGTACCTGTAATTTATGTGCTGCAATGTCCGGCTTTACGTGTGGCAAGTGAGAGAATCCTGACCATGTGTGTCTTCTGCCTGCAGGAATAGATCATCTCTATGAGAGGGCTCTTCACATCCGCAAACTCCTCTTGACCTTGCCCAGGTCGGTCCTTATAGTGATGAGGTACCTCTTTGCCTTCCTCAATCAGTAAGTACCTGAATGCTCCACCAGAAATGCCCATCTGGATGCTGTCTTTGTTCTTAGATCTGTGAAATGTACATGGAGTTCCATTTGTCAACAGAGTCAAAGAGAAAAATGATCAAATATAGACCAAAGGTGCATTTTTCCTCAGCAAATCAAGGTCATTGCTATGACAAATGAAGGCTCTGGATGCAGAAACCGTGGCATAAATGCAAAACTACCCAAATGCTACTAAAAATAACACTTCGGTGAAATATGTTTTTATAACTTTCATCCATAGCTAATGTCGTGACTGTTTTTTGTCAAAATGATGTAAACCACCTGCTCCTTGCAGAAAATGTCCATGATTTTTAATGTTTTAGTCAGAGATAGAGGGAAATCATAGATGATACTTATATACATAGATCTAGAAAAGAATTTCTGTAAATTTGCCATAAGGAGACCTAGTCAAGATATTTCTGATACTTTCTCTAAAACAATGCAACAGAACTCCAAAAAATTAGTACATTATTGTCAAAGGAACTACTCTTTTCATTTAGCCAGCTTCATTTTCAGTGTTATTATTTCCTGATAAACAGGTTCTGTTATAAGGACATCTTCTTCATGTCCTGTCAGGAGTCTCCTTGCTATTCAACATTTCAGTAAGGAATTTGGAAATAAATCCAGGGGGAGTCAACATATTGAGTGAGCTTGGGGAAATGCTTTCTCATACGGCATAGATTCTCCCTCCCTAAAATTGGGGTATTGTGTCTTTATCTTACTGGAGGTTTTGAGTTCTCAATAGCTATGGGGATTTATTACAGACCTGTGCCTAGTCCTGAAATCATGTACTCAGGTTGACCTTAAGAGACCTCAAGTCTCACACGATAAGGAAACGCTGGCAGAGAATCATATGGAATGGGACTCTACTGCTAACCATGGGGTTCCTAAAACATGCACAAATGACAGTAGGAACCTCATTTGTTCAGAAGTCCCTACTGGAAATAAGCAGTGTACAGAGACATGTTTCGGTTAGGTACATGCCATCCATTTTACCTTTAAATAAGCCTAGTCGCCTAGGCCTCTGTGAAAATCCAGAGGCTTGCTACCCTCACTTTTACACTGAAGTGTCCTCTCCCCACTGAGGACTCTGCTGGTCTTCTTCATACTGTTCCAACCAAATTTTCTTGACACATCTGAGTGAAACCTACTGAGAACCAAAAAATCACAGTGGACTAGGAAAGCATCTGTTAATCTAAAAATTTTTTTAAAAATCTGAATCTAACTTACGGTGTATCTCAACAGAATGGCAAAAACACTGTGAAGCAGACAGGTGGCACTTCTTCCACTGGTTCTGCCCAAAGTTGACCCCTAGCTGCCTGCCTGGTCTTCGCATAGAGACCAGGGCCCAGCCTCCAGGGTAGGATGCTTCAGACAGGAATTTTAAAGAGATAGATTAGCTATTCTTTTTTTTCCTTACAGAATCAAAACTTGGAAATAACATTTTTATATCAAATTTTTGCTTTATAAGCCAACACTAAATTAAAGACCTGGAAAGATTAACTGTGGTTCTCTCCACTGGGTTAAAGTGTGTTTTTTGGAAATGAGATCATTCTTATTCTGAATCTCATTTCTTTTTCTTGCATCTATTTTCAAGATGATCTGTAACATGATCATTTGCTGTTCATGTGAACCTGTTTTTAAGATAAGATGTTTGAGAAATAGCAGAAGGAAATGGCATATGTTAGCTGTGGAAATTATGCTTTGTATTTTCTACTTTCTAGACTATCTTATTTCCAAAAAAGGATAAAGTGTCATGTCATGTGGTATCTGTTTCTGTGTGTCTGTCACCATCTCAAAAGGTAGTTAAGTGTCCTCTCTCTCCTTCCATTTGTCATCTGTTCACCTGGATTTTATGTTTCCTTTCAAGATTGACATTCTATACACTGAAAGATAAAGTCCCTAAACTCCCTAGAACAGAACTTACCCTGTGTTAGAGATATAGCAATAAAGAGCTGGCTTATTTTGGGTCACCTGGGAAAATACTTCACAAATATTCATTGGATCGAATTTAGAAATTAGTACTAGACAACTGGAAATCTCCCCCAAAGTTTGCTAGCCTTAAGTGGAAAAACTGAAGATTCTTTTTCCCTTCTCCTGCACTTTATAGTGTCTTTTGTGACCCTGGTTGTTGCCTCTTGGTAAACTTACCTCAAAATAGATAATGAAGCCTGGAGTAGTTACTTGCTTCCTTTCAGTAGTTACAAAGAAGAGATGCTTTGTTTTCTCACAGGTTTTTCCTCAAGGTGTATAGGCGAAAACTGAAATCTCAGACATTTTTTGAGAGGTGAAATATAATGTTGAAGACATCCAGATAAAGTATTAAACTACCTTATGACTGAAAAATACCACTTAATTAAGCAAGTTGGACTTTCCTCAGTTTCTACTTCAAGCTCAAAAGTCATTTTACTTTCTTTGGCATTCAGCAAACCAACTTAAAGTAGAATGGAATATTTTACTCTAGTCACAAAAATAAAATATTTTAGATTCCTACTTTCAGAATATGAAGTAATCATCCATTTTCTTTCTCCCCCTTGTTCCTTTATAACACCTTTCTTGATTCCTTGTTAGTCTCTCACAGTACAGCGATGAAAATATGATGGACCCTTATAACCTGGCCATCTGCTTTGGCCCGACATTGATGCCAGTCCCAGAAATACAAGATCAAGTGTCTTGCCAGGCTCATGTGAACGAAATTGTCAAAACCATCATCATCCACCACGAGACTATTTTTCCAGATGCTAAAGAGCTAGATGGCCCAGTTTATGAGAAATGTATGGCTGGAGATGACTACTGGTAAGTCCAAGAATAGTAGTTCTCTGTCCCCTCAAAAATCATGGAAGTAGGGAGATCAACTTAGTTAGGGAAAATACCCACAATCCATCAATGCTTCCAATTAAAAGAAAAAGGTAAGAGGAAGAAACAGCAATGCTTGAAATAAGTTAGAATACAAAGACCCTTGAAAACACTGGCCTTTTATTATAGAAAATCATATTGATCCCAGGACCAGCAGTTGACATAATGGCTATGTCGCTGGACTCCCATGTAGTCAACCACAGTTTGAGTCCTGGACCTGGTGGCTTAAAACTCACTCTGGGCATGTGTGCATACGTGCACAAGATCCCAAGAGAAGAATGGAGGAGAAGGGATTGCACCCCCAGGGGGTGATTTCTCACTTTCTATTTCTGTCTCTCTCTGTCTTTCTGGCAAGTACACGCGCCCTGTAGCAAAAACCTCTCTGAGACAAAAAAAAAAAGAAAATCATATTGATCCCTCCAAGGATTGCATATTTTAAGTAAAGCTATGATAGCATGACTTCTGTGAAGAATAAAGTTTTGTGTTTATGGCCATACCACCTTGATCTCATCTGAATTTGGAATCTGAGCAGAGTCAGGCCTGGTTAATACTATGATGGGAGAATAAAGGTTTTGATGTCATATAGAGCTATGTTAACTATTATTCTTGCATTAAAGCAAAAAAGGATAGCTGATTGAATTGACAGATTTTATTTTCATCCTGAACCTGGTAGTGTGTTGGTTTGTTTGTTTGTTTGTTTTAGTTTTTGTATGCACTCACTAGAAAAAGACAGAGAGGGAAAGTGAAAAATTACCCCTAAGTAGGGATGGCCATACCGCAGTCCTTTCTCCATTCTCCTCTCAGGATTTGGGGCACGCATGCACACATGCTCCGCAGGATTTTCAAGCCATAGGGTGCAGGACTCAGACCATACAACCAGCCACGTGGGAACCTCTACACCACCTGTTTGCCTGTGAATCAGATAGTTTTGATTCCAAATAAAGTATTTTAAAATTCTCATTGTAGAGAAGCCCTGTCAATGAAATGTATTTTCCTATTTGTTTTCATTTTCACTTATACTCTTAACTACTGTTCTAACCAATTAGAGTTGAAAAGGTCATTTTGAGCACATTTATTATATTAATTTGTTTTTAGTATAAGTTTTTTAATATGACACCTCCTAATCAAGTGTAAAAATGGGGCAGATGTAGTCAAGTGAATAATTTCAAAGGCAGGAAATGATAAAATATTTGCATTGACTATATGGTATAAGTTTCCAGTTTCTGAAAAATGGATATCGGAAGCTTCATTCCCTTGAGCCTCTCTTCCATGCCGGCTACTCAGTGCTGTGATTGCTTCTTTATCGTGAAGCTGAGAGGCCAAGGAGCCTGTTCAATGATTAGTAGTAAATGGAATAGTCCAAAAAGGTCTGATGCCAAAGCCCACGACTCTTCCTACTCAACAGACTTCCTACCTCAGAGCCTACCCTGTGCAGCTAACATTCAGGAGCAGCTGGAAAGAGACTGGCTAACTCCCTGGTCGTGGACCCTGCTCGGGATTATTTCCCATTGCCTTGCTGAAGATTAATGGGAGTAGAATGGGTGGCTGGAAAATCGTTAGATAACCAAAAGCACTTTTTCCCCCCCTTGAACCACAGTATGGTCATATAGCTTAAGAAAACGAGCACTCATTATTTCCAGAAGCAGTGCGTTCTAAATTAGCCACAGGCATGCTAGATTCCGGTTCTGTAGTATATTGAGCAATTTTATACATGAGCTACAGTTACAAAATACTTACTTGAGTACTTATTCTGTGCAAGGTTCTGACTGAGCTTGGCTCTTGAAAAGTAAATGGATAAAACAGCCCTGCTGAGGCACATAATTTCATTTTCATATCCGTATTTTTAAGGCCACTGTCAAAAGCATACTTAGAATTTCCAAATTTTAGGGGTCTATCAGTAAACTCTTGTTGTCTTGTTCTTTTTCCCCCTCTTTTTATAAAATTATTTATTTATTTATTTATGTTAGTTTTTTGGTAGAGGGTGCATGCACTTGCCAGAGAGAGACAGAGGTGGGGGTGGGGGCAAGAAATCACTCCCCAGGAGGGATGACCACTCTGCAATCCCTTCTATTCCAGTCTCCTCTTAGGATTTTGGGCATGAATGTACATGTGCCTGGTGTGATTCTCAAGCCACAGGTCTGAGACTCAAACCACACAGACAACCTCGTGGCATCCAGTGCCTTACCCTCCACACCACCTGCTGGCTCTCTCTTTAATTCCTAGCAGGCATGTGTACTCACCAGAGAAAAGGAGAGAAAGTATGATCACACTGCAATCCCTCTTTGTCCATTTCTCCATCCTTTGTCAGAGTTTTGGGCATGCACACACAAATGCCTGGCCTGTCTTTCAAGGTGGAGCTGGGATTTGAACCATGGTCAGCCACATGGAATCCAGTTCCCAAAGCACAGTGCTTAACCAATGCAGTATGTGGCTGTCCCTGTCTTGTTCTTTTTATCAAAGAGCAAGTATTACAAATGGCTAGGCAATATTATCTGATGTGTTATATTCTAGGATATTTTGTGGTCATCACTTCTCCCAAACAGGGTAAAAACCTGTGCTAGTCTTACAGGCAGTAATATGTGCTGGAGTATGCCCTTCTTATAGTGTTCTCTGTGAACATTGCTCACTATAAATACAAAGTCAGTAATAAATTAGTTATCCTTATTCTGCAACACTACCAGTATAATTGGGCTTTCATAGTAATGTCAAGTTCATATTTGTGAATGGTACATTTCACTTATAACCCACTTTTGAGGAGAGGTTAAGGTAGTGTTAAATAATAAGTTCTGTGTTATTGTTTTTTTTTTCTTTTTTTTTTTTTAATTTGCTATAGAGCATGTGCACTTGCCCGAGGAAGACAAAGAGAGAGTAAGAGAGGGAGAGTGAGAAATAACCCCACTGAGGGGATGGCTATACCACAGTACCTTCTTCTCCATTCTCCTCGGGAATTGAGGCATGCACACAAACTCACCCCAGCATGTTTTGTAAGCCAAAGGGTTCGGGAATCAAACTACATAGTCACCCATGTGGGATCCCGCTGCCTTAACCTTCACCCCACTGGATGGCCCACAAATAAATTTTAAAAGAGGCTAAAATCATGAGTCTCATAACAGATAAAAATGAGTATCTGTCAAGAAAAGATGTTTCAACCTATGCAAAGGAGGAATCAAAGAACCATCAGTTTATATGTAGTAAAGGAATGATAAAATGAACTTACAGGATCTGGTCTATCCATAAAAAATAATCATATCCCACCAGAATTCAAATGATTTGCATTACTATGGAAAAAATTCTTTGTAATGCTATCAGTTTTTCATAAGATAACATCTGCCTTTACAGAGTTGTGAAATAACCTAGTCAAAAATGAATGCACAGGGGACCAGCAGTTAGTATAATGGCTATATCGCTGAACTCCCATGTAGTCGACAGCAGTTCAAGTCCTGGACCCAGTAGCTTAAACTCTCGCCAGGCCCATGTGTGTGTGTGTCCAAAATCCTGAGAGGAGAATGGAGGAGGAAGGATTGCGGCATGGCCATCTCCCCTGGGGGGATGATTTTTTGCTTTCTGTCTCTCTGTCTCTCGCTGTCTTTCTGGCAAACGTACATGCCCTATAGAAAAATAAAATAAAATAAAATAACCTCTCAAAAAAAAAAAAAAAAAGATGAAGAACAGAACCAGCAATTGGTGTAATGACTATGTCGTTGGAATCCCATGTAGTTGACCACGGTTCAAGTCCCGGACCCAGTGGCTTAAACTCATACCAGGCGGATGGGCGCTCATGCCCAAGATCCCAAGAGGAGAATGGAGGAGAAGGGATTGCAGCGTGGCCATCCCCCCTGGGGGTGATTTCTCACTTTCTGTCTCTCTGTCTCTGTCTTTCTGGCAAGCGCACGTGCCCTATAGCCCAACCTCTCAAAAAAAGATGACTGCACATAATATACTACCATAGGACCAGGGGAGAGATGGGGAGTGGGGTAGGGGGAAAGGTTCTAGCATTCCACTGACAGTCTGTCCAGCAAGTCTTTTAATCTCCCAGAATCTTATGGTTTTCCTCACAGCAGCAATTGTTCATTTAAAAAATTCTCTCCGTGAGCCAGTCCCATGATACAGTGGTAAAGTGCTGTACATAGAAAGCTGGATTTCACATAACTGACCATGGTTCAGATTCTGACCCTGGTGGCTTGAAAGACATGACACTGGGTGCATGTACATATGTGCCCCAAATCCTGATAGTATGGAGAAATGGTGGAAAAAGCACCCCTTTAGGAGTGCTTTATTTCTCTTTCTGGTGAGTACAGATGCCCTTTGACAATTGGAAGAAAAAGAAAAAATTGGAAGAGCAGCAGGTGGTATGATGGTTAAGACACTGGACTCCCACGTAGCTGACCGCAGTTTGAGTCCTGGATCTGGCAGCTTGCTTTCTCACTTTTCCTCTCTTTCTCCCTGTCTGTCTCTGGTCAAATTAAAAAATAATGAGAATCAATTAAATCAAATTAAATTAAATAATTCTTTTTTAAATTAATGAACACAATTAAATAAGTAATTCTTTAAAAAAAATAAAAAAACTTTCCACTTTGGTGTGTCTCATATGAATTTCCTTTTCATCCTACAGTGACAGTCCATACAGTGAGCACGGTACGTTGGAGGAAGTGGACCAAGATGCTGGTACAGAGCCCCACACCAGTGAAGATGGTATGCCCGTGCTTATGTTACTATAAAACCCATCCTAGGGACCAGCAGTTAGCATAATGGCTATGTCGCTGGACTCCCATGTAGTCAACCACGGTTCAAGTCCCAGACCCAGTGGTTCAAACTCACGCCGGGTGCGTGCACATGCATGCCCAGGATCCCAAAAGGGGAACAGAGGAAAAGGGATTGCGGCATGGCCATCCCCTCTGGGGGGTGATTTCTCGCTTTCTGTCTCTCTGTCTCTCTGTCTGTCTGGCGAGTGCATGCGCCCTATAGCAAAAACCTCTCCAAAAAATTAAAAAAAAAAAAAAACCATCCTGATAGCCTTTTTATTTTTTTAACAATTGCTGATATTAAAAATTCAGAAGGTACAAGAGGATAGTTTTTAAATATGTCTAAAGTATAAGGAATAATATTACAGTGAACACCCAAGGAACCAGCACCAAGGTTTTAAAAAAGCACATCATTAACTTTGCACATCCCTGAACCTGTTGCTTTCTTTACTCCCTTGGTATAACCACTGTTTTTGTTTTCAAACAGTTTTTTTTTTTCTTTTTCTATTTTCTTGAGCTTTCTAGAATTGAAATCGTACTATGTAATATTTTTTATGAGTGTTTCCTATTTAATATTATGTTCTGAGATTTACACACACAGTCACATGTGGTTATAATTATTTATTTTACCACTGTATAATATTCCATTATGTAGCTTTTCATCCTCGATAAATATGCATGGTGGTTTCTGTTTTTTGCATTGTTGTGAATATTCTGAACCTAGAAGTACTGCAAACATACAGGTGTTTCTCTAGGACATACATCTAGGGGTAATTGTATCTTCAATTTTATTAGGACCTGCCAAACCATTTTGAAAATGGTTATACTAGATTATGCTAATGCATACTCCACCCACAGAATAAGAGCCTTTTAGATCTGTTCACTCATCAGCATTCAATTTTACCAAATATTTTACTTTAATATTGTCAGTGTATATGATATTGTTTGGTATTTGTCTTTTTTTTTTTTTTACTGTTGAATGTTTCTTTTTTTTTACTTGAAATTATTTATTTTACGTCCATTCAGTGAACATTATTACAGCATACAAAATGCAATTTCCCATCCAAAATACACTATATCGTGGCTTAATCACACATTTTATCATCAACAAATTATTTTCCATTTCTTGTTTTTTAAATATGTATATATATATTTTCCCCCCTATTCCTCACCCTCTGCCATTTCCCACCATCTGGTTGCTTTCCATTCCTTTTTCCATAGCAACTGTACTACTTTGCATTCCAACCAGCAATGTGCAAGAGTTCCAGTTTCTCCATATCCTTGGCAATACTTATTACCTTTTGTTTGTGTTTAATAATGGCTGTTCTAACACGTGTGAGGGGAATCCCTCCCTATGGTTTCGCCCTTCCCTGATGATTAGCGATGTTGAGTGTTCTTGCATATATACCTGACAGCCTTCTGTACGCCTTCTTTGACCTCATTTTCTCTTTTAAATTCTTAAGGTTTTGCTTTCCACAAGTAGGTCTTTATTCCACCAGGAATTTATGTGGGGATATTGTATGAAGTAGAGGTCAGTAGCTTTTTTCTCCTTATGGATATACAGTTGTCACAGTTGTCCCAGCACTTCCTTCCTTTCCTCCCTAGTCCACATCTTCCTCACAAGCCAGGTACCCTCTATGTGTGAATCTCATCCCGGACTCTGTTCTTCTTCCCCAGTCTACTTGTTTAGCCCTGTACACTGTCTTAACTCCAATGCCTTTAGATAAGTCTTAATAGATGGCAAAGCAAGACCTCTGCCTTTGTCCTGCTTAGTAATTCCTGGCTCCTTGCAATTCCACTTATAATTTAGACTCAGTTTTTCAAGTTCTTAAAAAAAAAGCCCCTTAAAAACATGAAGTTTTTGACTACAGATCTAGCCCTTCTACATATACTAAAAGGAGGAGCTTATCTCTGTACAAATATTCAGCCTTGCTGTCCATGAACGTATTTCCAGTTATTTAATGTCTCCCAATAAACGTTTATGCTTTCTCTGTAAAACTCTTCCTAACGTCTTAAGTTTAATGCTCAGCATTCATTTCAACACTTTTTATATTTTAATATAAACATATAAAGCTGTCACTTTTCTTTTAGTACCTCTTCAGTTCTATACACAAATTCTTCTTTTCTTTCTTTGGCTGTGACTAATTGGCTCTAACCCACCCGTGGCTTTCTTTTTTTTAATTTCTTCAAGTTCTATTTGGGATACGCTACATGTGCTGCCTGCTCACTTTTTATAGTCTCTTGCTTTTTACTCATAATGTCAGTCCTTCCCACTGTTTCAGATTGTTTCTGATCATTCTGTTTTTGCAGATTTGCTCACTCAATGAGCTTCTTTTCTGTGTGTGTGTGTGTGTGTGTGTGTGTTTTAAAAAATTTTTAAACCTATTTCTTGGAACTTCAGACTCATTTGAAAGTGGATTTCTCCAGAGAGGATTTTCACTGGGGAACAAGTAGCAAAGGATATTAAGATTTTAGCTTCAGGTTTTCCAGACTACTTTAGTATTAAGCATTTAAACTGCAAACCTGCCTGAGGACCTGAATGTGGCTGGTATTCTCACAGATTCTTTATACCTGATTTGAGATGAGCTATTTCATTAAGAGAGGACGGAAAATAGGGGAGATACAGTCTATGAAGAAGTATGAAGGACTAAAGGGCTGGATGATTTCTAGAACTAAAAGTTTCTAGAACATAGAGTGAAGTTCATTTCTTTTCTTTTTTGTTTTTTTTTTTTTTTTGAGAAGTTTTTGCTATAGGGCACTTGTACTCGCCATGTGTTTTAAAAAATTTTTAAACCTATTTCTTGGAACTTCAGACTCATTTGAAAGTGGATTTCTCCAGAGAGGATTTTCACTGGGGAACAAGTAGCAAAGGATATTAAGATTTTAGCTTCAGGTTTTCCAGACTACTTTAGTATTAAGCATTTAAACTGCAAACCTGCCTGAGGACCTGAATGTGGCTGGTATTCTCACAGATTCTTTATACCTGATTTGAGATGAGCTATTTCATTAAGAGAGGACGGAAAATAGGGGAGATACAGTCTATGAAGAAGTATGAAGGACTAAAGGGCTGGATGATTTCTAGAACTAAAAGTTTCTAGAACATAGAGTGAAGTTCATTTCTTTTCTTTTTTGTTTTTTTTTTTTTTTTTGAGAAGTTTTTGCTATAGGGCACTTGTACTCGCCAGAGAGACAGAGAAACAGAAAGCAAGAAATCACTCCCCAGGAGGGATGGCCACGCCGCAATCCCTTCTCCTCTCAGGATCCTGGGTATGCATGCACACGTGCCCAGCGTGAGTTTTAAGCCACCAGGTCCAGGACTTGAACTGCGTTCAACTACATGGGAGTTCAGCAACATAGCCATTACGCTAACTGCTGGTCCCTTTTTTTTTTTTTTTTAAGAGGTTTTTTGCCTTAGGGCCGCTGTGCTCCCTGGAGAGAAAGAGAGAGACAGAGACAGTGACAGGGAAAGTGAGAAATCACTCCCCAGGGAGGATGGCCATGCTGCAATCCTTCTCCATTCTCTTCCTGGGATCCTGAGCGTGCGTGCGTGCACACACACACACCATGAATTTCAAGCTGTCAGGTCTGGGACTTGAACTTTGGTCGGCCATGTGGGAACCCAATGACGTAACTGCTACACCATCTGTTGGCCAGAAGTTCACTCTTAACACTGAGAATGTGATACTTTGGGACTCAGGAAAACTTAGACCCTCACAGACTTAGTCTCCTACAAAAATAGAAAAGCTTACGTTAACTAGGCTGGGAAAATGCACTTAAGGCAAAATCTGCCTCTTGTGTCCTAAAGTTCAGTTTATCTTAATGGATTCCCACTCTCACTGAAATTTTGGTCTTTAGTATTCCTTAATGTCTTGATAGCTCATTGATTCAATTATACATTTTTTAAATTCAGCTTTATTAGTTGATTTTTGTAGGAGGGTAATTACTGTGTCTAGTGTCCACCATGTGCTAAAAAGAAATGTTCCATGTATCTTTAAAAGTAAGATGAATTGGGACAAGCAGGTGGGGTGGTGGTTGAGGCATTGGACTCCTACATGGCTGACTGTGGTTTGAGTCCTGGACCCAGCAGCTTGCTTTCTCACTTTTCCTCTCTTTTCTTTCTCTCTCTCTTTAGTGCATGCACCCTATGGCAAAAATCTTTAAAAGAAAAACAAAAACACCTCCTACAATAACTCTAGGCAGCCACCTTTCCTTCTCTCACCCCACTGGGGCTACTGTTCAACAGCTCTCAGTAGATAGCTGGGAATTTTGTTCCTAACACTTCCCCTGTAGGTGTTATCATTGTCACTATCCCATAATAAGATTAAGAGTATTCTCCATTGAGTGCCTCGTATACATAAATACAGAGGCAAACAAATTCATCCTCCCACCCCACGCAAAGGTGCCTTTTACAGTGAGGGTTGATCCCCCAAGAGCAACCAAATAGCCCAGACACCATCAGTCCCAGGGGTCATCAAGGTAAGAACCCTTATCTGCCTATTTCCCAAAGCAATGCAAGGAGAAATACAAGAAGAAGGAAGGAGAAATGTCATTTTATTCAAACATAAGAGGAGTTATAAGGGACAAATCTACTTGGCTCTCTATTTCTGACATAGAGAATTATTCTTACACTGAGGCGGGGAAAAAAAAATCTACCTGCTGCAACTGCCTAGGCATGCTCGTTGCTCACAGACAATATACTGAGCTAATAGGGCCAATGACCTAAACCTTAATGCTTGAAGCATCTCTCTCTCTCTGTGTGTGTGTGTGTGTGTGTGTGTGTGTCTGATCAAATTAAAATAATAATGAATAAAATTAAATTAATAATATTTTTTAAAGTAAAGTGAATGGACGATTTTGAACTTAGGTAAAAGACATTGTTTTAAGCAGGAGCTTCTGTTATACTTCTGTGCTGCTGCTTTTGAATGTTTCCCTGCCTTTACTACACAATCCTATCTTTGATCTTGGCTTTCTTTCTCTTTATGGCTCATTCATTTTTCTCTGCTGACTTCTCTAAACTTTTCCTTGCTCTCCCCAGTGGCAAGAAAAAGCCCTAGCCATCTCTCTTCACAAACATCAGTCTTGCCCATGCCATCCTCAGTTGTTCTTACCTCTTAAAATGCTGTGTGGGCCGCCCCGTTTTAGATAACATTTTGATCATGTTCATCTGATTTTGCTGGAAAGTAAAGCACTGGAAGCAATGCTTTCTTTCAGCTCACAGCCAACCTCTGAAGGACTGTAACTAAATTAACTAGAGTATTGATTATCTTTTTGATCACCCAGGTATTGTAATTTTTTTTCCTGTCATAGTATCACTAGAGTAAACAGCTTTTGTTTCTAAGACAGGCTGTCACTCCATAAAACCATCCTCTGCAAGGGATGTGTAATAGATATAGGAAGAAAATATCAGGGACAGCAAGGCCCCACAGAGAAAGTATAATGTGTATAACATTTTATATGAGAAATGGAAATACAAGACTCACTAGCACCAGGTGGTCATGGAATCAGTTTTGCTGGATTTTTCTTTTCCTTTGCACAAATTATCATAGCCTGGCAGGAAAACTAAGTGATCATGTTACTCTCTTAATATTGTTATTGATGTCAGCAGTAACAGCATCCTATGAAGTCTGCAGGACCGTGCAGAACGATGAGGCTCTCTCTCTACATGAAAGGGGCCCGATGCGCCATGCACTGAGATTGATTTGCTCTGTGACGAGTAGACCAAGATGTGTATAAATAGCTTATTGATTGACACTTGACTGTGAAATGGCTCTCACGGGAATAGAAAAAGTCAAAATAATGAAATTGCTGAGAATTACTAGTTGATGGACTAGGATTACCAATAAATTTGTTCTTGTGATTCATCCGGTCATTCTTGCATAACCTTCTACATTTAAATACAATAAGCAGACTCTGATGATCTGTTGCTAGTAGTTTCAAAAAAATAAAAAAACAAAGAGATGACAATCACAAAAATCATGATCGGGAAATTATAATAAAATGTGTATATATGTGTTAAATAGTTTTCAATAGCTCCTGGCCAGCATTGACAGTGTATGATTGAATGGCATTAAAGAGCATTAATGACTCTTCATTTCCTTTTGACATAGTATATATAGATTGCAATACTATGTTGTATACTGGTATTTTTAAACTTTTTTCAGTAAATATAATTATGTGTGTTTCCAGAGGAATTTGCAAATTATATGTCATGAAGTTATTTTTAATAAGTTAGTATGTCTTCATTCCTTCATGGACATGTTTATTTCTGTCCCCCAAAGAGAACTAGGATACAGATTTTAGTATCTGTCATCTCAGATCAATCAGGATTTACTCTTTATGAGCAAGTTTAGAACAAACTGTTCCCTCTAAATATAATGTTATATCTTCTCCTCTATGAAGCAGACTTGTATATATTTGATAAAGCTGTTAGTTATATAGTTCTCATAAAATGTTTGAAATTTTGGATTAAGTAAATCCAAACTTTATTAATATGTTTGTTGGTTTTTATGTTTCGTCTTATATGTTTCAGAGGATTTGGGATTTATCAAGTGAGAAAGAGGTCTAGTTGTATAGTCAAGAATTTCTCATGCAGTTATTACATACAAGTACAGCAGATGTTAAAGATATTGCAGTGGGACTAGCAGTTAGCATAATGGCTATGTCACTGAACTCCCATGTAGCCAACCGTGGTTCAAGTCCCAAACCCAGTGGCTTAAACTCACGCCAGGTGCATGTGCATGCATGCCCAAGATCCCAAGAGGAGAATGGAGGAGAAGGGATTGTGGCGTGGCCATCTCCCCTGGGGGAGGGTGGTTTCTCACTTTCTATCTCTCTGTCTCTCTCTGTCTTTCTGGCAAGTGCACATGCCCTATAGCAAAAACCTCTCAAAAAAAAGATTTTGCAGTGAGCTAGCCCTGTGACCTAGTGGTCAAAGGGAGCCAATCCTACATAGCCAACTGTTATTTTGGTCCTGGTCCCCGTTGCTTGAAAAACACACTGGGTACATGTGCATGTGTGCCCAAAATCCCAACAGGATGGAGAAATAGAAGAGATTTCAGGGTGACCACATGTCATCGGGTACCTCCAATTTTGAGGGGCTTTTTACAATAAGGTGCATCACAAAAAGTACCCTTTGTAACTATTTAGTTGTCCTCCTGTTTGCTTTCAACCTTTGCTGTCACAAGTGGATCAGATTCTAGGCCCAGTGTTCACTATCTTTTTTTTTTTTTAACAATTTTTAGGGGGATCATAATAGATTCAGAAGCAGTTGTAAAATCAATACCCTTCTGGGACTGGCAAGTGGCATGGTGGTTAAAAGTGCTGGACTCCCACATGGCCGACCACGGTTCAAGTCTCAGGTCTTTCTGGCAAGTGCACATGCCCTATAGCAAAAACCTCTCAAAAAAAAGATTTTGCAGTGAGCTAGCCCTGTGACCTAGTGGTCAAAGGGAGCCAATCCTACATAGCCAACTGTTATTTTGGTCCTGGTCCCCGTTGCTTGAAAAACACACTGGGTACATGTGCATGTGTGCCCAAAATCCCAACAGGATGGAGAAATAGAAGAGATTTCAGGGTGACCACATGTCATCGGGTACCTCCAATTTTGAGGGGCTTTTTACAATAAGGTGCATCACAAAAAGTACCCTTTGTAACTATTTAGTTGTCCTCCTGTTTGCTTTCAACCTTTGCTGTCACAAGTGGATCAGATTCTAGGCCCAGTGTTCACTATCTTTTTTTTTTTTTAACAATTTTTAGGGGGATCATAATAGATTCAGAAGCAGTTGTAAAATCAATACCCTTCTGGGACTGGCAAGTGGCATGGTGGTTAAAAGTGCTGGACTCCCACATGGCCGACCACGGTTCAAGTCTCAGACCTGGTGGCTTGCTTTCTCACTCTCTTTCTCTCTGTGTCTCTCTCTGATCAAACTGGAAAATAATACTGATGATAATAATAAATAAAGTTAAAGTAATTCTTTAAAAAAAATCAATACCCTTCTTTCAGTTTCCCTCAATGGTAATATCTTACATAAGTATAACGTAACACCATATTCACATGTCACCAGTATTATATGCATTCATTTGTGTGTGCGTTTACTTAGGTCTAAACGATTCTAAACGTGTGGACTGCTTTATGTGACTATAACCACAGTCAGGATGAAGAACAGTTCCATTACAAGGGTCTCTCATCTCTTTAGCCACAGTCACTTTCCTTCATTGCCTCCTCCACCCCAACCTCCGGCACCCACTAATCTAGTCTCCATCTCTATAATTATGTCATCCCAAGAATACCGTGTAAATGGGAGTGTAAATAGGAGTACACAGTATGTAACTTTTGGAAGACTGGCCTTTTTTTTTTACCTACCATCATCCCCTTGAATATCTTTTGCTCACTAGAAAATATAATTTCTGAATCTGGTCTTTTAATTTGAGTAGAGGACAAACTAAGGTTTGCTTGCTTCAAAGCTAAGATCCAAATTTTGTTACCGATAATAGAAAACATTAAGTTGTCATTATGGTTGGTGGGAGTTTGAAGATTTGATAGTGCAAGGGGAAGAAAGCACAGGAAAGTTGAATATATTTAACTTGATTTTACTTGATTTTAAAAAAATAAGCTAACAGAGCATAAGCTTCTTCATATTTTGGGGATAGTAATTTTTCTGTATTATAAATGACATTAGCACATTCTAAGGAAATTCCATCAATGTCAAAATAATATTAAAGCAATTGTGTTAGATATTACAATCCAAGGAGAGATTTTATATGATATTGCACAGTTTAAAATACTTCTTATTAGACTGTCATTACAGCCCTAGTAAGAGGCTGTGGAAATTAAGATCTAATGATCTGTTTCTTGTTGCCTGAAAAACTGATGACAGCAAGGGAGCGCTTTTCTGTATCTCTTTAAACAGCCTCTGTTTTCTCCTGCCTTGATTTGTTTATTACCCTGTCAGTCTGGATATCAAAAGCCCTGCCCCTCACCATCTTCTGTCGTTTTCTTACAGAATGTGAGCCAATAGAAGCAATCGCTAAGTTCGACTATGTTGGGCGGTCTGCCAGAGAACTGTCCTTCAAGAAGGGTGCCTCCCTGCTGCTGTATCACCGGGCTTCCGAGGACTGGTGGGAAGGAAGGCACAACGGGATTGACGGGCTCGTGCCTCACCAGTACATAGTCGTGCAGGACATGTGAGTAGTTCCCACGCCGATGGCCTGAGCACTCCTAATAGAAGCTGCATACCACTGTGCTAAACTGACCCTGGTCCTAGAAGAGAGCTAAAAGGATTGAGGAGAGAAAACACTGAGCTGAGCACAGCCTTTCTCCTTGCTAGTGACTCTTTGCTGACAGTCCCTCAGACCAGCATGTTTTCATTTCCCCAAGTCCATTCAGGAGATTTGGAGCAAGAACTAGTGGGAGATATATTTTGAGCTTTTGGGTTCTTAGAAAAATAACCTATGTTGGGCCACTCATGGCCTGGTAGTTAAAGGAACCAGATCCCATATGGCTTATGAGACAGTTTAAATCCACCCCCAGCAGCTTGAAAAAGTGTACATGTGTATGTATATCCCAAATCCCGACAGGATGGAGAAATGGGAGAGAAAGGATTGTGGTAAAAGCACACCCCAATGGGAGGTTCTCTTCCCTCTCCCTTTTTCTGTCTCTGTCTCTGGAAACTGCTGTGGCAGATTGCAAATAAATAAATAATCTATTAAGAGAATGGCTTTAATAGACAAAATGGCACTGGTAGTTATAAAAAAAATAAAAAATAAAAAATAAATAAAAAAACAGTGGTGCTCTTCTCTTGATGTCTATCTACTATTTCAATTCCAGATTCCCAAGAGGGAGGGTACAGGCCTAAAATCTAAGGGAATCATCTCTTGGCTTTTTTTTTCCCCTGAAGAAAAAGTTCTAATTTCAAAAATATTTAAAGACATAGGAAGAGGATCATAATATATATCAAATGAGAGAAACAGATTACAAAATAACATAAATAACATGTATAATATAATCCCTGTTTTCTGAAAAAAGTATTTCATAGCTTCACCAATTTAAGAGTAGCTTTTTAAGGACAAAAGAAATATGCCACACAAAACGTACACAATGCCTCAATGATCCAGCCTAATTTTAGAAATATTAAAATGCTGGGACCAGCAGATGGAGTAATGGCTATGTCGCTGAACTCCCATGCAGTGGAACACAGTTCAAGTCCCATACCCGGTGGCTTAAACTCACGCCAGGCGTGTGTACATGCGTGCCCAAGATCCCGAAAGGAGAATGGAGGAGAAGGGATTGTGGTGTGGCCATTCCCCAGGGGGTGATTTCTCACTTGCTGTCTTTCGGTCTCTGTCTTTCTGGCGAGTGCATGCACTCTACAGCAAAAGTCTCTTTCAAATAAAAAAAAGAAATATTAAAATGTCTATCTTAGAATCCAAGAAATATTATGTGCATGTCTACAGACATGCATCACGTGTAGTCATGCATCACTTATCAACAGGATGCGGTCTGAGAAATACATCACTGCCAGTTTCATCACTGTGCAGACACCACAGAGTGTACTTACACAAGCCTAGATGATCCAGCCCACCACACACCTGGTCTAGCCTCTCACCCCACTGCTATATATGCAATCTGTTGTTGATGGAAGCATTGCTAAATGGTGCATTTCTGTTCAAGGGGGGTAATCTTCAAAAAGCCCATGGAAATTGTAGATAAAGCTAAGCATGGATTTCTTTTTTATTTTTTTTTGCACCAAAATTAGACTGTACCTTAATTCCATGTTGCAGTGAACTTTCTGAAGTCCCCACAAATATTTGAAGTACCTAAACCTCTACATAGTTGTAGTTTCAGTACTATACATTTATATGCACACACTCACAGATATGTATCCCAGACATAGAAAAAGAGGCAAAGAAGGGTATTTCCTAAAATTCAAACAGTAGTCATCTTGGATATTATATTATGGGTAATGTTTGCTTTGTTCTTTTTTGTCCTTTGCATATCTAAAATTTCCAATTTACCTGCAATGAAATTGCATTTTTATAATGAAAAGGGAAAAAAGTGTTAATTAAAAAAAAGACTTACATAGATGCCATCACTTACTTCTTTGCTCCTACTTATCTAGCAAGAGAACCTCAGTCTTGCTTGTCACTGTTACAGGGATGATACATTCTCAGACACGCTGAGCCAAAAAGCTGACAGTGAGGCCAGTAGTGAGCCAGTCACTGAAGACAAGTCTTCACCCAAGGACACAAACTCCCCCACAGACCGTCATTCTGACAGCTACTTAGCCAGGTAAGTGGAGCGTGGTAATCAGGCTTCTGAACTCCTCTTCTCAGGGGCCACACCCTCAGCCCTGCATATTTCCCAGTGTGATAAGTTGTCCTATTTTCTCTCTCCCCTCCTTTGGCTATTTAGACAAAGAAAAAGAGGAGAGCCACCCCCTCTGGTAAGGCGTCCTGGCAGGACCAGTGATGGCCATTGTCCCCTCCACCCCCCACATGCTCTTTCCAACTCCTCAATTGACCTGGGGTCCCCAAGCCTGTCCAGTCACCCCCGGGGCCTGCTGCAGAACCGTGGCCTCAACAGTGACAGTCCTGAGAGGAGGCGCCGGCCCGGCCACGGCAGCCTGACCAACATCAGCCGGCACGACTCCCTGAAGAAGATTGACAGTCCTCCCATCAGAAGGTCCACATCATCGGGGCAGTACACGGGCTTCAGTGACCACAAGCCACTGGACCCAGAGACTATTGCTCAGGTACAGTGTTTTTAATGGATTACTGCATTTTAAGTACCTGGGTATGTTGAAGGAGGTATGAAGGATTTACTTTCTACAGCTGTGTTCCATTTTTATTTTGAGGAGTTTTTTATAAAGTTTATTTATTTTCATATGAGACAGAGAAAAGGACAGATGCCCTTGACAGAGCCTCACCTGGTTCCAATCCTCTCCCCACCCACTCAGCCAGCCATGACCAGATACATCCAGTGTATTCAAGTCCACCCAGGATCCAAACCCATGGCTTCCACATGCAGCTATGTTTTTGTACAGAGGAAAACAAAGGAAATTAGCTCATCCTTTATCTTAAGGCCTAGCTCTGAGTCTCTTTTGAAGAACCATTGGTTAACTGGAGTGCCCACACATACTAGGTTCATTGATTTAACCAAAGTCATAGCAGATATGCAGGACCTAAAACATTCAAACCCATCATTGGTGAATAGGCAGGACAACTTTAGAAAAAGAAGAATGATGAAGAAAGACTAGCCTTATCTGATCCTAAATGCATACTAAACTAAGTAAATAGACAAATTGATGGAACAGGAAGTAGAACCTCAAAACAGAAAAAATTCAGTAAATGAAAAAGATGATCCTTTTAATATGGTCTCAACAAGGACAGTCCTGAGAGGAAACGCCGACCCAGCCATGGCAGCCTGACCACGACTCCCTGAAGGAGATCGACAGTCCTCCTATCAGAAGGTCCACATCATCAGGGCAGTACACGGGCTTCAGTGACCACAAACCACTGGACCCGGAGACAACTGGACTTGGAAAATAGTGGATTAGCCAGAAAATGATGTGATCAGTAATGGTAGGCTGGAGCCACAGAGTGGCGTAACGATAAAACGCAATGCTCCGTAAGGCTGATTCATGTAGGAACGTTCTAAGTTCATGTCCAGAGACCCCCTTGAACACTCCAATCACAAGTGTCCCTGTGACCTGGAGCTGGCTAAGACTGGGGAGGATTGTAGTATCAGGACCCTCCTGAGGGAGACTGTCTCTCTTTC
>NW_006159897.1:771988-778048 GCF_000334495.1 Tupaia belangeri chinensis | reverse complement strand
CTCATGTAAAAATTAAATCAATGAACTTAAATAATAATAGCAGTCGTTATCTCTTTGAAGGACAGCAGGTCTGGACCTTATGTCCATCTACACAATATGTCCCAAAACATGTGACTGCAGCAGAGGCCTCTGTGGGTTTTTTCCTAATCCTTAGAACCAACAAAGTAAAAGTAAAACAATGTTAACAAATCTGCCTGCTGTTCTACCAGTTTGCCCTCTGGTTCTTTTTATAGAGAAGGCCCTCAGGAAAGTATGTTTTAGCCAGTAACAGAAGGGTAAATGGACTCAGGGTCACCATTTAAATAATCTAGAGCATCTTCCAGCTATCATTGAAGCTAAAAAAAAAAAAAAAAAAAAAAAAAAATAAACCAGAAAAAGAGAGAGAGAATGAGAAATGAATACAGCAAACAAGAGGATGTATTAAAGATGGATTATTTTTAATAAAAAGCATCCAAGGAAACCTGCTATGCTGCTATGACAAATTTCCAAGCTATTCTGAGTGTACTAACTAAAAGGAATTTTGAATAGCAAATTAGATTGTATAAGGAGTTTAAAGGGTTTTTAAGAAAATTAAACCAATTTTAAGTGCATAACAATTTCTCCACAAAAAATCAAAACTTCATTAATCCTTTTACTTCCTATTTAAAGTGCTTCATGGGGTCTTTTGAGGACTACTTTCAATCAGTGAGATCTGACTGTAACTGAGAAACCTGTCGTAAGCTTGCGTTTACTGCTTGTCACGAGCAGGTGAAACCGGATTTGGGTTAGAGCGACAGGGAGTTAGGTTCCTGTGGTAGGGAAACATAATAAGGTCTGGGTAACCCTTTTGTGTCTAGAACTCAAAAGTTCTTCCATTGTAAATTACAAAAACAAAAACTGTTGAGGCTCTGCACATTATCTGTGGGGTAAATACATGTAAAAAAAAAAAACAAATCCATATGTTTAGCAGCAAATGGAAATCACATACGAAAGTAATCTCTTGGAAAGTGATGTCATCCCCCACAAAATGGCTTCCAGCTTTGTCTTGTATTTATCTTTCCATCTCTAGTCATCAGATGTTCCCCCGAGGACAAGTAAGCATGGCATCATGGTGTTCATGCAGAAAATATGCAAATTAGTTTATTAAACAAATCAGTGGAGTTCTTTCTTTTTTTGAGAGAGAGAGAGATTTGGTATTGGGTATGTTTGCTTGCCAGAGAGGCACAGAGAGAAAGAGAGACAAAAAGCAAGAAATCACCCCTAGAGGGATGGCCACACTACAACCCCATCTCCAGTTTCCTCTCGGGATTTGGGCATGCACGCACACACACCTGGTGTGAGTTAAGCCACCAGTCTGGGACTTGAACCACAGTCAACTACATGAGAGTCCAGCAATGTGAACATTATGCCATATTCTGGTCTCAGAGTTTTGTTTTGTTTTTTTTTTTGAGAGGTTTTTCGCTATAGGGTGCGTGTGCTCGCCAGACAGACAGAGAGAGACAGAGACAGAAAGCGAGAAATCACCCTCCAGGGGGGGATGGTCACACTGCAATCCCTTCTCCTCCATTCTCTTCTCGGGATCTTGGGCACGGGCACGCACGCCCACACGCCCGGCATGAGTTTTAAGCCACCAGGTCCAGGACGCGAACCGCGGTCAACTACGTGGGAGTCCAGCGACATAGCCATTACGCTAACTGCTGGTTCCCTAGTCTCAGAGATTTTTTTAAAGACTATGCAGCCCACACGTGATCTTGTGTGTTGGTTTATTCGTTCATGGAGACAGTGGTTTAACATCAGTGTCTTAGCTTATTTATTTTGCAAGCCATTACTATATGCCAAGTCCCATGCTAGACGTCATGGACATAAAGTTAAACAGTAACCACTGCCTGAAAGTGTTTGCAATCCAGTGGGGAAGATGGATACTGAAGTCAGTTACCATCATGCAGTGCTGGAAGGGTTATGCTTATGCTCCAGGTGAGTGGAAGCAGCCCTGAAAGTGTGAAGAGATGTCGATCAGACCAAGGCAGGTTCTCACAAAGCACTTTGCCTTTTTTTTTTTTTTTGGAAAAAACTTTACCATAGTACCAGCAGATGGCATAATGGTTACATAATGGTCACTGGACTTCCACATAGTCGACTTCGGTTCAAGTCCCAGACATAGTGACTTAAAACTCATGCCAGGGTGTGTGTGTGCATGCCCAAAACCCTGAAAGGAGACTGGAGGAGAAAGACTGCTGCATGACCAGGCCCCTTGAGGGTGATTTCTCACTTTCTGTCTCTCCGTCTCTCTAGTGAGCTCACACGCCCTACGGAGGGAAAAAAAAAACTACCAAAAACAAAATTTACCATCTTAACCATTTATTTTTTATGGTTTTGGCATAGAGCACGTGTGCTTGCCAGAGAGAGACAGAGAGAAAGTGAGAAATCACCACTCCAGTGGAGATGGCCATGCCGCAAATCATTCTCCTCTCTTCTGGGTTTTGGAACACACACACATACACGCACACGCACCCAGCGTGATTTTCAAGCCACCAGGTCTGGGACGCAAAACATGGTTGGCCATATGAGACTCCAGCACTGTAACCACCTGCTAGACCCATCTTAAGCATTTTTAAGTATATACTTCAATAAAATATATTCATATTGTTATAAAACAACTCTCTATAACTTTTTCATCTTTCAAAACTGTAACTCCAATATCCATTAAACATCAGCTCCCAATATTCCCACCTCCCAGCCCCTAGCAACCACCATTCTACTTTGTGTTTTTGTGACACTGACTACTTTAGATTCCACATATAACTAAAGTCTTACAGTATCTGTCTTTTGTGACTGCCTTATTTCATTTGGCATAATGTCCTCAGAATTCACACATGCTGTATGTAACCTGTCAGGATTTCCTTCCTTTTTAAGGCTCAGTGATACTTCACTGCATATATATTCCCGTTTGGTTTATTCAATCAGCCATCATTGGAGCACACTCCTTTTTGATACAAATCGGAGATTTTGATTCTACTTCTCCCTTTACTATCTGAAATAAACTGATTAACGATACACCTTACTTGAAAAAAATCTATAAAGCTGTAAATACAAGGAAAAAATAAAATGAAATAAATATTAAAACAATTAAATGGGTTGGTTAATTGTTTACTACACTAGAAGACAAATGAAGTAGTGAGAAGCTTTCAGCTACATGTAGAACTTCCATAAAGGCAGCAATTAAAAATACACATTGATATGAGAGTACTGAGTTAACTGAGTTAACTCTAATTCCATGAAAAGCATCCCCATTAGTGTTGTGATTTCTTTCCAAAATGGTAGACAACTCTTCATCATACAGGCCCCTAATTATACGGTAGTTACCTTCCTGGAGAATTTAACACAAGAGTTAGTTTCTAGGTGTGAGCAGAGTTTTTGCCTATACAGATGTCTGGAGGCCATTCAGAAGTTGGACAGGATGCAGGACAATTCACCTCATGTAAATGTCCAGGGCACTTACAGGATACCTAATGTGTCTGGCCCCTGCCCACCCAGTGCCAGTTATGCCACTGCATCATTGTGACACACCCACACACCATATCACAAAAATGCCCTCTATAGGGCAGTACCACATCCATTGAGGTCTGTGGACAATGGTATTAGGGAACAGCTTAAGCAGAATTTTCAAGAACTTCTATGAGTTAATCAAGTGCACAGTAAGTGCTCAGAAATTATTTGTTGAATGGATGAAAGAAGCCTGAGTTTTCGCTCCTATTCACATTTTCTCTCTCAAAAAAAAAATGTTACAGTATGTAACCTTAAGCTGTCTTTTACAAGTTGAAAGAAAATTTTATATCTTAAAGGTAAAGACCACCAGAAGGCTACCGAGTGCCTTAGAATGGAAACAGTTTGCGCTATGGCTTCAACGAGCCATTACGTATCAGTCTCCCAAACATTCAGAGTAAAAATAATTGTGTGGGATGGCTTTATGTTTATGCACTCTGCAGACTAGGAAGTCAGAATATTCATATTCTTTGCTGGCCTGTTAGCTTTGAACTGAAGTATATGGGTTTCTGTACATGAGCATAGTTATCAGTCTGTTCTTGCTCTCTTTCTAATTATTGTTCAACAGGATATTGAAGAGACGATGAACACTGCTTTGAACGAACTCCGAGAACTAGAGAGACAGAGCACAGCAAAGCACGCTCCTGACGTGGTGCTGGATACCTTGGAACAAGTGAAAAACTCTCCCACCCCTGCCACTTCCACTGAATCTCTCAGCCCTTTGCACAACGTTGCCCTCAGGAGCTCGGAGCCTCAGATTCGACGTAGCACTAGCTCCTCCAGTGACACAATGAGTACTTTCAAGCCTATGGTGGCACCCAGAATGGGCGTGCAGCTGAAGCCTCCAGCCCTTAGGCCAAAACCTGCTGTTCTTCCAAAAACAAACCCCACCATAGGACCCGCCCCACCTTCCCAGGGTCCGACAGACAAGTCTTGCACGATGTAAAAACTAGCTAAGCAAGGTCATTAGGGAAGGTGATTTAAAAAAAAAAAAAAACATGGATTAGTGACAAAAGTCAATGATCCATTACTTTCCTTAGTTTTGTGCTTATAACTGGAGATCTTTTGGCTTTTCTATGTTGTCGAATGTAATGTCTGAGACTAGCTAAATTAACACGGGCATTTGTATTTTGTAATTTTTTTAAATAACTGGACATATCTGATGTCATTTTTAAGACAATAGAAACACTTAGACTTACTTGAAAATCCAATGCTGCACCACTTGTAATGAAGGCAACACTGCTCTCTGCATCGCACAATGCTTCAGACTTAGTGGAGCCCAGGCAAGTCAGAATGTCCCCATCCAAAGGAAGGAGAACCGAGTTCCAGGTCTCGTTGTAGTGTGACCCATGTGGGGTCATGGCTGAATGGTTGCAATGGCATTGCTTGGTAGCAGACAGTGGGCACCTCTGATTCCATGTAGGGCAAAGACCCAGCTCAGACTGAAGTCTTTCAGTCGTCAATAGACGTTCCCAGTGGGACCATCAGCCCACAGCTGGGATGGGTTTGGATGATCGCCTCATTCATAGCAGTTGTTTCCCAGGACCCAGGTAAAAGACTCAGTGGAGGGTGGTAGAACCTCTGCAGTTATAGCTTAACCTGAATCTGGGAAAGGAGACAGACACCATCTCCAAGGTTAGTGTTACTCCTTCTATGAATGTGATCAGGCCCCCAGAGATGTCTAAGTTCAATCCCTGCGTTTACGAAGGACTGGAAAAGGCTAATTATTGAGACTTTCTGGCTACACTACTCCACAAACTCCTTCAAAGACCTATTGTTCAATAACTGCCTAGAAACTATTTCTATCTTTCCTGTGTTCTCCTCTATGGAAAAGGATAAAAGAAACAGCACACGCGTCCTTGGTTCACTCAGTCTTCTCCTCTCACTAATTGCCTTGATTCTTTTAAACATGCTACAAAGGCCTGATGATCCTAGGTTTGAGATCCTAGCCCTCCTCTCCACGTATCTCTTTTGGCCAGCCCTGAACTGGCTACAGTACTTGAGGAAGAACTATGCCAGGTCCACGTATGAAGATTGCCCCGTGGTTCCAGGATGGTTTCCTCCTAACATTGCACCTTGGAGTCATGGCTCCTTTTTTTCTTTCTCTTTCTCTCTTGCTCTTTCTTTCTTTTTCTCTTTCTTTCTCCTTTATTCCTCTCTCTTTTTCTTTCTTCTTTCTCTCTCTTTTTTTTGCATGTGATCTCTACGTAACTCACTGTGTCAGCTGAGCTCAATTAGGGACCCTCTTTCCTTGGCAGATACACCTAGCAGATAGTTTTTCTTTAGCCCATATTTATACTTTATTTTCTATCTTAACAGATTTGCTTTGAATCCCATTGTTTTTATGAAGGTGCAAATCACCATTGTCCTCTCAGCAGCAGCTGATATCAGATATCTGATACCTATGAGCATTTTCTCTCTTATACTTTAACATTGAACCTAATAATGAAGAGACTTTTTTTTCTTCAAAAGAAAAAGGGATCTCTCAAAACGAACCCCCCCCCCCCGGGCCCCTTTGCTTCCCTTTTCTTTTGGTTT
>NW_006159897.1:765753-771809 GCF_000334495.1 Tupaia belangeri chinensis | reverse complement strand
CCCCCCCCCGGTCACCATTGATTTCCTTCTAGTTTGGCTTAAAACTGACAGCAGTTGTATGCCCACCTGATAGTTACACAGGGTGGGCTTTAATTTACCAGCCTGTTGATGTATATGTCATACAGAAAGGAGTCAGGATTTACACTAAACTCAAGGTCCTGACTTTGATCTCTACCTCAGATTGCCAGTCTAATCACTCTACTGCAGAAACATTAAATTAATGAGATACTGTTACCTTTCAAAGTCACACTGCTGGTTGCTTGCCTATAGCCTAATTTCACAAATGGATTTTGAATAGTGATTTTTTTCCAAGTATTTCCAGATATGGTAAGTTTTTTGTTATTGTTGCTAGATGGCACATGGACTTGCCAGAGGAAGAGGGAGAAGGAGGGAGAAAGCACCCCTCGATGGGGTGTGGTCATACCACAATCCTTTTTCTTCCATTCTTCCATTCCTTCAGGATTTGGGATACACATACACACTTGTCTGGCATGTTTCTCAAGCCACCCAGGCCAGAACTCGAACCACAGTCAACCATGTGGGATCCAGCTCCCTATGCACAAGGCTTACCCTACACCAAGGGGACAGCCCTGTATGGTGACCTCTGAATTTCCAGAACCATCCTTTCTGCCCATTTGGAAAAAGAGACCCAGTTCAGCATCTTGTTCAACCCCTCACCATTTCTCTAGAGCTTTAGTGGTCTTTTTTGTTCCTTTGTATACCGTGGAGATCTTGTCAGAACTGAACTTTGAATAGCACTAGCCCTTTTAAACAATCCTCCCAAGTTCCCTAGGGAGTTTAAACTTTCCTGACTAATCCCCCAGTTCTTTAAAATAGTAAGGATTATTAAGAACCACCTCCTCCTTTTTGGAAAGGTTAAATATTAACAGAGGGCATCAAAATACAGAGGTTTAGAAATAATTTTTAAATGCCTTCTACAAGCTTTAACTTTAGCTTTTCAGATCTCACTCCTGCAAGCTCATCTGATCAGCCCTTCCTGGGAATCCTCTCCAGTGTCTCCTCTCTTTGGTGTGTCCATCTCTGGTGGAACAAGGAGTGCGCTTCCTGCCCAGATCAAGATTCTGCTGCCACAGATGGCAGAGAGCATGCTGCTGTAGCCCCTCAGAGCCTCAGAGGCTGTGCCTTCTTTCAGGAAGGAGCTCCCAGTACTCTCACATTGTATTACTTGACCTATCTCTGCCTTTTCTCCCTACGCTCCTGTTTAGTTTTTGCTATAAGGTGTGTGTGTTCCAGAGAGAAAGTGAGAAATCACCCCCCCAGGAGGATGGCCATGCCACAATCCCTTCTCATTCTCCTCTCAGGATTTTAGATACACACTCACGTTCAGCAATGATTCTCAGGCTGCCAGGATTGGGACTTGAAACACAAAGCTGGCCACATGGGATCTAGCGCCTTAACCTCCATGCCATCTGCTGGCCTGAGACTGTTGTTTTTTGTTTTTTGGTTATTTTTCCTTTTTTAATTTCAAGGGAGAGTAGGATGACCTCAGTGTAAGGACACATAAACACTCACTTGTCCTTACTTGCTTTGTAAAAGTCTTCAGATTCCAGGTGGCCACTTGGCAAAGGATCCAGTATAATACCCAGTAGAGTTCATTAGAAGCTGCAGTAGCTGAGAAGGTTCCTCGGCTGCAGGGCCTTCTTCACAGCCACAGGTGCAGCACGCAGAGGGGAGATGGGAAAAGACGAGAAGAAAGTCTGGAGTGCTATGCCCCAGTGTCAAGGATCTTACCAGTCCCAATGTGGGGAGAGGGTCATTTTGATAAAAGGCAAATGATGGTTCTACAAAGATGACCTGACTCCACATACACAAGCCAATGTATTCACAGCTCATACGATTGCATGTTCGTGCTCTATCCATAGAACTCACCGAAGTAGAATTACCAAGTCGGCCTTTTGGCTTTGGTCGGGGTGTTGGGAGTGGCTTGTTAGGACAGAAAGGTACTTAGTACAAATCTCTGACAAGTGTAAGCTGTTTCACCTGTTGAGTGGCACTCTATAGAGCTCCATGTTCACGATCAGTGTCAACACCATTGTTCAACAGCTTTGCACATTTTTACAGTGTAATCTGACCTTGGTGCCCCTGAGCCATCCTAGAATCATTTACGGCAGGGTCCCACTTAGTCGTCTGCAATGGTCATGAACAGTTAATGATATATAGAGAGCGCCAAGGGCCAAACTGTATCAGAGTTTTCCGCCGTTGTATGTCTGCCATTCCCGAAAAATGGGTTTATAACTTAACTAAAGGAAAATGAAAAGGGGGTGGGTAGGTAGTAGTGTCCTTGTCGTTTAAGAATGACATAAGCCTCTGGGGTCTACAAACGGAAGAAACTTTCATCTAAGAATACAGCCTCTGAAACCCAAAGTTAAAGAGTTGATGGGTCTGTCGAGGGGGTTTAGAAGACTTCAAATTTGGAGTGACACTCATTTATTCCTAACCATGGTAATGAGAGGCCAGGAGTGCAGGAAATGTGCCTGGGATGCAATCTTGCAGCCAGTTGTCCACCTCAGAGGCCCTGAGACACAGAGAGCTGAGAAATAAAGGCTCTCCTGGTGTGTAAATAGAGTCCCCACTGAGCTAAGGACCCCACCTCCAGCTGGGCTGGAGGGAGCCTGCCGGCTCCGTGGAGGGTGACTTTGGCAAAGCCTCATCAGATCAGTGAAACAAACTGGAATTTGAGCTTTCACTTGCCCTAGCATACTTCGTTTAAAGAGAAAATATAGTCTATGTGGTATAATCGAGATGGATACCTGTATCTTTAAATTATGTAGGGAATTTTGTATGTTGAAATAATTGTACTGGGTTCCATGCTTATCTTAGAAACTGTTTAGTAAAAGAAAATATAGAACTGTGCATTTGTGAATGCCCCCTTAGAGCATTCATCCAAGTCCGCTGTGTAGTGTGATGGTTATTATAGGTATTTAAAGTATAGTAAGTGGCCCTGTAACAGGAGAGACTGCTATTGACCTAGTTCTTACGGGTGACTCCTGCCCACGTAACTAAATCAGTATTGTCCTTTCCTGTCGGTTTGATCAATTGCAGTGCTGGTAGCTTCCTGCTTGTGACTGTTACCTAATTGTGTCGATGTACATCTGTAGTATGTACATGTGGAAGTGCCTTTCTAATTTAGAGGAGTTTTCGCCTTGATCTTGTACTGTTGCCCGCTCTGCGTCCCGCCCTCCGCCTCCTCCCAGTTCCTGCCGCCTACCGGAGTGTTTTGTAACTCCCTCCGCTCTTTTCCAGCCTCTTTCACGCCCATCTTCCTGTGCCTCGGTGCTCGGTAGCGTCCCATCGCGCCCCCTTGTCAGTCAGTCATCGGACTGTCCCGTTTTCCTCGTAGACGTGACTGTGCCTTTCTCGCCCACAGCGACCTCCCCGAGTCCCCCCCAGCCCACCGCGCCTCACTGCTGCTGACCGCCACCGCGCTGGCCCAAGCCCTGTACTGCCTCTGCCATACATTCCTCCTCTCGGAGGGGAACCTACAGGGGGATGCTTTTACAGTTCTGGAAGAAGAAAATGTTTTTGTTAATCTGTTGTGACAATGCACTTTTATGTATAGTACTGTACATTTTGGCATGTACCATTACAGGCTTCAGTATACAGTCAGGTTTGTTCTTCACGTGTACCTTTATAATAAATAAGATAGTTCTGGCTGCCTTTGCTTCCAGTTCGGTGTGATTCTCTGTGGTGTCTTCTTTTCTTTTTCCCCGTCAGTTTTCCTCCCAGATAGCTGGGATGCATTGGGTAACATGAAACTTTGGCTCAGCCTTGGTGGCATGGTGGTACCACAAAGCTCTTCAATGCCGGAAGCCATAGGGAAGATCAGGTTCCAGGTCAACCTGGACACGCTGGCCTCGTGGGTGACCCTGGGTGGCTGAAGGCCTGGGGAGGCCATCCCAGTGAGAGATCTGATTGATGGTATTTGTCTTTCTCTCTCTCCCTCTTCCTCAGGCAGGAAATAAACTCAAAATAAAGGATCTTAAACTTTGAATGTTTTCATCTCACTTTCACATTTGTTTGTGTATTTCAAAGTGAGGCATCGCACAGGAGACTGTGGTTTTCAGGAGTTGTGCTTTGGGTGCTCGTGTATAGGGGGAAAGGCACTGGGAGAATTCTGAGAGGCTGAGAGAGGTACAATCCTCCCAACATGCACCATGTTGAAACCTTCTTTGAAAAAGACATCGGAGCACAGTAAACCTTGAGAATAAGCTGAAATATAACCCTGAGGTATGTTTAGGATTCCCTAGGTGTTGGTATTTTTTTATTCAAATACAAAAATGATCATTCTTGAGGCCAGCAGGTGGTGAGGTGGTTAAGGTTATTCTCATTCCCACATCGTCTACCATGGTTCAAGTCCCAGAACCAGCAGCTTGAAAATCACGCCAGGCACGTGCGCATGCCTGCCTAAGTGCCAGAGGAGAATGGAGGAGAAGGGATTGCAGTGCTGCTATCCCTCCTGAGAGGGTGATTTCTCACTTTCCCTCTCTCTCTGGTGAGTGCATATACACTGTGGCAAAAACCTAAAATAAATAGATAATACATATTTCTTGAGGTTCAGCATCACGTAATAGCTTTAAAAACCAGTATCAGCCGTGCTCCAGATCGAATATTGATAAAAGGGAGTTTTTTATTAAAAAGTGACATAAACATCAAGGAACAAATTATTGAAGTATAAGATGTATGAAGAAAAGTGTGCAAAGTATTAGTGTGATAGTTTTCACAAAATAACACATTAAGTACTTACCACCCAGATCAAGAAAGAGTGCGTTACCAGCACCACAGAAGCTGTTAATAGTATTCTTGTGTCTCTCCAAGGGTAATCATTATCCTGATGCGTGACGCCATACTTTGGGTTTTGGCTGCCATGTTACTTCCTACATGTGGGCTCGTACAATATGTGGGTTGTTTGTGTCTGACTCTTTGTTGAAATTTATGTTTTTAATAGTTATTGTTAACATAGTAGTAGGGTTTTTTTCCCCCATTTTTACTGCTGTACAGAATTCCATGACATGAATATGTTCAATATTATATTTATTTGGTGTTTCCTGATTAAACTTTGGATATTGTATGCAGGAATCTTTAAACATGGGAGAAGTGAATGAAAATAAATCCACCTATTAAAAGAAATGTTTTCCCAAATGGAATAATATTAGATTAAGCCTACTTGAAGGCAGGGTAGGTTGCTTTTTATTAAGGGAAGGGAAAAAAAAAAAAAAAAAAAACACTGTCCAATCTGAAGGCCAATCTGAAGGTAAGAAATACTCACAAATGACACTGAAACTAGTTTACATTTTACTTGATGCTAAATTTCTCTATCTTATGCTGAATGTTTTTCTTCCATGCCCATTTTAAGACTGGAGAACTGGATTTAGAAGCTGCACCACCAGGAACAAATGCACAAATCAGACAGTATTGTTCCGAGAAAGACCCCCTCCTCCCATCTCCCTTACTGCTACCCTGAAATCCAAGAACCTCAGTACAACACAGCCCTTCCCATGCAGACCTGCCTTCTCGCATTCCTCCCACCTGAGTCAGAACCCATCAAGGTGTGTCTGGTTGTCAACTCCCACAGTTCTGTACCCTGTAAAAATCTTAAGAAGGAGAGAAAGGGAGTTTTCTGGCTCCTATTTTGAGTAGTTGAAATTAAGGAAGAAAATTCCCCTAGTTTGATCTAGAGTATCAAAAAGGTCCAAGAAAACTCAAAAATACAGCAAATTCCACACCACAAGCCATGTAGACCCATTTGGACTTTAAAAAAATTGGTCAATACACCTTTGGGAAATTAATAACAAAGGTTGATCAATTCTTCAGTAGCTGTTTCTCTATTTCTACATAGTATATAGAAAATTTGTTTTCGGGCCAGCCAGTGCACAGTGGTTAGGTTGACTATGTGGTTAGAATGAAAAATACACATTGGGATTTATGTGTGTGTCTCCAAAATCCTGAGAGGAGAAGGGATTGCATCATGGCCATACCTCCCAGGGAATGATCTCTCTCTCTCTCTCTCTCTCTCTCTCTCTCTCTCTCTCTGTTTC
>NW_006159897.1:760619-764305 GCF_000334495.1 Tupaia belangeri chinensis | reverse complement strand
AAAAAAAAAAAAAAAACACTGTCCAATCTGAAGGCCAATCTGAAGGTAAGAAATACTCACAAATGACACTGAAACTAGTTTACATTTTACTTGATGCTAAATTTCTCTATCTTATGCTGAATGTTTTTCTTCCATGCCCATTTTAAGACTGGAGAACTGGATTTAGAAGCTGCACCACCAGGAACAAATGCACAAATCAGACAGTATTGTTCCGAGAAAGACCCCCTCCTCCCATCTCCCTTACTGCTACCCTGAAATCCAAGAACCTCAGTACAACACAGCCCTTCCCATGCAGACCTGCCTTCTCGCATTCCTCCCACCTGAGTCAGAACCCATCAAGGTGTGTCTGGTTGTCAACTCCCACAGTTCTGTACCCTGTAAAAATCTTAAGAAGGAGAGAAAGGGAGTTTTCTGGCTCCTATTTTGAGTAGTTGAAATTAAGGAAGAAAATTCCCCTAGTTTGATCTAGAGTATCAAAAAGGTCCAAGAAAACTCAAAAATACAGCAAATTCCACACCACAAGCCATGTAGACCCATTTGGACTTTAAAAAAATTGGTCAATACACCTTTGGGAAATTAATAACAAAGGTTGATCAATTCTTCAGTAGCTGTTTCTCTATTTCTACATAGTATATAGAAAATTTGTTTTCGGGCCAGCCAGTGCACAGTGGTTAGGTTGACTATGTGGTTAGAATGAAAAATACACATTGGGATTTATGTGTGTGTCTCCAAAATCCTGAGAGGAGAAGGGATTGCATCATGGCCATACCTCCCAGGGAATGATCTCTCTCTCTCTCTCTCTCTCTCTCTCTCTCTCTCTCTCTGTTTCTCTCTCCTAAATGTCTGCACCCTATTGCAAAAATGAAACAAAACAACTTTTCTTCTATGGCAATAGACTAAAACACAATTGTTCTATCAAGGTCAGTCCCTGGGGCTAGGCTGACTATCCAAACGTGTGTACCTATGTGTTTGGATGTGAAAGGGCAGGGAGTTGCCATGTGGAATCTGGCTTTCTATACACAGTTTGTTTGTTTTTGCCTTTTTTTTTTTTTTCTATGTTTTTTTTTTTTTTTTTTTTTTTTTTTTTTTTTTTTTGAGCTTTTTGCTATAGGGCACATGCACTCACCAGAAAGACAGAAAGTGAGAAATCACCACCCCCCACCCCGGGGCGGATGGCACAATCCCTTCTCCATTCTCCTCTCAGGATCTTGGGCACGCATGCACATGCACCTGGTGTAAGATTAAGCCACTGGGTCTGGGACTCAAACCGCGGTTGACTACATGGGAGTCCAGCGACATAGCCATTACACCAACTACAGGTCCCCATAATAGGAATTTTATGACATGGAATTAACTAACTTGAAAATGAGGTTTAAGGTTTTAGGCCTTTAATGGACTGCATCTATTAAAAAAAAAAAAAAAGGCAACATGGTCAAGATCTTTAATAGAAACTTTAATAGGAATTATCCTCTAGGGGGATGCCATGCAGCAATCCCTTCTACTCCATCTACCTTTCAGGATTTGGAGCATGCATGCACTTGCACCCAGCATGATTTTCAAGCCACTGGGTCCCAGACTCGACTGTACCATTGACCTTATTGAATCCAGTAGCCTCAAACTCCATACTACCTGCGAGGCCTAAATAATAGATTTTTAAAGGGACATTTTGTTCATTTTTTGTGTCCTCCAGAACTTACAGAATCTTGATTGTTTTTCCCTTAATGTTTAGACTCATTTTCAGGAAAAATATCAGGCAGAGAGGAGGCATCAGCTAAGTGTTTTTAATAAAAATCTGTAGATGTCAATATAATTTACTTATTTGTAATATTCATAGCTACCTAATAGGCCCTCCTGTTTCCACTACTTTTGATCTTTTAGTAGCATTAATCCAATCTGCATATGATACTCATTTCCTGTTCCTTGTGATAGGCACAAGAGTTTTCATCCAGGAAGTAAAAGGGAGGTTTGCAGCTTCAAAACTTTGCTAAAGTTGTCAGCTTTCTGGGTGCCCTAACCCCATGATTTAGTTTTGTCAGAGGCAAAACTAAAAGGAAATGATGAAACAAACACATTTTTATAGATACTGGATCATAACAGGATATGGGTCAGGCAGCTCTTCTTAAAGAGATAATGTGAGAATCTAGGCTCTTTTCATAGTTTGTCACAGCCAGCTTAAATATGTGACTACCATGGAGAGAGAGAAAACTCACGCAATGGTACAGGAGGTGTTACGGCTACGTGGAGAGGAGACATAGATCACTTCCACACGTGTCTCAATCACACGGTCCAGAAAGGGAGGCTAGAAAAATATCATGTTTGTAATTCAAGAAAAGAAAGCAAAACTGGCTTTGATGAACATATCTAAACCACAGCCTTTAAAGGGCTTGATTTTTGTCATATTCATATTTGGCTCTCTAGGATCGCATACACCATACCTCCAGGGACTGGACTTCCTGCAGATACCAAAATTTAAGAATGCTCAAATTCCTCATATAAAATGGTATAGTATTTACATAACTGGATTATACATTTTATTTGTATTATTTTTTTTATTTCTGTATTATTATTCTTATTGGCTTTTTCCCCTGAAATAGATTTGACAACATGGTTCCTTCAGTCTGAAAATGCACAACTCCCAGATGTGGAAGGTCAACTGTAGTAGACATTTGAAAAAATTGATACTGAGTGACAGCCTCATATCCTAAATAAGATAGTACTCACTAAGAGTAAAGAATTCCACTTGTTTTCAATTGAGATAAAGAGAGACAGGGACCCTGACAGGGTCTTGCCAGGCCGCCATCCTCCCCAACCTTTGCAGTCAGCTGGGATCATGAGTGTACTTGCAGATGCACCCAGTGTGCTCAGGTCAACCCAGGATCTGAACCTCGGGCCTCTTCACATGCTCATATTGCACAGTGGTACCCTGCTGCCTGCACCCCTAAAGCCAGGCAGTAAATTACACCTTTAATTGCTAAAGGTTTCTAAAGATACATCTACAAAGATTCAGATAGGCTCCTTTGTGATTAATGGAAAAGACTGTCAAACCAGCTAGCTAAAACAAAGAGTAAGAAGTAATGTTGACTTTCAGAGAACAGCTCTTCATTAACTATATTCTAAACAAATGAGTTAATGAAGATTTGAGATGCAGAGGACATTATGGATCTCAAATATCTGTAAAGTCTTTCAAAAAATCAAGAATCAAGACTTGATCATTTTCTTCCAGAGGCAATAGGAGGGCTTGACTTTAAGTCTGAATCAGACTTACTAGGTTTGAGTCCCTGATCCTCCACTGGCCAGTTGTAAGACCTTAAGCTCCTTCATCCTTTTGTTCCTCGGTGTACCCATCTCTAAATTGGGGTTACAATTATACAAATCTCATAAAGCTTGGTGAGAATTACAGGATGTAGCATGTAAAGCAATTATGTATTGCCTGGTGTATCGTTAGTGCTTAAGAATTATGACATAATAGGGACCAGCAAGTGGCATGGTGGTTAAAGGTGCTGGACTCCCACATGGCCAACTGCAGTTTGAGTCTCAGACCTGGTGGCTTGCTTTCTCATTCTCTCTGTCTCTGTCTCTCTCTGTCTCTTTCTCTCTCTCTCTCTCTCTCTTCCTCTCTGGTCAAAATAAAATAAATAAATAAAGTTAAATAAAAGAATTCTTTAAAAAAAATTATGCCATAATAA
>NW_006159897.1:715670-760588 GCF_000334495.1 Tupaia belangeri chinensis | reverse complement strand
TTCAGCAGTAAGGCAGGCAACACTCTGTGATACTGAAGCCACATGGCAAAGCCTCAGCAAAGCCACATGGCAAAGCCACATGGCTTGCACCCAGGGTGTCCCTGTGCACACCAGGTATACATACACCTATAATCCTGGCTGGCAGAGTCTGGGGATGGATTGGGGATGCCTGCCTCTCTCTTGCTTATCTCTCTGTTATGGGGAAGAATTATATAAGGAAACTTTTTAAATAGCCAATTATGTTATAATATATATTACTTAATTGTCAGAGATCAGAATTTTCTAAATTAAAACTAGTTCTTGTTTTGTATTTGTCTTTTTCTTAAACAACAAAAAGGCTAATTTCTGGTCTGCCAAGCATAAAATAATAAAGCAATTAGAAGGATTTGATTTTGAGTGTATGAAAATTCTAAGACCAAATTGTTTTTCTTCTTTAAGTTTACTTCCTTATTTCTTCCATGAGCAAGAAATGGAGGCAGCATCCATCAGGGTCTTTTTTCCCCTTTATTCATGATAGAGTGCATGTGCACAGGTATGACAAACACAGAGACAAAAGAGATATATGAGCACCCTCCACAGGGTCTGGTCATGCTGTGATCACTTCTTCTAGTCCTCCAGCCAATGGATCTTGGGCACGTATGTGTACATACCTAGCATGTTTCAGGCTAACTGAGCTGGGAATTCGAACTGTATAGTCACTATGTAAAATCCAGCTTCTCTTAGCAGTGTATTACCACTGCACCCCACAATAATCTACCCCTCCAACAGAGACTTGATAATGCGATCCACCCCCCTCAGTCAGCCCTAGATCATGGGCATGCAATTGTCCAGCTTACTCAAGGAGGTCTCCAGACAAGAGCCCAGGATCTTTTTATGTGGATCAATCTCACAAAGCATCACCTTTTACTACTGCACCACCATGTAGCCCCTCCAATTGCTTTTTTAAAGAAATCAGTCTAGAATAGCCATAGCCTGCTAGCTGAAACAGAAGCAAATTAAAATCACTTCTGATGAAAATGCAACTGTATTTATCTAAATCTAGAAGTAATTAGGAAGTCTTCAGACAATCTCAGCAAGGTAAAAATATCTCCTCTCCTACAAAAAATTAATATTAAATATGAAAAATCCCCAAAAATGTATGAACATCATGTGCCTTGACAACTTATGGAAGATGCATCAAACATCACTGACTGATTAGGATGAGGAGAAAGCGATGAGGAATGCTCTGCTTATATACATTTTCCAACTTCTTTAATATTCAGTGAAGGGGTAGGTATTCAATCTAGCAAATAGGATGTGAGTAAAAATGTCACTTCTGGTTGGAGACATAAAAGAACGGGTTAAAACTTTCTAAGCATTCTCTTCCCTTGCCTTAGCAATAATAGAGGCCTCAGTCTGTGATGAAGAGGTAGAGTTGTAAGACTAGAAAAACATGCATTGTTAAGTCACTGCATAGAGAATGACCATCCTAGAGAATTATCTGGGCTCAAGAGTATTATACAATAGCAGGAAATAAGCTACTGTGTGTTAAACCACTGATATTGAGAAGTATGTATGACCACAGTATAATCTAACCTTTCTGACTCATAAAATTATTTTCCTTTCTCTTTTGCTTTCCCTGCAGTTCATAATTACCTTCATTTCATTTGCTTAGCTTTCTATGTATGTAAGTAAATAAAAATTCATTCATTCTCAAAATCTTCTACAGAAATGTTCTCAAACCAAATGCATGAAAACATGCTATAGTTTATAAATCTTGATCTATCACTCACAGGGCCATATCATCTGCTCCAATATGGATAAATTGTTTGATTCTGCTGTGTGACTCAAGAGTTTAAATCTCTAGGGATTCACTTCACTTTTCTCTTTAGTTGGATATACTCTTGCTTGGAGCTAATACAGTCATCTCAGTTTGTGATGACTAACCTAGATTTCAAGAAGTATATCCTCTATCAGCTTCCTGATAGACAGCAATTTGAGATCTTACACATCTGAAAAAATCATTTATCTTATACTTAATTGAGATAGTTTGGGTGGGTATAAAATATTGCTTACAGTATTAATTTAAAGATAATGTGGTCAAGGAAAAAATATGTTGTGAGTTTTTAAAATCAACTGGATTTGAGAAATATATTTAGAATGGAAATGTTATAATTGAGTCTTGACAATACAAGATGAGTGGAAAAGATTCTATAAAATAATTACTGGGCAATTCTAGACATGCAAATTGGTTACAGTGAAGATAAAAGGTATTGTTAAGCCACTCAGTGTGGTGAGTAATCCATCCTCACTACATTCTAATAGTTAAGTTGCCTGAGCCTTAATTTTCTACTGCCAGTCACAGTAAAATTTCTAAATATTCATCTATTCCCTTCCAGTCTCTCATTCCTCCCATATTATGGGACTAGAGGTTTCTTTTTGTTTTGAGACACCTCAGTGGATGCAGCCATTGTCTAGCTCAGTCCTGTGTCATTAGGCTGAGTGTGGTAGAGAATCAGCAACAGCTGAGTAGTTGCTGGCTTTTGAGAGCTGTGTCCAAAGCACAGGACTGAAAAAAGCCCCTCCTCTCAAAGTAGGCATAGATGTTGAAGCAGCAGCATGCTCTAAAGTAGAAAATCTAAAGTGGGCAATGCTGACAAGAAAAAACAGTCACATGATGGCACACGACTGAGATGTCCAAACAATTTTAATGAAGGAACAGATAAGCACTTCAGTAAAAACTGATGCTAAAGGCAATGTGTATTAATATTGGGTTGTCAGAAAAGTCATGATGTGTTTTTCTATGCAAAAATGTGTCATGACTTTTCTGACAACCCAATCTATATCCTACAACTAGGCCCAGTGGGTAAAAGAAAACTTTCCCTCTCAGCACTTATTTAATGATAATTATTTGCTAGTTTACCCAACTGGCAGGACCAGAAATCATATTCCCATTTTCAGCTATTCTTGGAAAACTTCTAGAGAGTTTTGACTTAAAATTTAATGCGATTTTAAACTACGCAAGATATATTAAGCAAGCTTGTTAACATGTAAATTTTCTACTTATGTCTTTGCCATTATATCAGAGATATAGAAAATGAAAGGAAGAATTACATCTACTAAAGTCAGGTTAAGTACTCCCATGAACTAGAAAATCCCTGCCTTCTCCCTGAGTTAAGGAATCTAGTACCTAGGGAATGAATGATTAAAACATTAATGTTGAGTTTCTGCATGTAGCTAGAAGTAAGACTACATTCATAATGTTCTTGACTTTTGTTATTTTATGTAGTTTTCCTGTAGTTGTTTTTAAATTTTTTAAAAATTTTATTTATTTCTTCTGAGAAATGGTGAGATAGACACCCCCAACAGGGTCTTCATGCCTTGGTACATCCCCAGCTTCAGTCAGCCCAGATCCTGGCACATCAGAGAGGCCTCAAGACCCAAACCTGGAACCCTCCCTGCCACGTGTGTCCAGCCTCACAGATGACTGCATTACTGCTGCATCATCACCTGGCCTACCTTTTCCTTATTTGAATGTATGCAATACATGTTTATATTGCGACTTAGCTCTTAGCACCTCTCAAGGGTCTACTTGTCTCAATCCCCTGAGCACCCACAGCTTTCTTGGATCTTTTTTTGGGAAAGGCTTTTAGAGTAGATGTTTATACTGCACTTAAGAAAGAATTCTGTCAGCTCCGATGAGCAAAAAGGACAGTTAAAGACCAAAAAATAAAGTAGTCAATAATCTTCTAAAAAAGAATATACATCACTTAACTTCCCCACTTAAACTGCCTATGACATTGTGTGAGCTCATGCAGATGAGCCTAAAACTAAATATAATCCTAGACTTGGAAGTTTTATGCATCAGTACATTTTCTTTTTTAAACGCATGTAGTTTGAGTTGAATTTCTGTCACTAGCAAGAGTTTGGATTAATACAGACACAAATTACTAACAGTAATTATCTTCAGGTGGTAAAATTATAGGTGATTGTTTATTTTCCCTGTCTATTTATGTGTTCTTTTGTTCGTTTGTTTGTTTGTTTAGTACTGGCAACAAATTAACTAATTTTGCAGTAAAAGAAATTTTAAAGTATTTTTTTCATGTATGGAGAGGAGAGAGAGCATGTTATTGGGATTGGAGACCCCACAGATGTCCCATCAGTTTAAGAAAGGACTGTGGACCCTTCTTAATCTCCACTCCCTACTTGATTTCTAGGGTTCTTTGTGCTCCCCTCACTCATATTACTTGTGTAATCCACTTTAAAATATCTAGGAATAAGGAAATGACATCGAGTATTTCCAAAAGTCTCTGCCAAGTCAGTAATTCTTCAGAATGACCCCTATGCCTGCTTGGGTCATTATTTAACTGTGATGAAAGTTAATGTTGGTGCTCTATTTGTCTTTGCAAGAGAAAAGCGTGGAACATGAGACATTCTTTTCTCCTTCCAATAGACACTTTCATTCATAGTTAAAGGAAAAGAAGAAGACACTACCAATAACTCCTTGGACTCTGATGGCTGGAGACTCCATCAAAGTTAGTTTGAATGTGGCGAACATGTTCTACTTGTAAAGAATGAAAGGAAATGGGCTTCATTTGCTGCCAGAGAGAAATAAAAAAAAATAAAATAAAAAAATAAAAAAATAAAAAACTCTAGCTCCTGTATCAAGGAAGTAATGCTATTACCAAGGAAAGTCGTGAAATAAATCTTGGGACTGATCTGTCTGGGGCTCCCTAAGAGAGACTCTGGATCTCTCTGGAAATTTGGATATCTTCATGTCTAGACCTGTGACCCATTCTAAGGTCTGTCTTGTCAGTGATCAATAAGTCTGTGCAGAGCACTAAGTATCTGTTAGTTTTCATTATTGCAAGCAAAATAAACTATGTATAGATAATCTAAGCAAAAGATGAATTTATTTAAATGCTACTAGTTAGCTTAGAGGACCTCGAGTGCTTTTAAACAAGGCCAAAGAGTTAGACATAAAGATCACATAGCTAGCAACTCTCTCAGAGTTATGCCACAGACAGGATTAGAAAATACCACTGCTGAGACCAGCAGTTAGCGTAATGGCTATGTCCCTGAACTCCCACGTAGCTGACTGCGGTTCAAGTCCCAGACCCAGTGGCTTAAACTCACGCTGGGTGCATGTGCATGCGTGCCCAAGATCCCAAGAGGAGAATGGAGGAGAAGGGATTGCAGTGTGGCCATCCCCCCTGGGGGGGTGATTTCTTGCTTTCTGTCTCTCTGTCTCTTTCTGTCTTTCTGGTGAGCACACATGCCCTATAGCAAAAACCTCTCCAAAAAGAAAAAAGAAAGAAAAGAAAATACCACTGCCTCTTCCACTGTCCCTGAACCTGGTCCCTATGAACTGTACAGATCTCCTCACAACACTGCCCCTTGGAAGAAAGGGAGGAGAAAGGATGAAGGAAGGAAAAAGAAAAGAAGTTGAGGGGGGAAGAAATGGAGAAGACAGCCGAGTGGCAGCACCAAGCCAAGAAGGAGCCTCTAGGAGCAGCCCTACCGTGAGAGATGCCCCAGCATTGCAGATACACCACTGCAGATGAGAGGCTTTGTGGATCTTGTCGGATCTGATAGCTCCAACATCCCAAACTCCGGCACTTTGACTTTGGGATTTGCAATCCTGCTTAAAGCAAAGGCTGGGCTTTTGTCTGGGATTCTCTTCCCTCTCGTTTGCTTAATACCTCCTGCTGGTGCCTGTGGGTTAGTCTGGAAGGCTGCCATAATGAAATACCACAGACTGGATGGTTTAAACAACAGAACTTATGTTCTTGCACTTCTGGAAGCTACAAGTTCAAGACCAAGGTGTTGGTAGGTTTGGTTTCTTCAGAGGCCTCTCTCCTCAGCTGTAGATGACCTCCTTCTCACTGTGTCTTCATATGGACTTTCCTCTGGGCACCGACATTCCTAGAATCTCTTTATGTATCTGGACTTCCTCCTCATAAAAACACCAGTCAGACTGGATTAGGTCCCACCCTGACAGCTCATTTTAACTTAATCACCTCTTTTTTATTTTTATTCTTTTTAAGAATTATTCATGTAATTTTTTTGAGAGAGTTTTTTTTTTTTTTCTGGAGACACAGAAAGAGACAGAGAAAAAGTGAGAAATCAGCCCCTGGGGGTGTGTGTGTGGCCACACTACAGTCCACTCTCTTTTATTCTTCTCTCAGGATTTTGGGTAAGGATGCATATGTGCCCAACATGAGTTTCAAGCGGCCGGGTCCAAGACTCAAACCACAGTCAACTATATGGGAATTCAATATCTTAACCACTATGCTACCTGCTGACCCTAGTCATTTAATTTTATTTATCATTATTATTTTTAATTTGGTACAGGGCACAAGTGCTCACCAGAGAGAGAGACAGAGAGAAAGAGAGGGAAAATGAGAAAGCAAGCTGCCAGGTCTGAGACTCAACTGTGGTCGTTCATGCATGAGTCCAGGACCCCACCCATGATGCCACTAGCTGCCTTCCCTTTTTTATTTTTTAATTGTTTTATAGGGTACATGCTCTGACCAAAGAGAGAAAGATAAACAGAGGGCATCCATGCACATTCACCCAGCGTATTTTTCAACTCTAACCTTTTTGATTCTAACCTCACAGTAGGCTATGTGAGATCCAGCTGCCTTAACCACCAAGGCACCTGGACCCCTGGACACCTGGCTGGCCCCTAAATCACCTCTTTAAAGATCCTATCACTCCTCCCCTGAGAGAACCCTTTTCTTTTTCTCCCCATTGCAATTAGTTAATCATCATTTGGACCGCAGACTGCCTTGAAATCTCTTGCGATATCTGTGTAAAATGCAAATTCCTAGGCTCCTTCTGAGAAACCTGGAATAAGTCCAGAATGGGGTCCAGAACCTGTGTTTTACACACTCTCTAGAAGATTTTCCTGCACAACAGAGTATGAGAATCTCTGCCATAGGCAGTACAGTGCTGGGGCAAATGAGAGCCGGATGGGCGTTGGGTGAGTCGGAGCCTTGCTGATGAAATATGACTAAATATGGACAAAGGAGATTCTAAAAAGCTGAATCGCGAACTGTCATCATACACAATCTTTGTGCAAACCTGCCAAAAGGAGTATTTGAAGAAGCACCAAATGCTTTAATAACTTCTCAGTGTCCTAAGAAGTGCTCAGGGACATGGAAGATCATGTCTGCTAGAGAGAAAGGAAAATGTGAAGACATGACCAAAGCAGACAAGACTCAATAAGAAATAAGAGAAAAGAAAACCTATTTCCCCTTGGAGGAGAAACAAACAAACGGAAGTTCAAGGATCCCTATGCACCCAAGAGGCCTCCCTTGACTTTTTTCTTGTTCCATTCTGAGTATCACCCAAATCAAAGGAGAGCATCTGGCCGGTCAGTTGTTGATTTTGCAAAAAGAAACTGGGAGTTGGGAACCAGCAGTTAGCATAATGGCTATGTCGCTGGACTCCCACGTAGTCAACCGCAGTTCGTGTCCCGGACCCGGTGGCTTAAAACTCACGCCGGGCACGTGTGCGTGTGTGCCCAAGATCCCGAGAGGAGAATGGAGGAGAAGGGATTGCGGTGTGACCATCCCCCCTGGGGGGTGATTTCTCGCTTTCTGTCTCTATGTCTTTCTCTGTCTGGCAAGCGCACGCGCCCTACAGTGAAAATCTCTCCAAAAAAAAAATAAAAAAGAAACTGGGAGAGATGTAGGATAGCACTTGCAGATGACAGCAGCCTGTGAAAAAAAGGCTGCTAAGCTGAAGGAAAAATACAAAAAAGGATATGGCTGCATTTTGAGCTAAAGGAAAAGCCTGATGAGAAATGGAGTTGTCAAAGCTGAAAAGAGCAGAAAATAGAAGGAAGAAGAGAAAGACAAGGAGGCAAAAATGAAGAAGACAATGATGATGAATAAGTTGGTTCTGGCAAAGTTTTTTATCCTTGTCTATAAAGCATTTAATCCCCTCTAAATGCAACTTACTTTTAAAGAAAAAAAACTTGAAACGTAAGACTCAGTAAGATTTGTTTTCAAACTGTACAGTGTCTTTTTTTTGAACAGTGAATACATTACCAAAGTGTCTATAAAAAGCCCAGTCCTGTGGTATTTTCAATAGCCACTTCTCTTGCCTGGTCCAGTGTGGGGGTTGTAAATGGGCATGGAAATTCAAAACAATTTCTTGCTGGTGCACAGCACAAAATCGTTATATACAGGATGGTAGTTTTTTCATCTTCGCTTTTCTCCATTGAAGCTTACGTGAAATAATTATCCTATTAACTGAATACTATTCTGTAATTGCAAAGAAAAAGAAAAACAGTTGCAGCGTTTTGTTGTTTTGTTGACACTCTGAATGCTCATAAATAAATACAGTTTTTTATTTTAAAAAAGAATCACTGTCAGTGAGGTCTATTCTGATGGGGCTTTTCCTGTAGCTGCACATCATTAGAAACACCTCATAGAGTAACACTGTAGTTTGCTTTCCTCAATGGACTATTGGTCAGGTCTGTGAGAAGGAACTATTATAGTCTACTGGGTCGTCAGAAAAGTCATGATGCATTTTTACACTGAAAAATATGTCATGACTTTTCTGTTGACCCAATATAATACAGTGTGATCAGAAATATAAAAGATCTCATAATAATTTTTTTAGATATTGTCATATCCCATGGATCCTGTTATTCTCTTTTTTTAAAATAATTATTTTATTGAACTTTATTTATTTATTTATTTTAATTTGACCAGAGATGAACAGAGTAAAAGAAAGGGAGCAAGTGAGAAAGCGAGATGCCAGGTTCAGCGCTCTTAACCACCACACCACCTGCTGGTCCCAGATCCTGTATTATTCTTGTGTAATAGCTTAGGAATAAATGTGATACGAACTCATTCATGTTTACAGAGGGTGTCAGAATTTGAAAACCAGGCAGATCCACCTGAGCTAAAAATGACTCTAAAGTAAACTACTTGAAGAAATCAGATCCCAAAGATCCTAGGTAGTCCATAATTCAGATGGAGATAAAGGAGCCTCAAATGAAAGGATTGTGTTAGGGCTGAAAGGAGAACTGTGGATTAAGCACCAGTTCTTTTAGGAAGATAAAATCTTGACTGAAGCTTTGGAGGGACTAAAGTGGTGACCTTGATGGGCTATGGAGGAATCACATTTAAAATTCCTGAAGTAAAAATGTTTTAACTTCAAAAAAAAATTACTGTCATAAATATCGTGTAAAAATTTTATGGTAGCAAACTCTTATTATAAAATTACACCAAAAAGCCTGTTCCATGGAGTTCTTATTCATATACCAAAAGTAATCTCGGAAGAACTGAGAAGTCCATGAATTCAGATTTCTTCCAAAATATTTTCTCTGCATTCTCTAATGAGTCCCAAACTAAGCCAAACGGCTCATAGTACCACTCTTTCTTTTCCTGAACCCAAAAATGAGCAGCTAAATTAACTTTGGGGGACCAGTCAAGAAAACGGCCAATTAAGTTGGTGTAACATGTGAACAACATATATTTTCTATTGATGATCCCCTACAGCAGAATCTTTGCAAAGAGAAATGAAATCTCCATCAGCACTGGGAGGGAAGAAGAGGCAGATTTCTACTGTTTTACAAAAAATTTGCCTTGTTCCAGCCGTGCAGCTGAGCAGTTAGACAGTATGCATTGGGAGCCGGATCCCACATGGTTGTCTGTGGCCATGCCAGCTTGAAAACTACTCAGGGCACATGCACATATACTCAAAAAGCCCAACAGGACAGTGAAGTGGAGGAGAAGGGATTGTGGCAGCACCATAACCTACTGGGAGGGGTGCTTTCTCTCTCTCTGTATGTGTCTCTCTCTCTTTCTCTGGCAAATGCATGTAAATTCTGGCAATTAAAAACAATTTTTAAAGGAGCTGCCTCAAATTGTGATTCTAATAAACATATCAGTAAGGAATAGGTGATTGCATTGCACTGGTAAAAATTCTCCTTTATTATTTACAGTCCATTATATTTATTCTGTCTTGTACTATTTTATACCAGAATAACTTTAGAGGAATCCAACAGAGTTTAGAACAAACACTCTGTGGGGATAAAAAGAACCCTAGCTTCTGCAGTTTCATTCTTTAATACATGCCATAAAACACCGTGTAGGGTGCAGGGCGTGTCTACTCATAGCATAGAGTTGGAAAGACTTAAGCCATGAGATCCAAGAATAAGAATATAAATCCTGAAATGTACGCAGAGCATGAAAATGGACCCCCTTTAAAAGTATTATAAAATATGGTCAAGTTTTACGGAAAGAAAGAAAGCGGGTTTAATGAATCTACTACCTCTAAAGAAATTGGTCCCCCAAATTTCCATTTCATCACCATGACAACTAATACTCCATCATTGCCATAGTAACCAACTGAATATCATTAGTTTAAAGACAAGCTCTCTGATTGGGTGACCAAGGGAAGACATTTGGAGCCGCACAACAATGCTGAAAGGCTGTTCTGCAATCACTTTGACCTATTTCTAGCTTTTCAATGCGTTTCAGTTTCCCAATGTGTTTCTCTAAAGCCAAATGGTTTTTGGAATAAAATGATTTCAAGATGTGTGCAATAACAGTACTCCTTCATGTCACCACTAAATTCAAGACCATTTGTTTTCTAATTTCCCAGAAGTGTGGTAATGTGTGATAGCCACACCCTTCACCATTCCTTACACTTTAATTCTGACATACCCTCAGTTACAGCAACAAGGCACACTAGCCACATCTAAAGCCAGATGATGATTGTTGGTGAGGCCACTGACAAGCTGCACTGTAAGGAAACTCTGAAGATAGGGAGTGACTATGGTAGAGAGTGAAATATTGGAGGACATAAAAGCAGTGAAAGTACTTAACAAGAATAAGACAGTGCGGAATGGGGGGGTGAAGAGAAGAGGATAGAGAAAGATGGCAAGAGAACAAATAGAGAGGCAGGACGTTAGTAGGAAACAGATACGGCTTATTACCTGTTGATGATGACATGTATAGTATTCTCAACTGGATTGGTCTGAGAAGTATTTCATGATGGGCAAAGTATTTTTACAAGCAAAATGAGAAACAGCAATTGACTGTTTAAAAAATAATTGGAATAATAATAATAATGATTGGGAAAAACAAGGAAAAGTACTGAATGATGAAGTGGGGACATTAATGTCTCTATTGACTGACATGCATGGCATTCCCTTTTTTTTTTTTTTGAGAGTTTTTTGTTTTGTTTTGTTTTGTTTTGCTATAGGGCGTGTGCGCTCACCAGACAGACAGAGACATAGAGACAGGAAACGAGAAATCACCCCCCACGGAGGATGGTCACGCCACAATCCCTTCTCCTCCATTCTCCTCTCGGGATCTTGGGCACGCATGCACACGCGCCCAGCGTGAGTTTTAAGTCACGGGGTCTGGGACGTAAACCACGGTCGACTACGTGGGAGTCTAGCGACATAGCCATTACGCTAACTGCTGGTCCCCGGCATTCCCTTTTGAAAAAGCATTGTAATACACTATAAAGTTATATGCAAGCCAATGTAATATAAACAAGATTATGATGATAATAAAAAATTTTAATGAATAAAATTAATAAAAAGGATGCAAGACAAAACTAAAAAAAAGAAAAAGATAAGGAGTGACAATCCTGTAAAATATCAGAGGAGGGGGAAAGGCTCATGAATGTGGACATGCTCTCATATATGCACAGAAACAAGTATTAATGTTAAAAAAAAAAAAAAAGTCCTTTCAGGAAGCTGTAAAGCTTTTTAAAACTGTAGAGCTAATTCCAGCTGATCTTGCTTGGTACTTGCCCTGAACAAACTGCTCGTGTATTCATAAACTACCCGAGTGTGCTCTTGGAAGCAGGGACTCTCTCTCTAGTTGGATGGACCACACTTTGGCTAGGTGCATACCTTCAGGAAACTTCCCTGAAATTTTCCAGCTCTGGGATCTCATAAAGATGTACTGAGAACCTACCAGTGGGCAGCACTTGAGTTTCTAAAGCAGCAGGCTTGAAAGTACAATTTAATGAGAAGGTGGAAAGTTGGGAAAAGGAAGGGCCAGGAGGTGGCATGGTGATTAAAGACCCTGGACTCTCACATTGCTGACCACAGTTCAAGTCCTGAACCTGGAGACTTGCTATCTCACTTTCTCTCTCTCTCTCTCTCTCTCTCTCTCTCTCTCTCTCTCTTTCTCTTGGGAGAGATGTAGGATAGCACTTGCAGATGACAGCAGCCTGTGAAAAAAAGGCTGCTAAGCTGAAGGAAAAATACAAAAAAGGATATGGCTGCATTTTGAGCTAAAGGAAAAGCCTGATGAGAAATGGAGTTGTCAAAGCTGAAAAGAGCAGAAAATAGAAGGAAGAAGAGAAAGACAAGGAGGCAAAAATGAAGAAGACAATGATGATGAATAAGTTGGTTCTGGCAAAGTTTTTTATCCTTGTCTATAAAGCATTTAATCCCCTCTAAATGCAACTTACTTTTAAAGAAAAAAAACTTGAAACGTAAGACTCAGTAAGATTTGTTTTCAAACTGTACAGTGTCTTTTTTTTGAACAGTGAATACATTACCAAAGTGTCTATAAAAAGCCCAGTCCTGTGGTATTTTCAATAGCCACTTCTCTTGCCTGGTCCAGTGTGGGGGTTGTAAATGGGCATGGAAATTCAAAACAATTTCTTGCTGGTGCACAGCACAAAATCGTTATATACAGGATGGTAGTTTTTTCATCTTCGCTTTTCTCCATTGAAGCTTACGTGAAATAATTATCCTATTAACTGAATACTATTCTGTAATTGCAAAGAAAAAGAAAAACAGTTGCAGCGTTTTGTTGTTTTGTTGACACTCTGAATGCTCATAAATAAATACAGTTTTTTATTTTAAAAAAGAATCACTGTCAGTGAGGTCTATTCTGATGGGGCTTTTCCTGTAGCTGCACATCATTAGAAACACCTCATAGAGTAACACTGTAGTTTGCTTTCCTCAATGGACTATTGGTCAGGTCTGTGAGAAGGAACTATTATAGTCTACTGGGTCGTCAGAAAAGTCATGATGCATTTTTACACTGAAAAATATGTCATGACTTTTCTGTTGACCCAATATAATACAGTGTGATCAGAAATATAAAAGATCTCATAATAATTTTTTTAGATATTGTCATATCCCATGGATCCTGTTATTCTCTTTTTTTAAAATAATTATTTTATTGAACTTTATTTATTTATTTATTTTAATTTGACCAGAGATGAACAGAGTAAAAGAAAGGGAGCAAGTGAGAAAGCGAGATGCCAGGTTCAGCGCTCTTAACCACCACACCACCTGCTGGTCCCAGATCCTGTATTATTCTTGTGTAATAGCTTAGGAATAAATGTGATACGAACTCATTCATGTTTACAGAGGGTGTCAGAATTTGAAAACCAGGCAGATCCACCTGAGCTAAAAATGACTCTAAAGTAAACTACTTGAAGAAATCAGATCCCAAAGATCCTAGGTAGTCCATAATTCAGATGGAGATAAAGGAGCCTCAAATGAAAGGATTGTGTTAGGGCTGAAAGGAGAACTGTGGATTAAGCACCAGTTCTTTTAGGAAGATAAAATCTTGACTGAAGCTTTGGAGGGACTAAAGTGGTGACCTTGATGGGCTATGGAGGAATCACATTTAAAATTCCTGAAGTAAAAATGTTTTAACTTCAAAAAAAAATTACTGTCATAAATATCGTGTAAAAATTTTATGGTAGCAAACTCTTATTATAAAATTACACCAAAAAGCCTGTTCCATGGAGTTCTTATTCATATACCAAAAGTAATCTCGGAAGAACTGAGAAGTCCATGAATTCAGATTTCTTCCAAAATATTTTCTCTGCATTCTCTAATGAGTCCCAAACTAAGCCAAACGGCTCATAGTACCACTCTTTCTTTTCCTGAACCCAAAAATGAGCAGCTAAATTAACTTTGGGGGACCAGTCAAGAAAACGGCCAATTAAGTTGGTGTAACATGTGAACAACATATATTTTCTATTGATGATCCCCTACAGCAGAATCTTTGCAAAGAGAAATGAAATCTCCATCAGCACTGGGAGGGAAGAAGAGGCAGATTTCTACTGTTTTACAAAAAATTTGCCTTGTTCCAGCCGTGCAGCTGAGCAGTTAGACAGTATGCATTGGGAGCCGGATCCCACATGGTTGTCTGTGGCCATGCCAGCTTGAAAACTACTCAGGGCACATGCACATATACTCAAAAAGCCCAACAGGACAGTGAAGTGGAGGAGAAGGGATTGTGGCAGCACCATAACCTACTGGGAGGGGTGCTTTCTCTCTCTCTGTATGTGTCTCTCTCTCTTTCTCTGGCAAATGCATGTAAATTCTGGCAATTAAAAACAATTTTTAAAGGAGCTGCCTCAAATTGTGATTCTAATAAACATATCAGTAAGGAATAGGTGATTGCATTGCACTGGTAAAAATTCTCCTTTATTATTTACAGTCCATTATATTTATTCTGTCTTGTACTATTTTATACCAGAATAACTTTAGAGGAATCCAACAGAGTTTAGAACAAACACTCTGTGGGGATAAAAAGAACCCTAGCTTCTGCAGTTTCATTCTTTAATACATGCCATAAAACACCGTGTAGGGTGCAGGGCGTGTCTACTCATAGCATAGAGTTGGAAAGACTTAAGCCATGAGATCCAAGAATAAGAATATAAATCCTGAAATGTACGCAGAGCATGAAAATGGACCCCCTTTAAAAGTATTATAAAATATGGTCAAGTTTTACGGAAAGAAAGAAAGCGGGTTTAATGAATCTACTACCTCTAAAGAAATTGGTCCCCCAAATTTCCATTTCATCACCATGACAACTAATACTCCATCATTGCCATAGTAACCAACTGAATATCATTAGTTTAAAGACAAGCTCTCTGATTGGGTGACCAAGGGAAGACATTTGGAGCCGCACAACAATGCTGAAAGGCTGTTCTGCAATCACTTTGACCTATTTCTAGCTTTTCAATGCGTTTCAGTTTCCCAATGTGTTTCTCTAAAGCCAAATGGTTTTTGGAATAAAATGATTTCAAGATGTGTGCAATAACAGTACTCCTTCATGTCACCACTAAATTCAAGACCATTTGTTTTCTAATTTCCCAGAAGTGTGGTAATGTGTGATAGCCACACCCTTCACCATTCCTTACACTTTAATTCTGACATACCCTCAGTTACAGCAACAAGGCACACTAGCCACATCTAAAGCCAGATGATGATTGTTGGTGAGGCCACTGACAAGCTGCACTGTAAGGAAACTCTGAAGATAGGGAGTGACTATGGTAGAGAGTGAAATATTGGAGGACATAAAAGCAGTGAAAGTACTTAACAAGAATAAGACAGTGCGGAATGGGGGGGTGAAGAGAAGAGGATAGAGAAAGATGGCAAGAGAACAAATAGAGAGGCAGGACGTTAGTAGGAAACAGATACGGCTTATTACCTGTTGATGATGACATGTATAGTATTCTCAACTGGATTGGTCTGAGAAGTATTTCATGATGGGCAAAGTATTTTTACAAGCAAAATGAGAAACAGCAATTGACTGTTTAAAAAATAATTGGAATAATAATAATAATGATTGGGAAAAACAAGGAAAAGTACTGAATGATGAAGTGGGGACATTAATGTCTCTATTGACTGACATGCATGGCATTCCCTTTTTTTTTTTTTTTTGAGGTTTTTGGAAAGGCTCATGAATGTGGACATGCTCTCATATATGCACAGAAACAAGTATTAATGTTAAAAAAAAAAAAAAAGTCCTTTCAGGAAGCTGTAAAGCTTTTTAAAACTGTAGAGCTAATTCCAGCTGATCTTGCTTGGTACTTGCCCTGAACAAACTGCTCGTGTATTCATAAACTACCCGAGTGTGCTCTTGGAAGCAGGGACTCTCTCTCTAGTTGGATGGACCACACTTTGGCTAGGTGCATACCTTCAGGAAACTTCCCTGAAATTTTCCAGCTCTGGGATCTCATAAAGATGTACTGAGAACCTACCAGTGGGCAGCACTTGAGTTTCTAAAGCAGCAGGCTTGAAAGTACAATTTAATGAGAAGGTGGAAAGTTGGGAAAAGGAAGGGCCAGGAGGTGGCATGGTGATTAAAGACCCTGGACTCTCACATTGCTGACCACAGTTCAAGTCCTGAACCTGGAGACTTGCTATCTCACTTTCTCTCTCTCTCTCTCTCTCTCTCTCTCTCTCTCTCTCTCTTTCTCTTTCTGGTCAAGTTAAAATAAATCAATAAATAAAGTTAAATAAAATCATTCTTTTTTTTTAAAGTTGGGAAAGGAGAAGTATTTGCTGTGAAACTGGGTTTACAGAGTATATACACCTGAACATTATAGATCAGTGAAAAAAGTTTCTCAAGACACCTTTATTATTTTTAAAGCTTATTTCTTTATTCATTCCATGAGTGAAAGAAAGACACACGCACAGAGAGACAGGCACTCCAATAGAGTGTTGACATTGGGATTCACCCCCAGCCTCTGCCAGCCCCAGTTCAAGGGCATACCCAGTGTACTCAAAGAGTTCTCCAGAAGTGAACCTTGAACCCTTCCATGTAAATTAGCCTCACAGAGTATCACATTTTACGGCTGTGTCACTGTCTAGTCACAAGATACCTTTATTAACTCAACAAATATTTCAGCCCTAGTCACTGAGACACAGTGATAACGTAGTGTCCAGCAAGGCTGGAAGCCATATGGCTGACCACAGGTTTGGATCCCCTGGTCAGCATAAAAACATTCTAGGCTCATACTTGGACTCCCAGAATCCTGAAATCCTGAGGAGAGGAGATGGGGATCATGGTGTGATGAGACTCTGTCAAGGGTGTTTATCTCTCTCTCTCTCTCTCTCTCTCTCTCTCACACACACACACACACACACACACCCACACACACATGAAAACAAAACAAAGCAAAAATAAATACTACAGAGCACCTACTACATAACACTTTTCTAAATGCTCAGTACAGATAAGTGAACAGACAAGTATGGAGTTTACCTTCAGATCTTCCCAAGGAAGTGGTGATTGAGATGAGAGCTGAGGATGCATAAGGTGGAAGGTGAGAGAAAGCAAGACACAGGAATAGCATGGGCTGTTCCAGGGACCCAAAGAGAAGTAGGACAGGATGCATGAGATAAGGCTGGGGATGTGCCCATGATCCAGGCTGACTGGGGGTGGATTGCAGCATTGAGACTCTATGAGGGGTGCTGGTTCTTTCTCTCTCCCTTCTCTCTTGGTCTCTCTCTCAGTCTCTTTTGTTCATGAAACAATAATAAAGCACAAACACACACACACACAAACACACATACACACACACACACACAAATCCTTAGACTATTAAAACATGTACTAAGTCAGTTCTAGGGTCCTGAAGAAATCCAGGAAATGATGCATGAGATGAGGCTGGGGAATGGCCCATGCTGGCTAGGGGTGGATCGCAGCATTGAGACCCTGTTAAGAGTCCTAGTTCTCATTCTCTCTGTCTCTCATGAAAAAATAACACACACACAAAACCAAATCTTTAGATGATTAAACCATGTACTAAATCAGACTCTGTTCCTTAATTGGTTAAGCATGATTTTAGTTTAAATCAATACATGGAAAACAATTATTTTGCTTTTGGTTGGAGATCATAATAGTGGGAATTTGGTTCAGTTTCAGATTAAAATAAAAAGGATTTCAATTCAACAAAAAATTCTTGAGCACCATTTATATGCTCAGCAAAAAGGCAAATGAGGATATAGGAGCCAGTGCTCAACCCCTATGATCTAGCCAGACACAAAGAGCTGGAAGTCCACCTAGAATATGCAGAGAGACAGAAGAGAGAGGTATGTCCATGGGACAATCTTCACCTGAACATTTGCATCCAGACAAGCTGATGAGAAATATTAGCTACCACTGTCAGTCAACTGCCTTAGGGAATTAGTGTTCAAAGTACCTTCTGAATTGCCTGCAGGTGCCACTATGAGAAGCAGGGTTTTGTTCATAGATCCATTGTGAAAATTCAATTTCTTCCTAATAGGAAAAGATTTAGCAATAGTAGTTTCTTATCTAGCTATGGTAGAAGGAAAAATTTCTTTTTTTCTTTTTTTTATTTCTTTTTTTTTTCTTTAATTACAGGTCATTAAAATGGCTATGGCGTAATGGCTATGTCGCTGTACTCACCAGAGAGATAGGGGAAAAATCATGTGCTTTGAATCTTGTTTATTCCCCAGGAGGAATGGCCACATGACAATCCCTTCTCCTCCATTTCTCCCTCCTTTATAGACTTTGGGCATGCCCATACGCGCACACACACACACACACACACACACACCTGACATGTTTTTCAATGCATTAGGTCAACCACTCAAATTGCATAATAAGCCATATGGGATCCAGTCACTTCAACCACCATGCCACTGGCTGGCTTAGGATAAATTCATTTTAAATGCACAAGTGAGAATAGAAACTGATGCACATCTAGCAACAAGAAAGCAGATGTAACCAATGAAAAAATAAGTAAAAAGTTTAAGACTATGTCTCATGGGGAAAAAAATCAGTAGCTACTGACGTAAGTCTTTGTACACAGTTAGAACAGAGTTTACCATTCAGGGGAAATTCTTTGACCCAAGATAAGGGATTCCACACAGGCAGGTGGAATACTAGCAGATGCATTTGGTCTTTTCAAAGCCAGTTATAAATTAAAAGTACTCCACGCAAGTGTTTATTATCATCACTGTTCATAATTTCTATTTTGTCTGAACTTGACAGAGCGACTTAAGACTCCGTAATTCATAAACACACAGCAAGGTAGAGATAGAAGACCTGAACTGAATCCTCAGTGTAATTTCTCTTTACCAAGGTATGTTGTCTGCCAAATAAACAAGATTCAAATCACAGGAACCAATAATACTACTAAACAATATTTCTACATGGTCAGGGAGAATGCCCTACTGTGGGTCTGTTTTATAGAACTGCAGAATTTTCAATTTGGAAATAAATTTACAAACCCCTGTAGCTCAGCCTCCAACCTAGTCATTATCCTACTAGTTGAATTAAAAAAGGGAAAGGAAGAGTAGAGAAACAGAGAGGGTGGGGACCAGCGACTGGCGTAATGAGTATGTTGCTGTAATCCCATGTAGTCAACCACGGTTCAAGTCTTGGACCCGGTGCCTTAAACTCACGCCAAGCATGTGTGTGTGTGTGCCCAAGATCCCAAGAGGAGAACGGAGGAGAAGGGCTTGTGGCATGGCCATCCTCCCTGGAGCGGGGGGTGGGGGGGAGACGGTGAGTTCTCACTTTCTCTCTCTCTGTCTCTGTCTTTCTGGTGAGCACATGTGCCCTGTAGCAAAAAGCTCTCCAAAAATAAATAAATAAATAAATAAAATAAAGAATGAATGAAATAGAGGAAGAAGAAAGAAAGAGGGAGTAAAAAGAAGGGAAGGGAAATTTGAATGAATTAAATAGTGATGAAATCAGAATCCTGAAACTCCAACACTTTCCAATTCTGTGTTTCCTTCCAAATAGATTTCAAATTACTGATACACATTGTTTAGGACGTTGGATTGGGTATAACTAAACCATACTGGGCTAAGGCCCCCATGGGTTCATCCTGTCTTTAACAATTACTTGAGAGTACTACACTGAAGGATTTGCATAAAATCTAGACCCACCATCAGGGCTATGACCTATATAGCATTCTCTTTTGAAATTTCCCTCTTTTCCACTCTTTGGCCCTCCTCTCTTTTGCACATTAGTAGACATGTTTTATTTACTTTTAAAAAATGTTTAATTTCCAGAGGGCACTGAGAGGCAGAGAGAGAGAGAGAGGACACACCCACAGCAGGTCAAGTCATGCCACAAACCCTGCTCCATTTCTTCATTCTGTTAGTTTTTTAAGCTACTGGAGCTGGGACTCAAACCATGGTCTACCATGTAGCATCTGGCTTCCCTTAACCACTAAGCTATGGGTCTTACTTTGTAAGACATGTTGTATATTCTAGAAGAGCTCACAGTCTAATGAAAGAAGACATTTATTCTTTCATGGAGATATGAAATACTACAGCATTTTCAGTAGCACAAATAGTTTAGAAGGCTGGAACCTAAAGTGGGGGCCAAGTATGTTTTATCCCAGTGACCTTAATACAAAGCAGAAAGTTAAATGCCAGAGGTATGAACAACTGGAGCAGGAGCCCATGAAAGAGAAGACATTTCTTCCAATAAGGATGGTAAGGGAAAACTTAATACAGAAAGTGGCCTTTTTCTGTTTTTTCAGGGAAACATATGACTTTGGTAGGTAAAGATGGCTCCAGGTAGCCCAGCCTTGGTGACGCAAGCAGGAGTATACTGATCGGGAGTGCTGGAAGCCACATGGCTGACTGTAGGTTTGGATCCTGAATCAATCTGAAACACATACCAGGCTAGCTTGAGAGCTAGAGAAAGGGGACTGCAGCACAAACAAGATCCTATCAAGAATGCCTATCTCTTGCATAAGGAAAAATAATTTTAAAAAGAAAGAAAGAAAGAAAGAAAGAGAAAGAGAAAGAAGGAAGGTATGAGGTGATTATTCTATTAATGGATCATATGGTTTTTTTGTTTGTTTTGGTTTTTTTGGAGAGATTTTCACTGTAGGGCGCGTGCGCTCGCCAGACAGACAGAGAGAGACATAGAGACAGAAAGCGAGAAATCACCCCCCGGGGGGATGGCCACGCCGCAATCCCTTCTCCTCCATTCTCCTCTCGGGATCTTGGGCACGTATGCACACGCGCCTGGCGTGAGTTTTAAGCCACTGGGTCTGGGACGCGAACCACAGTTGACTACGTGGGAGTCCAGCGACATAGCCATTACGCTAACTGCTGGTTCCCTGGATCAAATGTTTTCAGAGTGTACTCTCTGGGCCTGCAGGATCAACAACACTTCAGAACTTGTTGGAAATGCACATTCTAGGGTATATTCTAGGCCTACTAAATTAGAAGTGAGTCTTAAATCTTTATTGGGGAAGAGCCTTTGCTGAAGTCTATAGGGTAAGCCCCCAAGCCTAGTGGTTAAGAGAAACCAGGTACCACATGGTAAACTCTGGTTTGGGTCCTGGCCCCAGTGCCCTGAAAAACATATTCCAGGGACAGGTAGGTAGAGTGGTGGTTAGAACACTGGACTCCTACATGTCTGACTGTGATTCAAGTCCCAGCTGCTAAATTGCTTTCTCATTTTCCCCCTCTCTCACTCTCTGGTCAAATTTTTAAAAAATAATAATAAATTAAAGTATACTAAATATTCTTTTAAAAGAAACAAATTCTATTAAGTTGTTAGGAAAATCATGACATATTTGTCTGTTTTTCTATGCAAACATGTGTCACGACTTTCCCAATGACCCAATGTGTTTACCATCTAGCTGATACTCTCTAGTTTAAGAATCTTGATGAAAGGGTCTCAATCTAGGATCTATGAATTTTCACTTAATGTCTAACCGAAATTTAGCATTCCCTTCTACTGCAAATGTAGACTATAAATTACCATGATAATGACCAAGACCAATGCTAGGCCTTATAACTTAACGTATTACTAAAGAATACACACAAAATCACAGATTTTAAAATATTTTTATAACTGTATTTCAATATAATTGGTTTATCTTGCAGTTGTGTGTATACCATTTTATGTATTACGAACATTCTGACAAAGTGTCCACAGGCTTCACAGGCTGCCAAAGAGTTCCCATTGTACAAAAACAAAGGTATGACTCCCTAGTCTAGAAAGATTTCAGACAAAGAAACTGAGCAAAGGCAAGAAAATATAGAAGGAGTTTAGACAAAGAAACTGAGCAAAAGCAAAAAAAAAAAAAAAAAATAGGACGCATATTCCATTTCCACTGGAATGTGAGGTAAAGGAAACGGTGGAAGAGAAAAAGGAAAAGGGTGAACCTAACCATCAGTACTGAATTTTTCCCAGCAGACTGGAAAACTTCTTAATCAGGATTTTATTTTTTCAATAAGAGGGGGCAAGGAGCAGAAGAGATAGCCAATTCTGGGTTTTTTAATTACCTGGTAAAGGTAAGACGGATGGACTGGACTACCAAGTAGGCGACTAGATTTCAAATCCAGGCTTGACTAATAAAAGCCAAAAATGAAGAAAGAAGGTGACAATAAAAACAAAAAGAAAAAGTTGAAGACGAGAGTGCTCCAAAGCTTTAATACTGAAGGAAACAGTGAAATCAAAGATGATTCCACAGTTACAAGGTGAGATTCACTGGAACAAGAGTCATATGGAGAAAAAATTAAGGGTGCCAGGTGGAGCGAGTCTGCAGGGAGAGGAAGTGCTGAGTCGAAGTGCGAACACAGCATTTACTTGGGGCATGGTGCCAAACTTCAAAATTTATTGCATCTCCTGAACAGTTTATTTGGACTTCAGCAAAGGCCTTTTTTTATGTCTTTGCCATAGGGCTCATGCACTCATCAGCAAGAGACAGAGAAAAGAAAAGAGAGGGAGAGTGAGAAATCCTCCATCAGGGAGAATGGCCACATCTCAATTCCTTCTCCTCTATTCTCCTCCTGGGATTTTGGGGATGCACACGCATGCGCCTGGTGTAATTTTCAAGCCACCAGGTCAGGCACTCGAACTGTGGACAGCCATGTGGGAATCCAGAAGTGTAACCACCATGCCACCTTCTGCCCCCCATAATGCAATTTACCCTGGGGACCCACAGACTCACAGGGGATTCCATGAACCCATAAAATTATAAAAGCAAATTTTGTTTGTAGTCATAGGTATTTAGGAAGAGGGGCATACTTCCCATACAAACTCAATCATGTGTGACGCCCTGTCCCCCTCACAAAAAAGTTAAGAAGTTCTGTCTATTTATCCTTCTAAACATTCCTAGCAAGATAAGCCTTGTCTGGAACTATGGGGAGAGAGCATGAGTCTCAGGACTAACGAAAAAAAGTCTCAGGAATGAAGCAGCAGCGGGCTTACAGTCATTTGTGAATTGTTCTGAGTCAGCAGGCCCTCACCGCAGAGTCATCAGATGAGGAAAGGGTTTGGAATGTCTCGGTTAAAATTCAGTGGAAATGACAGTAGAGTTTCTGACTCATCTCTAGAGGCAACTCTTGCCTGAATACCTGTCTCTACAAGAACAGTCATTAAAGCCCCAACTCTGAACACTAAAAATGGGCATTTCAATAGTAACTCCTGCACTGCTCAGCTTTCCACAGTCAAAAGAAGCCAAACTGCTCCAATTCCGCCAGGAAGGAAGAAGCCACGGCTGAGCTCTGTGCTGCTGTGGTATTGCCCTCTACTGGCTAGTAATAACTCACTCTCATTCCCAGTCTTTTTACTGCCACAGGAACGGTTTCCCATTATGTTTTTTTTGTTTGCTTGTTTAAATAATTATTTATTTAATTTTATTTATTTATTCATTTATTTTAATTTGACCAGACACACACACACACACACACACACACACACACACACACACACACAGAGTGAGAGAGAGAAAGAGAAAGTGAGAAAGCAAGCCACCAAGTCTGGGACTCGAACCATGGTCAACCGTGTGGGAGTGTTCAGCACCTTAAAAACCACACCACCTGCTGGTCCCATTTTTTTTTCCTAATGAAAGTGACAAATAAGAAGAGGAGAGAGGAAGAGAGAAGGAAGGAAGAGAGGAACAGGTTCTATCATTACAAGTCCTATGAGTTCAGATCCCGAAAAGGTTTCTTTTTTTTAAGTTTTTTAAAATAATTATTTATTCATTTAAATTCATTTATTATTATTATTATTATTATTATTTTTATTTGACTTAGAGAGAGAGAAAAAGGAAAACAAGAAAGCAAGCTGCCAGGTCCAGGACTCAAACCATGGTCAACCATGTGATTCTAACACCTTACCCGCGACACCACCTGCCAACTCCAAGGTCAGAAAAAATTTTAACAGAAATGTACCAGTTTCAAAAACATAATAAAACAATACCAAGATGTCAACAATACTATTAGGAAACTATAGCATTGATTAATGTAGTACATTATGGATACCCACCAAATATTTGTTAACGCCAGATAATTAAAATAAAGAATGCTGGTGCCGGCAGGTGGAGTGGTGATTAGGGTGCTGGACTCCCACGTGGTTGACCGTGGTTCAAGTCCTGGACACAGTAACTTGAAACTCATGCTGGGTGTGCCTGCCCAGAATCCCTGGAGATGGAGGGAAGGGGACTGTGCTGCAGCCATCCCTCCTGGGGGTGGGGGTGGGGGTGGGGGCAGGAGGCAGATTTCTCACTTTCCCTCTAACTGCCTCTTTTTGTCTCTCTCTGGCAAGCACATATCCTCTGGTAAAAACCTTAAAAACTAATGAAGAATGGTTTTAAAGTAATGTATATGAAGTGATAGTGAATAAACAAAGATTAAGATATTAGAAAATGTGAACATTTTGTCAACCGAATGAAATAAGGAAATAACCTTGAAAATACTGTTTTCCTTTTTTGTTGTTGTTGTTGAATGCCAGACATGAGAGAGAAAAAGAGATAGAGAACACCTCCCAATGGGGCCTGATCATCCCACAATCATTTTTCCTCTAATTCTCCATCTTGTCAGTATCCTGGGCACACATGCACATGCCCCATGTGTTTTTCAAGCACCAGGGTTGGGACTTGAACCCTAGTTGGCCATGTGGAATCCAGCTTCCTCTGTATAGCACTTATCATGGTACTATGGGGCTGGCCTTGTTATTTCATTAAAGGTAATTACTTCTTCTGTTAGGTTGTCTGGAATGTGGTTTACACAGTAAACTTAATAAACTTAACTACGTGATTGTGGCTGAATAATTAAGCTAGGACTGAATAGGTTCTAACACACTCAGTGAAGACAGGGAGGAGAGACCAGGTTACCCCAGTGAGATCTTTCTTTAGCTAAAAAGCATTGGATGGTAAGGGTCTCATACTTGCTACATAAGCCCTTACTCCACGCAATGACCAGAGTGCCTTTATTTCTCACGCCATAGCAACTCTGTACTACATAAGTGTTCACTTCCTCCTTCCCCACTTTTTTGTCTTGTTTTACTTCTTGTCTTCTTTCTTTTTAATGTATATATTTTTTATTTTATTTCAAGTTCATTTATACATTCAATCACGTTATTTAGCTTGTGAAGTGAATATTCCAACACGTGTACATTTCTCCCCGGTCAAGTTGATACTATAAAGTTATCTTCAACAGATAAAACCCCATTTCTTTGTCCCATTAATGCTATGCCTCTCTATTTTTCTCCTTAATGTCCCACCCTATATCTGGTAATCACAACCATTTACTGTGTTTCTATATCGTTAAGTCATTCAGTTTCAGTCATAGAGTATGGACACTCAGTATATATTAAGTGGAGACATATAATGTCTCCCCTTCACTGCCTGGCTTGCTTCACTCAGCAGTAAATCTTCCATATTCATCCACTTTCTTTTTTTAAATTTTTTATTATTATTTGTACATTAAATCATTATACAACATTTTTCAGCCATAAAAAACAAGGCCCTGGAATTTGATAGAAAGTGGACGAATATGGAAGACATGTTGCTGAGAGAACCAAGCCAGTCTATGAAAGAGAGACATCGTATGTCCCCACTTAACATATACCAACTGTCCACACTCTATGGTAGAGACCGAAAGACTGCAGAACATAAAAGTACTAAAAATGGTAATGGACACTAGAGACAAAGTGGAAAGAGAGTGTGAGAGGGGAAGAGTGTAGAAAGGAAATCTGGGGGTGGGGGGGAATGGAGAGGTAAGACATTGTGGGAGACAGATAAGGTTTATTATCTGTTGATGAGGATATGTATAATAGTCTCAACTGGACTGGACTGAGGTGTAAATCATGCTGGATAAAGTCTTTTTTTTTTTAATGTAAAACATTTAATTTAAAAATTATTTCCTTTCTCCTGGAGGGTTTTGGACTTTTTTGCTGTTGCTTTTCCAATTCTCTGAAGCATGATGTTAGGTGATCCATTTGCCTTCTTTCCATCGTCTTCTTATGTGCATTAATTGCTAGGAATTCTCTCTTATGACTGCTTTTGCAGTGTCCCAAAGATTATGAAAACTCATGTCCTCATTGTCATTGGCTTTCATTAATCATTTTATTTCAGTCTTTATTTCTTCAGTAGTTGTGAAGTCATTCAGGAGTAGGTTATTTAGTTTCCATATATTTGAGTATTTTTGAGGATTTCTCTTGACATTAAAATCATGTTTAATTCCCTCATAGTCAGAGAAAATGCTGGATATAGTTTCTATGCCTTTGAATCTGTAGAGACTAACCTTGTGCCCTATCATGTGGTCAATCTTCAAAAAAAGTTCCAGGTGGGGGTGAGAAAAAAATTGTATCTTGTGGTTTTTTGGAGGAAAGTTCTACAGATGTCTGTTAATTCCATTTGATTTATGGTATCACTTAGATCCTTTATCTCTTTACCTATTTTTTGTATAGATGATCTGTCTAGAGAGAATAGTGGGATGTTGAGGTGTCCAACAATTAGCATGTTGCAGTCTATCTCTCCTTTTAGACCCACGAATTTGGGTGCTCCTGTGTTAGGTGCATAGATATTTATAAATGTTATATCTTTTTGCTCAATTGACCCTTTTGCTACAATATAGTGCCTTTGTCTCTTCAAACAGTTTTTGTTTTAAAGCCTATTTTGTCAGAAATTAGTATCTCAACTCCAGCTCTTTTTTGCTTCCCATTTGCTTGGAAAACCTTTTCCCAACCCTTCACTTTTAGTCTATTTATGTCTTGACCCATGAGGTGGGTTTCCTGTAGGGCACAGATAGAGGGTTTCTATTTTTTTAACCTATTCAGCCAGTCTGTGTCTCTTGATAGAATTTTATCCATTCACATTCGATGTTATTATCAGTATCTCCAGACTAGTCCCAACATTTAAGTTGGCCATTGTCTTGGTTGTCTTTTATTTCTTTATTTCTGGCTGTTTATTCTTTAGTATTCCTGGAACAGTACTCTCTTCAGGGTTTCTTGAAGAGCTAGTCTGGTGTTGGCAAATTCTTTCAGGTTTTGTTGTCTGAGAAGATTTTAATCTTTTTTTCCCATATGAAGGATAATCTTGGAGGATATAGTAATCTTGGTTGAAATTGTTTCTCTCTTAACACTTTCAATATGTCTTCCCATTCTTTCCTTGTTTGCATTGTTTCTTTAGAGAGGTCCATTGTTAGCCTGATAGGATGACCTTTGTTAGTCACTTGTCATTTCTCTCTTGTCAGTTTTAGTATCTTGTCTTTGTGGTCTTGGCCATTCTAGCTAAGATGTGTCTTGGGAAAGATTTTCTTGAGTTGATTCTATTTGGGGTCCTTTGTATTTCTTGGGTCTGGATGTTTGAATGCCTCTCTAGACTTGGGAAATTTTCTTCCAGGATTTCATGGAATACATTTTCCATGCACTTCTTATTTTATCCATCTTCTGGGATACCAATTATTTGGATGTTTGGACGTTTAATGAATCTAGTCTTCCTAGAATATTATCCTCATGTTATTTTCTCTATCTTTTTGGTATTTTTTTCTATGTCAGAGGTTTTATCTTCTATGTCAGAGATTCAATCTTCAGCATGATCTAATCTACTTTTAATACTTTTGAGAGAGTTTTGATTTCCTATATGACTGACTTCATCTCTAATAGTTCCATCTGATTCTTAGAGTGTCCATTTCTTCTTTCATATCATGAAAGGATTTCCTAACTTCCTGTAGTTCATTGTCTCTTTTCTGTTCCAACTCATAGAATTTTGTCACCATGAATGTTCTAAATTATCTGACGTTTTGATAAATTCCTGGATTTTTGTTTGTTTTTTGTTTTGTTTTGTTTTTAAGAGATGGAGGGTAGTTACTGTGTTCTTTCTATGGAGACATATTTCCTGGTTTATTCAGACCTGAGGTTCTTCTACTTCTAGCCTTTGAGAGAATGTATTCACTTTTGAATACCTCTTAGGAGAACATTTGTTCAACTAGGAGCAAGTGTGTTTCTCTTTTGCTGTGGACTGATGTATGCCAAAGTCTCTCTTCTGTTTTGTTTAGCAATGTAGTCTGAAGAGGAGTATTCTATTCAGGTATCTAAAGAGCAGAGGTAAAGAGAGAGAGAGAGATGGAAAATTCCCCTCAGGGGGGATGGCCATGCCACAATCCCTTCTTCTCCAGTCTCCTTATGATTTGGGGCACTTATGCACATATGCCTGGTATGTTTTCCAAGCTGCCAGGTCTGGGACTTGGACCATCTAGTTGACCATGTGAGATTCAGCTGCCTTAACTACCACACCACCAGCTGGCCCAACAAGGGGTTTTTATTTTGCTTTTTTTTTTTAAAGGAGGGCTATTGTAAGTTGTTTGGAAACAATTATGTTTTCCTATCAGGATAGGTGACAAGGGTGGTGTCAGTCCAAAGCTGGACTATTTCTGGGTAGATGTCCTTGTAGAAGTACTTTTTGTGTAAGGTTGCTTTGGTCTTTGTGCAAGATTATGGTATGGCAGAGTTCTTGTGATAGTTTCTGTTATCAGGCATACTTGTATAAGTGCTCCCTCGACCATCTCCCTCAGTTAGGTTCAGTCAAGGTTTAACACACACCTTGACCCAAATGACTTCATTTTGATTCTAACAACTTTCACATCCTTCCTATGTAATTAATAAATATGGATGATAAATGTGAGTCACCAAAACCATCTGATGCGTCAGCAAGCCCTGGACCGATAATACAGTAAAAGAATTCTTTGTTGATTAGTAAAAGGATGCTTTGCTATTCCTTTCCTTCTATAACTTGAATAGAAGGGGGAAGAAAAGAAATAGCATTCATATTAAGTACATAGCTTAGATAGTAACTGTTCTTCTCTCTCCTTTGAAGTCCTTGCCCCTCCTGGCCCCTCCAAAAAAAAATAAAAATAAAAAACACACACACAAAACAAACAAACACACCACCACCAAAATCTCTACTCAAAGAGTTACCAAAAGTTTCAAGGGAGAGAGAGGATAGGTTTCCAGTGCAAGCTAACAACCTAATGCCCTGAAAAACTTCACCTTCTGAATTTTTCCCCTGTTCTGCAGTGGTACAATGAAGGATCTATTTAATTCTACCAGGCATGGCTCAACCTCTTGGCTCCTCTTCTATTGTTTCCAACAAACCCTCCCTTTGCCCACCCCCATTCTAAACCAGCAAGGTAACCTGACCTTTTCCAGTAACCTAAAATTCTACTCCAAGTCTTCTCTCAAAATATCTCTTCCAAACATTTAATACTTCCCCATGAAGTACACTCTTACCAGCTGCTAAGTGGTGAACTGTTGTTCAGTGTTACTACAATTCTCATTTATATGTAGTTGAAGTTTGACAAATGTATGCAAGTTTTTTGAGACATAGCTCTTTAGCTGCTATAGGTCCTATTTCATTGGAAGTTAATTCCTTGAGGACATATATAAGAAATTTCTCTCTCTTCAATATTATTCATCTCCTCAAAAAGTACACTAAACTTCAGGGGCTCAACTTTGATAATAAGAGATATTATCACTCCTAAAAATGTGTGGTTTTAAAACTAAAATAACATCAAACTATTACAAAAAGAAGCATGTTCTCCAGCTTTCCCAGGACATCTGTACTTGTTAGATTAGAGAGTTACAAAAACTGGCCTTGTTGTTGGAAAAAATAGTTGAAAAAATTATATAAATATTGAGTAATCATGTCTGTATTAATAGTTTATTAATGTAGAAGGGGTTGGTTTTTCATCAATTGAGTCATATACAATTCAGTCCAAAAGTTTAACTGGCATGCCCAGATCTTGCTAACGGGAGTGTAAAATGAGTTCACATTTCTTAATACTCACTGAGAACTCCAACTCTTCATCCTGCTGCATGGCAGGAATTCCAAGCTCATGACAAATTCCTTTCCTCATTATTTCTGGGAATCAAAACCCACCCTTGTTGTTCAACTACTCATCTGCCTCCTGATCAATCAAGCTTTCTGTACACAGGCTGCCAGTCACTCTTGCCTCATCTATCCTGCTTCTACTCAAAGGTAGAAACACTTCTTAATTCTCCGATGACACTGTTCAGCTGCTAGAGTTTGAATGTGACCTCCCAAAATTCATGTGTTGAAATTTGATGAGCCATTGTCATGCTATTAAAAGAGTGGAGACTTGATTTAATTATGGTGGGGAGGAGGTTAGGATTAAGGATCACTGTGGGGGGGGGGGGTTCCATTAGTGAAATATTGGTAGCCTTATAAGGCAGACACAGATCTATGCAAGCTCTTGCCATGTGATGTCCTGTGCTACCTCAGGACTCTGTAGAGTTTCCACCAACAAGAAGACCCTCATCAGATGCTGCCCCTTGACCTTGGGCCTCCCAAACTGTCAGCTAAATTAACCTCTACTCTATATAAATTGCCAGGGTGGTATTCAGTTGTTAGCACCAGAATAGGGGAGTTAAAATATCAGCCCAACTGCAAGAACAGTAAAGACTTCTCTGAAAGTTTAGGAAAATAGAAGGGGGCATGACAACATCAAGGATACCTCAGAGCTGTACTGAGGTAGCAACTTCCTCAGACTAGCATCCCAGATATACCTCCAAGTCCCTTACAAGAGTGAACTCCAAACTGGGATCCTACTACCTCTGGTATGTGAGTACTTTTCAAGAAATATGAGAATAGGGGCATTTTCAGGAAAGAGATTTCTGATCCTCAATTTCTATATGAACTCTCCTAAAGTGAATCTCTCTGTGAAGAAGCCTTTAACAAGCCAAGCCTCTTCTTTCTATCTTCTCTTTTAATAAATATCCTTTTCCATTTAAAAACAAACTTGCCAGGACTGGCAATTAGCATAATGGCTATGTTGCTGGACTCCTATGTAGTCAACCACGGTTCGAGTCCCAGACGTGGTGGCTTAAAGTTATGCAGGGCAAGTGAGCATGCGTGTCCAAAATCCCGAGAGGAGAATGGAGGAGAAGGGATTTCAGTGTGGTCACCCCCCCCGGGGGGGGGTGATTTCTTGCTTTCTGTCTCTCTCTCTCTCTCTCTCTCTGTCTTTCTGGGGAATGCATGCACCCTATAGTAAAAACCTCTCCAAAAAACAAACAAACAAAAATTTGCCTCACCCAAGTTTACTATGGTGTTCTTGGAGGCAATTTCCCTTGAGTTTTCACATTTTCACATTCTGTAAGTCATGTGTGAGGCACTAACTACCCTTGGTTCTGGACTGTCTTTTAATTATGTTTGTATAGCCAGTATCCTGCGAAGATGCCGTCTTCCCTCCAGAGTAAAGAATAGATATGTTTACTGTTGAATTATTCTCCCTGCCCTACAAAACGGGTATGTTGAAATCCTAATCCTCAGAACCTCATGACTTTATTTAGAAGCAGAGTTGTGTCAGATGTAACGTTAGGATAAGTTCATACTGGAATATCTAGTCTCACGACTGGTGTCCTTAGGAAGACAGTCATGTGAAGACAGAGACACATTAAGTGAATTCCATGTGATGATGAAGCAGAGACTGGAGTTATGTAACTTGAAGACATAGAAAGCCAAAGATTGCTAGCAAAGCTCCTGAAGCCAGAAAGGCAAGGGAAGAGTCCCCACAGGTTTCAGAAAGATGGCCCTGCCGACACCTTGATTTCAGACTTCCAGCCTCCAGAATGGAGCCAACACAATTCCAGGGCTTTGTTACTTTGTGTCAAGAGAAGGACTCACTATGCTGTGAGCCTCCAGCCCAGCATCCTCATCAGCTAGGACAGGTACATGCCATCACCCCAGCTTCACACTGGGCCCAGAACTGACTCAGGCCTTCCATGTGGCCTCAGCTTGTGAAGGAGAATCTTACCAACTCGCACCTCCACAACTGGGCCAAATTTCTATTGGGTGAGCCACCTAATTCATGGTACTCCATGTCAGTAGCTCTGGGAAGCCAGTGTACTTACTATCCAGAATAATAATGTTTCCCTCGGGGGCAAAAAGAAGGCACATTTATTGACCGTTGTAATGGATTTGGGTTTCCTAAGATCAGAATCGTTCTCCTGATATGTAACCCACTGTGTGAGCACTTATCCCTCTATGAGAAATTGGAGTTCAAGGAATCAATGCTAAAATGGTGATATTCCAGCTACTGTTATTGCTATAATAAATGTTTCATGTTTTCTGCTAGCATCTACCAACCATAGCAGGCTAACTGGTTAGCTAGCAAAAAGGATAAAATCACAAAACCTTTGCTGTTCTAAATACAGGATATTACAAGAAAAATTTCCATCCATGAAACAAAAGAACAGTTAAACCATCAATTTCTTTAGCCAGGTCACTATAAACAGTAATAACTATTCCTTTCATTGAAAGGTGAATTTTAAATTAAATATAACTGTTTTGTTTCATACTTATTATAATTTCTAATATACATGTTATTTTGCCATCTAATATATATGTTATTTTGCCATTAGAGCCTATGATAACACAAAGAACATTTATACATATATATATAGTATGCTGAAAAGTACTTAACAGAGTGATCAATGAGACTTTTAGACAAGAAAAAAGTCATTTTAGGATAAAAGTATGGAAGAAGTAGCATATAGAGTTCAGGGAGAGAAAAAGGAGTAAATATTTGCAACTGTTACGAAGCTTGTGAAAATATTTTTAAATGAAGAAAATGATAGCTAACGAATCTCTATTGCACCAAGACTTCACTGGACACACATTGTAGAAGAGTCACATTTTTTTAAATAATTATTTTATTTGACTTTATTTAATTTGACTAGAGAGGGGCAGAATGAGAGAGAAAAAGGGAAATTAAGCCGCCAGGCCTGGGACTCAAACCGCAGTTGGCCATATGGGAGTCCAACACCCTTAGCCACAACGCCACCTGCTGGTCCCACCACTAACATTTTTATTTTAAGTATCATAGTTATAATGCATAATAGAACTAATCTTCAGGTTATTTAAACAGTGAGGGGTTTAGATGTCTTTTAAAATCCAGCAGAATATCAGTTTTCTTAAAATCCATAGGGAGCTATGCAAGTAAACCAAGTTTGGAGACTGTTCACCACCTGACTGGTCGTGGCCTGCTCAGCTGTTAGCTACCTGGGAGGTTGGAGCCAGCTTATTTCACTGTAAATACCAACCAAGCAGGCACCATATTGGTCTTGGTTGACTGTTAGATCACCACCCTTAGCATAGCCAATGTTCAATATCCATAAAATGAATGAATGCTCAATACTAGAAATATTTGATCTGCTTCTGCTTTGAGGACTGGTTTAACTCTGACCTAGCCTGGAGTGACTGAAACCTGGAGGGCTCTGGGGGTCAAGGGGTTTCCTGACCTGCCATATCTTGTTACACCAAAAGTAAAATGAACCTAGACCTGCCTAGATCAACTACATCAACAGATCTAGTTCAATCAGCTGGGTCACTATAAATCTCAGATCAAATCGGGCATCTGACTTTCAAGGTTAGCTGGATTCTAGAATTACTCTGCAATTTTTCAAAGTTACCCTCTATGGACAAGTAAGCATAAATCCCAATGACTTATCTTCCTCTCTTAGCGCCATCTCATGTTTTCCTGCTGTTGCCACTGCATGTCTTAGCAGCCCTCTTTGCAAATGTACTCCAATGCAGTTGCCTCTCACGATCTTCCCTGAGTTATGCCACCACTCAGAATCCTGCTCCCAGTTTGATATTAGGTAGGAGGCTACCAGAAAAAGAACTTATTTGCCTCTCTTCATTTTCTAGCATAGATATCTTACACATACTATATGGTTTTAAACTACCCCATAGGGCCAAGCAGGTGGCATGGTAGTCAAGGGCTGGATTTGCACATGGTTAGCCAAGGTGAGTCCTGGACCCAGTGGTTTGAAAATCACACTGGGGACATGTGCATGCATGCATGCCCAAAATCCCAAGAAGAGAATGGAGAAGAAGAGTCTGCAGCATAGCCATTCCCGCAGGGGGTGATTTCTCATTTTTCCTTTCTGTCGGTCTCTCTCCAGCAAGAGCATGCACCATATGAAAATATATATTACCCCAGAAACAGGCCTTACTGTCAAAATCCAACTAAAAAAAATATGCAAATAAGTAAAATACTTGCATTAATGAAGCATTATGGATTAACGCAATATCAAGAGATGTCTGCAAAGGCATATGAGCACAGCAAGCCTATTTCTTCTGACTCATTTCCTCTGGATGAGCAGCTTGAAATAATTCAGCAAAAGGCCATCAAATAATTGCACTGGTAACAGGAATAGAGTAGAAAAGTAGAGCTGAAATAGCTAAATTAAACTCTACCAACAAGGCTTTCGGGGGAGGGGGTCACGTGGCATGTTTTTTCCTTACTTAGAAAGGAGGGGGGGAAATCTATTTTCTTAAACTTTCCTTTACAAAAGTCAGAAGATAATTTAATGCTTTTATATACTGATTACCACAAATAGACTAAGCACAATATTTTACTTAATAAAAAACACATTACCAGGTAAAAATACACTTGGAGAGATTTGCATTTTGAGTATCTTTTGCTAGATACACACAGCCCTGCCTGGCTACAGTAGGCTAAGTCTTGTATGTTCATGAAGTGGCTCGGTTGAACTATGATTACCCCATGAGAGTCAAAACAGAACTTCATTCCTGTATGCATTCCTTCCTGCCTGCCTGAAAGGATTTTGTGGCTGTAAAAACAGTCAAAATGAATACTTTCAGATACTGCTTCTCAAAACTGTGTCAGAGAACCCTGGGGTTGGTCCTGGCTCCCTGAAGCATAAGGGAAAAGTGACTGAAGTGAAACTGAAGAAGAGAAGATGTGGAAAGAGAGAGAAGAGGAAGGGAAGAAAGGAAAAAAGGAAGGAAGAAAGGAGGAAGAGAGAGGGGGGATGGAGGGAGAGAGGGAAAATGTAGAGGAAAGTAGTCAAAAGTAATTAAGAGAAAATTACTCATGAGGAAGAAAGGGGAGGTCATAATATTTACATAAAAGTATCTGATGGTATGGGGAAAAATGCTTTGTTTCAAATTTGGGACTAAACTTGAGACAACTCCTTATAAGTTCATAGGCATTTCTTTAAAAACTCTTCAGTGTCTCTGGAAGAACTTACTATTTTTAAAACTAGGGAAATAAAGGAAAAAGAATCAAGAATGTATCTAGCTAGTCCTATATGAACTGTACTTCAAGGTAACCAAATAGTTGAGGTAATGTTTCTCTTTGTAGATGTATTAAAATAAATGAAAAAAGAATTGTATAATTAGAATATCACCATTTTGTAACTTCCAATGATATAACCTATCTAGGCAATGCCAGATATTAGCTACTTCTTAATAAGACACACATTACTACACTATGAAAAGAAAATACTGAATCTGATCAAAGTTCTTGCTGTAGCTTCCAATATAATGAGAAAAAAAAAAGAGAGAATGAAGAACTTACTGAGTGGGAATTTGAGAATATCATCATCAAAATCCTGATAGTGAAAAGCACTCCCATCAAAAGGCAGAAATTGTTGCTCTTTCTAATCAGGCTTCTCTAGTTCTTGTAGACACTTTAAATACAAACATACAAATAAGCTAAAAGTGAGAAAAAATGGAAAAGGACATACCAGGCAAACAGTAAGCCTAAGTAAGATGGAATGGTCATTACAAAATTAAAGCAATGGGACCAGCAGATAACGTAATGGCTACATTGCTGGACTCCCATGTAGTTGACCACGGGTCGAGTCCCAGACCCGGTGGCTTAAACTCACGCTGGATGAGTGTGCGTGTGTGTCCAAAATCCCAAGAGGAGAATGGAGGAGAAGGGATTGCAGTGTGGCCATCCCCCCTGGGGGGGGGTGATTTCTCGCTTTCTGTCTGTCTCTCTGTCTCTGTCTTCTGGCAGGTGCACGCACCCTATAGCAAAAACCTCTTCCCCCCCCAAAAAAAATAATAAATAAGTAAAATAAGGCAAAACAGCCTTTGAAGCAAGGAATAGTACTGGAGTTATAAAGCAGGAAACTTCATAATGGTAAAATAGTAAATACATGAGAAATAAAAGTTATAAATGTTTATAAGCCCGATAAAAGTGCTACAAAATACATGATAGAAAAACTGACAGAAATATTTTGAAATTTAGTAGAAAAAAATAGGATTAAGGAATGAGTTTTTCTGTGCAAATTTTAAAAAACTAATCCATGCAGTTTCATAATATGCATTTTGCATGGCTTTTTGAAGATCCCTTAGATACGAACCCACAGTCACAGAAGAGTTTAACGAGTTTAACACACCTATCTCAGTAATTGACAGAGCAGCCAGATCCCCCCAAATCACCAATATAGAACCGAAGTGATGCTATCAACCAACCAAAAAATTGGGGAACAAAGAACCACAAAGAGTCTAAAATAGGAAGAAAAGGTGGGTTGGTTAGGTATTAATCTGCCTCCTCCTCTAAACTAGTTCTTTATGTACTTTCAAATGAAATGACTAAGCGCAGGTTTGCCACAGATTTGAAGAGAAGAGGTGAGGTGCTGACTTTCAGCAAGAAGTGACCCATATTTTATTTATCCAGCTTTTCAACCCCATTAAGTTTTCAAAGTCTTTTTGACATCCCTAACAGTGTCTTTTGAAAATAGGCAGCCTACATTTCCTTATTCCCATTTCACAGACAGGGAATGTGAACTCAGTGGCAGACTTGCCCAGGAAACAAAACTGTAAATCTGTTGCTAGATCAAAAGGTCAGACATATTTTAAACATCGCCTGAGAGTGCAGTGAAATACAATGTTCTAAAGTAAATTTTCCCCAACAGAAATATATAAAATAATTAGATAAAGGCTTTAATGGGACCAACAGATGGCATAATGGTTACGTCACTGGACTCCCACATGGCTGACCGTGGTTTGAGTCTGGGGCCTGGAGGCTTGAAATGCACTGGCACGTGTGCATGTGTGCCCCAAATCCCTACAGGAGCATGGAGGAGAAGGGATTGCAGCATGGACATCCCCCCTTGGGGGTGATTTCTCGCTTTCTGTCTTTCTCCATCTGTCTCTCTGGTGAACACACACAACCTCTATCAAAAATCTCTCAAAAAAATTTTTTAATTGGGCTTTATTTTCACACTCCCTAAAGTGACATAGTTGGATATCAGGTACCAGGTTAGACTCCAGAAAGGACAAAGCCATAAGCATTCACCTTGTATCCATGGCATCTTAAAATAAATCACTCCTTCATGGCCTTCTTGGCAAACTCAGTGTTGACCATACTCCTCGTTACCCATAAAAATTTATCAAGTTGCGGTTTAGAAACAAACTTCAAAGTAAGAAGTCTGCTGAAACTCCGCAGATTTCCTTTTCTGACTAGCAAAACACATACTTTACGGATCATCTCACGGCTGAATTTAGATTACTCTTAGAGTAAAAAATTACTTTCATTCCTAATTTGAACTAAAATAGTTTTTTTTTTAAATAATTCACTAACTTTATTGAAGGACTTAAGAAATCATTAAAGTATCGGGACCAGCAGTTAGCATAATGGCTATGTTGCTGGACTCCCACGTAGTTGACCACAGTTTGTGTCCCGGACCCGGTGGCTTAAACTCACGCCGGGCACGTGTGTGTGCATGCCCAAGATCCCAAGAGGAGAGTGGAGGAGAAGGGATTGCTGCGTGACCATCCCCCCTGGAGGGGTAATTTCTCGCTCTCTGTCTCTCTCTGTCTGGCAAGCACACACGCCCTATAGCAAAAACCTCTCCAAAAAAAGAAATCATTAAAGTATCAATACTGAATCTTCGAAGACTCCTCGAGTACAGTCTGTGAAAGCTACACAGTGGTTTATGCATTGCTATTGCTTAGATATTCTTAATATTCACATCAGCCTCCTGTTCTTTGTAAATTTGTTTATGTTTAAATATACAATTCAAATATGTTCTAGGCAAAGACTGGTTATTTAAATATTGTTTATATGTTTTATTTATACCCCTCTCCGTGTTCCACCAAAGCATATATTCTTGTAAGTACATGGGGGACCATCTCATTAAGGCTAACACTGGTTTTATCTAGGAGGGGAGGGGGAAATACAAGCATATTAAGTAATTTTTCAGTTCTTTGGTGAAACATGGAAGGAAGGAAAATTATTTGACGTTTAGTTCCGATTGTTTTCAATTTCTTATACAAGGTCAATGCTGTAAAATCTGTTCATGTTTTCATAAAACCTGAGACAATAAAATACAGAAGTCACTACTTTCTATTTAAAGCAAACTGCTTTTCACAATTCGTATCACTTTTAAAAGAGAGACAGAGAAAGAAAAGAAACACATATATTCTTCCCAGAACATAGGCCAGTGGGTTCTTCTACCAGGTAGTCCAGGTTAAGTGGGCAAGCCTTCTACTGGGCTTGAAGGGGCTCTCTGTCTCTGCTGATGCTGCTGGTAGGCCTGCTGTGGATGCCCAGGAAAACAGTGGCTCCTTAGAATCATGAGAAACAACACTGATTTGACCACTATTTTTCATAGAAGCTTTGAAGGAACTACCAGATAATCACAACTCAATTACTGTTGGGGGCTCCTTTGTATTTGGGATCAATAACCTAGAAGTGAAGATCTCCAGTGTCCATCATGCCTCCACTGACCCACCTCCCCATGCACACCCACTGAATGAAGTGAAGTGACAAGGCAGCAGGTGTTAAGATGTAGCGCCGCTTTGGAACATAATTTGTAGGAGACAGGTCTGAAATTCAGCTCAGATGTGCATAAGCACTGAGTTGATTGCTCAACCATGAAGCTGTCTTTTGAATGCACAATTGATTTTTAGCAAGTATGAAGTATCAAGGCCTTCATTTTGATTTTATGAAAGTAGGCTACGTTGCATGAGTATCTAAAAGTGGCTGGGAAAAAAAATCAAGGTGCATACTTTCTAAAACTAAAAATAACCAGGGAATGAGCCAAACATGAACATACATTTCAGCAGAAAAGTAATAAACAGAAAGCCAAGCAGATAATATGCTGAAGAGTGAAGAAACCCATAACGGTTTTATGCTGACTTTAAAACAGTGAAAAAATTGAAACTTTATTAATGTAAAAACAAATGCAGTTAGATATTTAGATCAACCAAAAAAAAAAAAAACAAAAAAAAACCCAAAAACCGGCTATTAATGTTACCATGAGGGTCATCTGAATTGTCAAAACTTGATGTTGTCACCAATCTCACTTTTTATTTCACTAACACAAAAATTTCTTACTACAACCCAATTTTGACCCAACAATATTAATTGGTAGATCAGAATCATAAGACTAATAACTTCATGTTAATTTTGTTTTATGAGAAAGAAAACATACGGTCCTTAATTCTAAAAAGGCCATTTACTACCTTGTCCCAGTTACTCTTCCAGGAAGAAGGGACTAGAAAAGGTATATGGAATTACATTAGAATATAATGTCTAGAATTAAAAAAATAAAAATAAAAATAATTAAAAAAAAATACACTTGGAAAGAAAAAAATAAAGGCCAATAAATAATCTACAGGAAAACAGGAGGGGACCAGCAGTTGGCATAATGGCTATGTCACTGGACTCCCATGCAGTCAACCACAGTTCGAGTCCCAGACCCGGCAGCTTAAAACTCATGCCAGGTACATATGCATGCGTGCCCAAAATCCTGAGAAGAGAATGGAGAAGGGACTGCGGTATGGCTACACTCCGTGGGGGGTGATTTCTTGTTGTCTCTCTGTCTCTGGTGAGCTCACACATCCTAAAACAAAAATCTCTTTCAAAAAAAAAAAAAAGGAAAACGGGAGAAAACACTGATACTATTTTGCTGTACCATGGAGAAACATGGTAGTCCATGATCACTTCCTAGATTACTCTTTGGATACTTCATTGAATTGGCCTTAATTACTTACATGGTGTGCAACACAATTAGGATTTGTCTTTAGCTCGGAAAGAAGCATGAATGGATGCAAAATCTAATCACAGACCACTATAGATCATTAGAGCAATTAAAACACAATTTGCAGTCTTGAAAATCTTTCATACAAATTCCCTGCTAACCTTTGGAACCAGGTTTCAGACTTGCAAAAACTTTGGGGTTTTTAAGGGCCAGTGAGAGCTCATTGAGGAAGGAAATAAAGTGGGAGTCTCTCTCTGACTTCTTTGACTCAAAAATGACCACAATGGTAAAGTGAGGTTCTGGGCGGGTTAGGAAGTAGGTGCTCTGAACTTTGTCATCATAGAAGTGGACCACTTTCTCCAAGCTGTTCAGGTCAGATGTTCGGTCCGTCATAATCATGATGACATTGGGCCAGTGCATAACTGGCCTGTCACTGGGCAGAGACACCACAGCTGGATACTGGTCCACGCCCTTAGGGGCCTCTCTGTATGAATGAGGATGGTGATAGCCATGACCCTGAAAGCTCTCGGAACCTCGGTTGTCAAATATTAAGGACACATTGGCAGCATCGTATTTCCTGATGAAGCTGGAAATCTTCCCAAAAAGATCCGGGTTAGCTTTTGCAGTCAACGTTTTCATTTCTGAAGCAGTTGTCTGTCGGCTCAGTGCTTCATGAAAGTAAAAGCTAAACTTGGCAAGGAGCATGTTTTTGAGTTTCATCAGCCAAAGGAAAAGGTGTGGGGGCTGAACAGCCTTCTGAGATTGCCCTCCAAACAGATGTTTCTTGGTCTCCCGCTGCTTTTCAAAGATCTGGCCCCAAGTCTGCAGCTTTGTGTGAGCACTGTGTAAGTTAACCAGGGACGGAAGGAACTTCCACTCCGAGACCTGGGCCTGGGCCCTCAGCAGGTGACTCAGGACATCGACTTCCAGCTGGAAACTGCTTTCCAAAGGACTGAGGATTGGGTGGTGAAACCTAAAGGGGAAGGGGAAAAGGAAAGTCATCAAAAATAAGTGGAAGTGTTACTCCACATGATGTTGGTGTTTCTACTCTCAAAAAATACAATGTGGCCAGACAAATAATACTACATATGAGGGTAGGGGAAGGAAAGAAAGAAGAATTCCACATTGATTTGCTTAAAAATTCTGATGTAACTTAACCATTTCCGAACTATGTCGACATTATATTGTCCTGTGGCAAAACCCTGCTATTCAAAAACAAGGATGAGAGTGGTGGCTGCCTTTATTTCAAAAGAAAAGTTAAAATAGCTATAATTCTTTTTTAAATGTTTACTTACTTGTTTTATTTTATTATTATTATCTAATTTGACAAGAGAAGAAGAGGGAGAGAGAAAAAGTGAGAGAGCAAGATGCCAGGTTCGAGACTTGAATTGTGGTTGGCCATGTGGGAGTTCAGCACCTTAACCACCATGCCACCTGCCTGCCCTAAAATAGCTATAAATATTTATGTTATTTATTTGGGGAATTTATGGCTTACTACTACAAAGCTATGCATCTGCTTTCAGAGTGTGGTCCTAAAGAGGCAAAGATTTAAAATGAAGTGAGGCACTATAGCATCTGTTGAATATATACATAAACTTATTTCACAGGTAAGAGTACAGACTATAAACCTGTATCTGAACACAGTAGATAATCAAATGTTTATTAAAGACATACAGCATCTATCAAACAGGGTTTATTCTATCCTAGTTTGCAAATTCTATTTATATTTAATTAATTTAAAACAAAACGATGACCAAATAAGAAAAATCTAATACTTTGTGATCAGCAGATGGTGAAATAGTTACATCACTGAACTCCCACATAGTTGACCATGATTTGAGTACCAGACCCCGAGGCTTAAGACTCATGCCCAAGATCGTGAGAGGAGAATGAAGAAGGGACTGTGGCATGGCCATCTCCCCGGGAGGTGATTTCTCACTTTCTGTTTCTCTGTCTCTCATTGTCTCTCTAGTGTGTGTATACGCTCTATAGCAAAAAACTCTCTTAAAAAAAAAAAAAATCTAACATTTCAATTACTTTCTATTAATTTCAAAATAAACCCCAAAATCCTTGAAGAATCTGGGCCCTTCTTTACTTGAGCCACATTCATATTCTTTCAGTTTGTTCCAGATATTAAATAAATAACTAAAAATGCAATGGCATTACAAGGAGCTCAAGACAGCAGTGAGATTTTATTTCTGCTTTCCTAGACAAAATGCTTTCAAAACCTTTTGACCATTATTTATAGTAAAATATATTTTATACTGTGACTGAGTACATACACACATATATAAATGTTATTTCATTTCATATTTACCTGTACTATGTCAACACATGCTTGATATTTTCTATTATATATTTGTGGGGGCTTTCAAACAATTTGTGAAAAATGTGTATTATGAAAAATAGTCTCTGCTTCACTGATTCTGTTGCTTGTTGCTACAGTTAGGACATCATTTTGTTCCTCAAAGACTCATGTTTTGGAATTCGGTGTTAGGAGGTGGTGAAACCTAGTGGAAGGCAATAGGATCGCGGGGATGGCCTCATGGACGTAACACTCTTGTGGACAGATAAGACCCAGTGAGTTTTAGCTCTCCTAAGAAGGGCTTTGTTCTCTCAAGAGCTGATTGTTATGAGAGCTGTCCATAGCTTGCTCTCTCTATATATGCACATATCATCCTCTGTGCATCCCTCAGCCATATTGTAGGCCAGCCTAATGCTAGCCCTATGCTTTTAGACTGTCCATACAACAGAATTGTGAATTACTGAATCTTTTTTTAATAAATCACCTAGTCTCAGGTCTTCTTTTTTAAAATTATTTTATTTATTATTACTTTTTAATTTGCTATAGGGCACGTGTACTCACCAAAGAGAGACAGAGAGAGAGAGAAAGTGAGAAAGCAAGCCACCAGGCCCAGGACTTGAACTGCAGTCAGCCATGTGAAAGTCCAGCACCTTAACTACAATGCCAACTGCTGGCCCCTCAGACATTTCTGTTAGCAACACAATATTGGACTAATATGCTTATGATACAAATGAAATTCTGTAACAATGGCATAGAATGGCTAAGGAGAGTCTTTTCTGTATGGACCACTTCAGTTTTCTTTTTTTTTTTTTGGCGGGGGGGAGGTTTTTACTATAAGGTTTTTTACTATAAGGTTTTTTCTGTCTCACCAGAAAGACAGAGAGACAGAAAGCAAGAAACCACTCCCGCAGGGGAGATGGCCACGCCCAATCCCTTCTCCCCCATTCTCCTCTCAGGATCTTGGGCATGTGCGCTTATGTGCCTGGCATGAGTTTAAGTCACCAGGTCCGGGACTAAACCACAGTCGACTACATGGGAGTCCAGTGACATAGCCATTTTACACCAGCTGCTGGTCCCATGACCACTTCAGTTTTCTTGCTCAGTCTTTTCCTTCTTGATAAATGCCCAGAGGATGTCAGTGTCTGCCAGTATTGGTCACTCTCCTTCTCAAGAAGCCTACATCAGTCCTTACACTATTTCTAAACATTCCAAACACCTACAGAGGCTAAATAAATCATCTCAGCAAGTGACCCCATTAAAGGTGGGGAGGACTTGCATTTACAGAGGATATCTCATGTTCTCATTATGGTAGATGATCTATAGTCCGTTTAATTTTATTGCTTCATTTTTAATGAGACAGACACTTACACAGTATGGTTTTAGCTCCTGTTGAAGATGGAAATATAGGTTATCGATTACATAATTAGAAAAAATAATTAGAAAAAACTAATAGTGTATCTACTATTTTTAAAATCTAAGCATTATTTGAAGGGATTATGAGTAAGAGTTGGATGCTATAAGATAGAAACTGGTAATCATGATAAATATAGTTATTCACATGAAAATAACATTGTCTTTAGTCTATTTTCCATAGTTTACTCTCAACATCCCTCAAGATGGGGAAGCTAAAGCACGGGTAAGGGGTCAAGCCTGGCAATATACTCAGAGAATCTGAATAATAGACCAGATCTTCTAGCTTATGTGCTTACTTAATTCATTTAGACTCTTCAAACATTACATGTTTTGGAATTAACATTAGAAAGTGTAACATATACACATTCAACCTCACTATGGCATAAATCTTGAACTTTTAAATGATAAAAAAAGGCTCCTACCAACTTAGGAGTCTTTAGGCACACTGATACTTAAAAGCATCAAGTATCACAATAGTCTGTAATCATGACAATCAGGAAAATGTGCCAGGCAATTAGAAACATTGGAAGACTCTTAATCACAGAAACAATGGTATGGGATTGAAGAAAATTTCACCACAAACAACACTACTGTATTTTCTTCTGCTTTCATTTATATCCAAAACTTCCCTTGAAAGGAAATGAAGTCCCTAAGTCAAACCTTCAGAAAGAACTCTGAACAGGCTCTTCCATTACAACACTTTGCTTAAATGCTCAACATTTATCAGAGATGACCGTAAACAATGAAGCTGCTTTCCACCTTCAAGAAGAGGTAAAAATTCATACTAACTTTAGTCTGCCAAGACTTAGAGACTGACGTTATGATGTACTATTTCCCCATTTCCACTCTGCTGCATACTTCATAGCTCTTCACAACTCATATTACAGGAGGGAATCTGTCAGGTGGTTGTAATCCAAAATTACACACCTATGCTATAGCAGCAAGCTTGAAAGAGTCTTAATAAACTGACAGCTATTTGCAGAGAACATCTGCTCAAAAGGAAGGGTAGGGCATTAGGAAGGGAGAGATGGAAGAAAGGAAAGAGAAAAAAAATGAGTTGGTAGGATTTAGCCACGTAAAGATAGAGCTTGGTTTTCTTACTACCTGATTCCACCCGCTCTGCCACTTAACTTTGCAGCTCCTTCCATAAGAGGCACTTTCGCACTCCCCTTAGACTATGTAGCTTGCTTTGGCCAAAGAGCTGTTACTAGGTCTGGCACAAGCAAAGGCTTTAAGTGAATTCAGATGGCCTTGTCCTTTTTTGCACTTTGGACACTGTTACTGGGTAGCCATCTCCCCTTCAACCCTGAGCTCAGAACAGACACATGTGGAGCAGATCTAAGCCCAAAACTCATACAAAGAGCCCAGCCCAGCAAGACCAAGACAGTTAAGCCGGGTCACCCATGTGAACCCAG